>NC_064926.1:294826966-295149247 GCF_023897955.1 Schistocerca gregaria | reverse complement strand
GCGGAATAAAAGACAAAAGATAAAAGTCAAAAATACTGTTTAATAGGTTAAAAATGGCTTGCCTTCCGAAAGAACAGTCCCTTTCATCCTCTCATCAGAGGCTCGCCACCCCAGCACAAGAGTAGAGTCACATGTGACTCACTTGGTACAACCACGCCCGGAGATTTTAAATGATAGCTATAATAATTTGGACTGACATTACCATTTTATTATAACTGGCCTCAGGTAAGAAATTGTGCTATTATGGTGCGGAACTGTTAAGGGGTGAAATTAGAAAATTTTGTTGAAACCCATTCGTACTACCACAGGCACTCATGCCACAAGCAAGTCTGTATGTCGCAAACCGAGCGAGGTGGTGCAGTGGTTATCACAATGGAACTTGCATTTGGGAGGACGACGGTTCAAACCAGCATCTGACCATCCATATTTAGATTTTCCGTGATTTCCGTAAATTATTTCAGGCAAATGCTGCTATGATTTCTTTCAAAAGGCACGGCCTATTTCCTTCCAATCGTTCCCTAATCTGAGCTTATGCTCCGTCTCTATTGACCTCGTTGTGGGTGGACCACTAAACACTTCTCTCCTACTTCTCCTCCGGTATGTCGCAAGTGGATCTGGTCGACGACACTGTCTGTCAAGTAAGGATTCGTATTTTGCAAAAATTAGGTTGCGACAGAAAACCAAAGGAAGTGACACAAGCACATTCGTTAGCATGTAAGACATGTTCCAAGAAACTGTATATATTTCGAAAGAGAACGTAGCGAGGAACTGACGCAGCAGGAAACAGCAGAATACTGCGGAACAAGGAGCACACCTGCGGTCATTACGAACGGAACCTTGCGTCATAACCTGAGGCTAGCTTCCTTTCAACGCTCCATCTCTCCAGCTCTCATCGTGAGACGATCATTGGGATCTATGGCTTTCACAGTAACAGCGTTAGATTCTACGATTATGGTACTGTACTGAATCTATGTCCCAGATGCTCCAGCACAGTCTGTCAACTAGATGGAGGTGTTCTCAGTATGACAGCCTTACCCTGCTGAACTTCATGCTGTTCACTGTCTACCAACTGCTGATTGAGGAACTGGCCGTCTTCCAACAACACCATACTGCAAAGTGATGCTAGTACTGGACTTTGATGTGGAAACCAGAAACAGTGTCTCTTGGGGTCAACCTCCTTGTTCAACACTCAGGCACCTTAGGGTGCTGACACCTGCCTGGAGTAGGAAGGAGATCACACCAGACAACATGGCTACCGACTCCAGACTCATCGTGAATGGGTCGTCAAGGGCCATTATAGAATTTAGAGTGGGATCACGTACATTCAAAGCAGCCAGCCCAAGAACCACATCATGATGGGTAATGACCGCACCGGCGGGCCAGCACACCACCGTGGTGCCAGGGTCGTTGACATCTTTTCCTGGGATTACAACCGCTGGGATGACTCGACGGCGTCAAAAAAAGGTTCAAATGACTCTGAGCACTATGGGACTTAACTGCTGAGGTCATCAGTCCCCTAGAGCTTAGAAGTACTTAAACCTAACTAACCTAAGGACGTCACACACATCCATGCCCGAGGCAGCATTCGAAACAGCGACCGCAGCGGTCGCACGGTTCGAGACTGTAGCGCCTAGAACTGCTTGGCCACTCCGGCCGGGTCGACGACGTCAGCTAGAATCCAAAACGCAGCCTAATGAGTTACAGCCGAGGCTTGTGTGGAAGAACGGCGACTTGTAAACATTGCATATAAATAACTGAACTCATAATGTTTTGCTAGCTTCATTGGTGCTTCATAATTTTGCTAAAGCTATCCTAACTTTACGCATAGATGCCTCCGTTCGCCTCTCTGTAAACTGGTGACAGAATATTGCACTTCGGCGCCGTCATTAGATGATTTGTCATCGGAGGTGTATGACTCGAACACCTGAATTTGGAGGCATCTACGATAAGCACATAACAGCAGTAACCGCATTGCACAATGCACAGAAGACATCTTTCTCTTTCTTTAGTTGTGATATGGCGAAGTTTAGGCGTATTTACTGGCGTACTACATTTAGAGCATCTTTTGTGATACATATGGATTCTGTTGATTTATTAGAATTCAGAGGAAACTGTAAAGAGACATGTTTGGTACCGGTGACATGTAATACTTGCAGTTGAGCAGGTCCTACTGAACCATACACTAAGTTAGTACCTGTAAATTGCTCTGCTTTTAGACAGTACGGTCACGCACCATACTAGCGTAGTGAGTTTCGCTGGAACATGATCATACAAAAAAACAAAAGGTTGAGTCTTTTTTCGTACATTGTAAGTTCTTGGTTGGTATATGTTGGTTTGTTTGAAGCACGTATTTTCAGTGTAAATACAGGTTAGTGGTGAACCGCACAAAATGCTACTGCTGTTGATAGTATAACCGCTCTGTCGGAGCAAGTGTCAGAAATGTTACAGGAAAATCCTCAACAAAAGTTACGTTACGTTGCACTGATGATTGAATTAGAAACTTTGAATTCTCAACAAAAGACATAGTCGCGTGCGATTGAATTTCAGTCATCACTCCTCAGCAGGTTCTTCAGTGTCCAATCGAATCACAGACTTCTCCGGCAAAACATCAGAGGACGTAATGGTATTTATTAAAGATGTAGTGGTTGCAGCCTGAATGAGTAATGGTTCAGATGAAACTATTCTGCAGGTGGCCAGATTTCGCTTTACGGGCCAAGCCAAAACATACGAGAAGTATAACGAAACGTTGAGCAAGGCAGGTATATTTGAACATTTAGCCGAAGGTTTGCGTCAGAGACACCGTAAGCAGAATAAGGACCACAATGCTACAGACGTCCGTATTTTGGCAACAAAGCAAACCAGTGTGGTAATAACAAGCTGAGTAACGGAAATAAACAACATAAAATCTGCAAATGTTCATTGGGGTGTTTCATTCATCGGAAAAGAGTCCCATTAAGTCAGAGTACTGCAGACGTGGAGTCTAATTGTTGTTTGATGGACTTCGTAAATGATAAAAAATGTAAGTTTTTAGTCGATATCGTTTCACGTTGTGTGATTAGAGATTGTGAGTAAGAGAAGACTAAGGACTCCAAGTTATAAATTACATGGATTAGGAAATAATGATTTGGTATCACCGGGGAAAACGCCGCTCATTTTTAGGATCGGAACGGCAGATTTTCATGAGAATCCGGAAATGTTGCCAATTGTACAAGGGTATTCCGCGATTCGTAGCCTTGATTTCCTGGATAGATATCATGCAGAAATTAATCTTGCAAACCGCACGGTTGATGGGAACTTGTTTGTGATGAGTCCAATAGCTGTAAATGTACCAGTCTCGTACGGTACACCGATTGCTACAGTGTGAACAATTAAACTGTTAAAACGTACCTTAAAGATAATTACGCATTGTAAGATGTCGGTGTTCCACTGGAGAGGTTGTGATTAGTCGAGTTACTGCGAAACAATGAAGCATTAGATGAAATACATCGTTTTATACGAAGAAGCGTTTTCTCTTTAACCGACATTAATAGGGAACACTATTCCGGTAAGCTTTGATAACTTTTGGATTGATGAAGTGAATGTCTCGAAAGTATTGATTTTACTCGAGGATGAGCATATCGAAGGACCACGAGGTGACCGAAACGTCAAATCTATCGGTAATGTATATGTACTACGTGCCAAGGCTCGCTACCTGAAATTCAGTGAACAGGTTACCATGAAAATTTTGTTGATACGATATTCAGATCTATTCAGTTCAGATGGTCCACTGCCACCAACTCATATTACACAACACCACATACCAAAAGGCGATAATCCTTCAGTCTATTAGGAACCGTGCAGAACAGCAAAACAACTACACCCACTAGTAGATGAATTTAAAGGTTAGCAATTGCATGGCGGTATTAACGAACATAGCAATAGCCCCTGACTTTAAATAGGAGTTCATACTTGCATGTGATGCCTCCAAACATGCTTTGAGTTGTATTTCAAGACCTTTCGTTGAGGATAAAGAAAACCTGGTGGCATATGCATCCAGATTGTTGAATAAAACTGAAACAAATTTTCGACAACTGAGAAAGAAATGTTAGCAGTTATATACAGTATTTTTCTTTGCTATTTGCAATGTTGCAAATTCAAAGTGATTACAGACCAACGGTCTGTAATTTGGTTATTAGCATTGGAAGAGCCATCAAGACGTTTAATTAGATGGGTGTTAAGTCACTTCGACGATAAAGTAATTCATAAGCGAGATGTTAAACATCCAAATGGTGTTACTCTAAGCATGAAGATAGCAGTTTTACAAGTAGTAGGTGGAAGCCAGGAAAATTGGACAAAGGCACAATTAGTTGACAGTAGCAGTTGTTTCAAGGCAACCTCAGTCCGAAATACAAGAAGGTTTGCTATACTGATCTATAAAGTACTGACCTCGAGTTTCAGTTCCTACAGCGCTGAGAATGGATGTATAACATAAACAACACGATCAAATCTTAACAATGTGTAAGAAACTGCATTCGATGTGCACAAAGAGCAGCTTAGAGTCTTTGAAAAATTGTTACAGAGACTTCTGAAAGCTGGCAAGCCATTTTCTTTGCTAGTATTGGATGTTTTAGATCTTTTAAATAGAACATAAGACGGGAATAGACGTCATTACGATGTTCATTTTTCATGATATTTAGTTACGGTAACCATCCCAGATCAAAAGGCAAGTATGGTAGCACAGGCTGTGGTAAACAATTGGTTATTGAAATTTAGCATGTCAAATACCATTGTTATATATCAGGTAACTAACTTTGTATAGCCGGTCGCTGTGCGCGAGCGGTTCTAGGAACTTCAATCCGGAACCGGGTGCAGCTATGGTCGCAGGTTCGAATCCTGCCTCGGGCATGGATGTGTGATGCCCTTGGGTTAGTTAGGTTTAAGTAGTTCTAAGTCTAGGAGACTGATGACCTCAGATGTTAAGTCCCGTAGTGCTTAGGACCGTCAGAACCATTTTTGAATATAGTATCACATATACCTAGGCAATAAACATATAAAAATGACTAGGCAGTTAATGACACTTGTTAATTACAAACATTAATACGAATAGTCTTCATATTGCATGTAATGTAAAAACAATACATTTTATTGTTTACTACACTTTTGTACGTAGTTCAACGTCTGTGTCGCTCAGACAGTGTGTAACGCTAATGTAATATCTGTGAACTTAAACAACTCGTTGCGTTATTTATATATGTAGAGATTATTAGTTGGAACGCAATGTAAAACATAATATGCTCATTCAGTTTAATCGTAAATGAGCGTTCTATTCACAAGAGCTTCATATTACGTTCAATACAGTCTTGTATTAACCATACAAGCAAGGCGGTGAAGTACAGCACCCTCTTTAAGGCACACTTCTTGGCTGCCTTTCACGTGCACTGCGATCAGTGGCAGAACGGAACAGAGTGGGACTCGACTGTAAGAATAGTTGTAGTGCTGTGCATTCGTATTCACAATTGTCTGGTAAGTATCAGATATCACAAAACATGCTAGAACTTTGATGTTTTGGAGCAATATAGTTTATTAATTCATGAAGTTCTATGTACGAGGTGCATTCAAGTTCTAAGGCCACCGTTTTTTTTTTCTAATCAACTACTCACCCGAAATCGATGAAACTGGCGTTACTTCTAGACGTAATCATCCTGCAGACGTACACATTTTTCACAACGCTGACGCCATGATTCCATGGCAGCGGCGAAGACTTCCTTAGGAGTCTGTTTTGATCACTGGAAAATCGCTGAGGCAATAGCAGCACGGCTGGTGAATGTGCGGCCACTGAGAGTGTCTTTCATTATTGGAAAAAGTCAAAAGTCACTAGGAGCCAGGTCAGGTGAGTAGGGAACATGAGGAATCATTTCAAAGTTGTTATCACAAAGAAACTGTTGCGTAACGTTAGCTCGATGTGCGGGTGCGTTGTCTTGGTGAAACAGCACACGCGCAGCCCTTCTCGGACGTTTTTGTTGCAGTGCAGGAAGGAATTTGTTCTTCAAAACATTTTCGTAGGATGCACCTGTTACCGTAGTGCCCTTTGGAACGCAATGGGTAAGGATTACGCCCTCGCTGTCCCAGAACATGGACACCATCATTTTTTCAGCACTGGGGGTTACCCGAAATTTTTTTGCTGGCGGTGAATCTGTGTGCTTCCATTGAGCTGACTGGCGCTTTGTTTCTGGATTGAAAAATGGCATCCACGTCTCATCCATTGTAACAACCGACGAAAAGAAAGTACTATTCATGCAGTCGTTGCACGTCAACATTGCTTGGCAACATGCCACACGGGCAGCTATGTGGTTGTCCGTCAGCATTCGTGGCACCCACATGGATGACACTTTTCGCATTTTCAGGTCTTCATGCAGGATTGTGTGCACAGAACCCACAGAATTGCCAACTCTGGAGGCGATCTGTTCAACAGTCATTCGGCGATTCCCCAAAACAATTCTCTCCACTTTATCGATCATGTCGTCAGACCGGCTTGTGAGAGCCCGACGTTGTTTCGGTTTGCTGTCACAAGAAGTTCTGCCTTCATTAAACTGTCGCACCCACGAACGCACTTTCGACACATCCATAACTCCATCACCACACGTCTCCTTCAACTGTCGATGAATTTCAATTGGTTTCACACCACGCAAATTCAGAAAACGAATGATTGCACGCTGTTCAAATAAGGAAAACATCACCATTTTAAGTATTCGAAATGGTTCTCATTCTCGCCGCTGGCGGTAAAATTCCATCTGCCGTACGGTGCTGCCATCTCTGGGACGTATTGACAATGAAAGCGGCCTCATTTTAAAACAATGCGCATGTTTCTATCTCTTTCCAGTCCGGAGAAAAAAAATCGGAGGCCTTAGAACTTGAATGCACCTCGTATTAATGTTTCATACAAACGTTTTTTGTCCAGTGCCCTTTGTAATTTTAAAAGAATTGATCTGTTGATAGTAAATATTTCTGTATATGTAATTATCTATAATCACAATCTTAACCCGTTGATAAGTTTAGAAACTGAATAGTTATGTTACATACCAAAAATGGATTAGTGCCACATATATACATCTAATCATGTACACATATCCTGACAACTGAGTAGTTCAGCGTCATTTCGATAAAACGATCGTTCAAATAATTGATGGAAGATGTAGCTAACTCACTAATAGCATTGTACACCACTTTGGCGGTAAACATGTTGTGCTGTCTACCTTTCTTGCCATGATGTGACAATGCACGTACTTCGTAAGTTTCATATGTTTCACTGACGTATGCTGAGAATCTGGAGAACGTACAAATCGGCTCACTGCCTGGTTCACGAACACGAGGCCCAGCACGCTCTACTGAACTTGGCTGAATATGGGGCTTCACTTATACTTCTACAACGCAAGTGGTTGTAAGCATCAAAATTCCGTTGTCAAAAGAGTGTCGATAAGGAAGTTGCCGATTAGAAAAACACAAAATATGTGTGGTACAGACGTATTTTAAAAGTTTACTAATGATTTTAAATTCTGTACGCTAATACAAGGTGAAATGGCTGCAGGATAAATGTGAAAGTATCGAAAAAGAAATGATCAAAGGGAGAGGTGATTCAACATGTAGAAGAGTCAAAACAACTTTCAGTAAAATTAAAACCAAGGCAGGTAACATTAAGAGTGGAATAGAATCCCACTGTGAAACTCAGAAAAAAAGAGCAGATAGGAGGAAAGACTACCTTTATGACCTCTATGAGGTGAATAACTTGAACTGATGACCTGTTAGAATAAGAAATTGAAGTCATTAGGGACGACATGAGGAATTCAGTATTAGAGTCACAATTTAAGAGCTCTGGAAGACTTTAGATCAAATAAGGCAGAAAGAATAGATAACATTCCATCGGAATTTCTGATATTATTTTGGGGAAGTGGCAGCCAAACGACTATTCAGGTTGGTGTGTAAAATCTGGCGACGTACCATGGGACTTTCGGGAAAATATCATTCACATTACACCACTGACGGCTAGACCAGATATGTGCGGAAACTATCGCACAGTCAGCTTAACAGCTCGTGCATCGAAATTGCTGTCAAGAATAATATACAGAAGAATGGAAAAGAGACTTGTGGATGTATTAGATGGCGACTAGTTTGACTTTAGGAAAGTTAAAGGCACCAGACAGGCAGTTCTGACGTTGCGGTTGACAATGAAAGCAAGACATGAAAAATCAGGACACCTTCATAGGATTTGTCTACCAGGAGAAAGCGTTCAACAATGTAAAACGATACATTGTTTTCGAAATTCAGTGAAAAGTATAGGTAAGCTATAGGGAAGGACGGCTAATGTAGAATATCAGCAAATGGCAATATGGAAAAATAAGACTGGAAGCGCTCTGACTTAAAAAGGTGTCACACAGGGATGTAGTGTTTCATCCCTACTTTGCAACCTACACATCGGAGCAGGAACGACGGAAATTCGCAGATCTAAAATAAATCACGTTTTGAAAATATAGTATCCTTTTATAAAAAAAGTGTTAAATTTAGATAGAAATATGCATGGTCATTCCTTATGTGTAAACTTACAATAAACGACAGTTAAAAGATATTTTTTTTTAAAATAAGTGTGCAGTGAAACATAGTTCACATTATTCATACAGGCAGAGCATTATCAAAAGTTCTGACAGAAAAAAGTCATTGACACAACTATAAGACGAATATAGGCCATAACCATGGGCTACACGAAATCACGTACATGCTGAGACATCACCACGACATGTTCTTTCTTTTATTTGTGTAGTATTTTATTTGTGAAATGCTGATGTTCCCTGCCACGTTTTTTACAGTCTGACGCAACAACACCACGTGGTTTACACTGTTGTGAATATATATATATATACATTCTAATCTTGCCGTAGCAAACACAGTGGTTATATGAAGTCGTATATGTCTGTGCCACTTTCATAAGTGGTGCTTGTTTTTGTAACTTTCAGATTCAATTATGACAGCGTAGATCTGTCGAAACCGGCAACAGTAATAAAAAGAATTACTTGCCAAAATTGATTCTTCAACAGTAATTTAACAGTCAGATCGACCCCAAAGGCTGAGGTAACGCTAGACATATAGAATAGATGTGTTTCACACTAGTGAAGATAGGGAAGTGCTTATAGTTCTCAAGGCATGCGTTTTGGAACCTATGTTTACTGGATATTTTTTCTAGTTTTGGTCCACACTATCACCAGTCAAAGCGACGAAAGCAAAGAGTTTCCAGTAGAAGAGATTTGATTCACAGTATCGAAGGCGAAGTAGTGCTAGTAGCTCTTAAGGGATGCATTTTAAAATCAATGTTTACGGAATTCTTTTTGCCCTAATATCATGCTCTTCCAAATGTATTCATTTACATCATTGATTATGATACACGCTATATAGATTACTCTTGATTTCTGTAACTGTTGTGAATATTGCTATATTATATTTAACAACATGTTTCGTACGATGTAAACAAAACAATTTAAATCAGTGAGATGGGTTCTATAGATAAAGTAGGAAATAAATATCCGCCGAGTATCGTCGTTATAGGTGTAATATCATGTCCGGATTTCTTTTTTAAGAATCTGAAACAACGTGACGCTGTTAGGTAACGGAGTTGCATATAGCGACTACGCCTCTGTTGTAATCAAGCGACTTAATACATGAAGAGTACGCACGCTTTGGATGTAGAGGGAAAAAAAGTATTCCTTGAGTATTACAGGAGGACGATTTTTATGACGCGCCGGTTGATTGCTCATATAGAGGCTCTCCGACAGGTGATTTTGAATGACAGACGTCCAATTCCCCTTTGATGGCAACACGCGATGCAGAACTGAGGCGCCTTTGTGTGCGCGTTAGCCGAAACACGCAGGCAACAAGACATTAATTACGCCGCTGTTCAAGAGAGGCACCGGCAGCCAATAGCCAGACAACGATCGCCCTACTGCAGTCAAGGGAGCTTTGTAACGGCGTCAGGCGACGGGGACTCCGCAGACATGTAATATCCAGTCTCCATTTCAAATGGGCTTACACTTGATTGCGTAGCCGACTACACAAGTTTTGCATTACATTACCTCTGAAAGTGAGTTACTGCCACACACTTATGAAGAATGAAGTTCCAAACATTACGGGGTGACATTGATCGGAAACTGCAAAGGAATGTACAGGGTGATGAAAAAGTCAGTATACATTTGAAAACTTAATAAACCATGGAAAAATGTAGATACAGAGGTAAAATTTGACACATATGCTTGGAATGGGGTTTTATTAGAATAGAAAAAAAACTAAGTTAAAAAAATTTCCGACAGGTGGCGCTGGACAGCAAAACTTCTACCGTGACGGGTAAGAGGTACGTCGATATGTTACAGAATCGCATCATCCCCAGCCTGGCTGATAAACACCTGCTGGTACGTAGGATGTTTATGCAGGATGGCGCTCCACCCAGTATTGCTAGACCCGTTAAAGATCTCTTGCGCGCGTCGTTTGGTGTGCTCAGCCGCTACTTTCGTCATGCTTGGACACCCAGGTCCTCAGATCTCAGTCCGTGCGATTATTGGCTTTGGGGTACCTGAAGTCGCAAGTGTATCATGATCGACCGACATCTCTAATGATTCTGAAAGACAACATCCGACGTCAATGCCTCACCATAACTCCGGACATGCTTTACAGTGCTGTTCACAACATTATTCCGCGACTACAGCTATTGTTGACGAATGATGGTTGACATATTGAGCATTTCCTGTAAAGAACATCTTCTTTGCTTTGTCTTACTTTGTTATGCTAATTATTGCTACTCTGATCAGATGAAGCGCCATCTGTCGAACATTTTTTGAACGTTTGTAATTTTTTTGGTTCTAATAAAACCGATGTCATTCCAATGTGTCTATTTGTACCTCTCTATCTACATTATTCTGTGATTTATTCAGTTTTCAAATTTATACTGACTTTTTGATCACCGGTAATTTCTAATGAAAAAAATCTAAACGCCTTTTAATACAAAGGGTTACTCAATCATTTACGTCTTATAAATTACAAAAGCTGTCAACACAGCTGCAACCCTTCTTGACAGAAACAAGTCGCAAGTTTTGGTCAGTTAGTGTAAAAGTTCTATTCAGAGGCGCAATGGCGCTGTTGCTTGTTTGAAACAAAATTGTGTCACCACAGCAACGTTCGTTTTGTTTGCTTCTGTTAAAAATAACCCGAGAATCGTGGGTAGGATTCGCTCTCTGAGGTTTCCCTAAAAACTCAACCGTGTATACAGATGGTAAAAGTAAAAACAGTGATAATAATGGCGTGTCGCTCATCGACGTCGTACATCTCTTTCTATTGGGCAACTCTTCAGTGTCGTGAGTGTCCCTAACCTACAACAGTTAGCCAACTGGGGAAAAGGAGCTTTAGTTTAAATTCAAACCAAACCACTTCTTATTCCCTTCGACTCCTCACATGGATGACAGGTGGAGGCTAGATTAAAACGGAGACTGAAAAATTCGTGGTCCGACCGAGGTTCAATATCACGACCTCGAAGTCACCAGGCACACGCTTTTCTGCTAAATCACCAGGACCAAACGCGTATTTTGAGTTCATCTATAGCTTACGATAAGTGAGTTTGCGTGTAATATGTGACTTACTAGGTCGTATATATTGAAGATTATGATTTAGGAGATTAAATCATTTCCATAGCGATGGACCATAGTCCTTAGAATTTGATGTAAATTTCAACTTGATACCTCAACCCGTTCCTGACAAAAGAATTCTTAACAGTCGGACTGATGTACGGATGAAATATAACGTGATCCTGCTGAGCTACGGAACCATAAAAATGCGATATAACTGTTAATATGCAACATGCATTTGGCAGAGAATTCCATAAAGAAGGCCCAAGATATTACCGTGTCGAGCGTACACATGTAACAAAGAAATGGTTCAAATGGCTCTGAGCACTATGGGACTTAACTGCTGTGGTCATCAGTCCCCTAAAACTTAGAACTACATAAACCTAACTAACCTAAGAACATCACCCACATCCACGCCCGAGGCAGGATTCGAACCTGCGACCGGTGCAGTCGTGCGGCTCCAGACTGTAGCGCCTAGAACCGCTCGCCCAATCCGGCCGGCACACATGTAACAACGCCATGCCTCTCAAGATGAATTGCTTTCCAATTTTATGGCAGATTTTATTAAATCCCAGTGCCCTTCATACAAGAAGTGATGAAAGTAACTGAACACCCCACATACTGCGTTCTTGGGCACGCGCAATTTCGGCCTTTTACCTCCACGTGCCTGATAGCACAAGAAGCATTTCTACAAGGAATATCCGGGCACGGCTTCACCAGCATCCCCTCTGCTCTCAACAGATCGTAATTCCGAGTGCTGCAGTTGTTCCCCCTTAAGATTAGTAAATGAAGAAGGAATTTCGGTTAAAACATCCATGACCCACTTGACACGGTGCGCCACTCTCTGTTTCTCCTCGGGCTCATGGAACACCCGACTCAAGATATTAGTAATTTGATTCCTCTAAAATGACAAACCTCAATCTGAAACACCGATATTGTAACCGCCTATCGTTCGAGCCGCTCAGTTTTGCGAGCGCAGCCAGTACCCAACATAGGGCCTGGTTATAGATCTCAACATGGAATTTCTGATGCTCTAGATAAACTTTGAACTTTGCTAATGTGGACAAGACGGCTGACTCCTCGAACTGATGTACCAAATATTTAGTTTCGGTCGTTGACAATAAGTGTGAGGCATACGCTAAAGGACATCTTCCCCCTTTCTGCTCTGGTAATGGAACCACCGTCACACCCACAATGGACACATCAGTCTGTACGACAAAGGGCAAGTTGGGTATTATCTAACACCGGGGCAGCGCTTAAGGTCTACTTTAACCTCCAAAGGCGGCTTGCTGGATTCTCCCAGATAAATTTTGGGCCTTTTTTACCAACTGTCCGAAATTAGAAATCAGTTTTCGGAAAAAAATCTACTATGCCAATAAAGCGGACCATGCCCTTTCTATCCCGCGGCACCGGAAACTTTCTTATAGCTTTCGTGCCGATTTAGTCCACCTCGACTCCTCTCTGAGTGTCCAAGAAGGAAATACGCTCGATATTAGAGTCACCGTAGCAACTGTACCAACGAGATCCGCGTCCTTGAGGTGTCGGAAAACTTCCGTAAGGTGTTAAAGGCAGTCCTCAGAACTAGCACAGCACACCACCACATCATCTAAATAATTATAAATGAACATAAATTTCACCCAATACGGAATCCAATGGATGTGAAAAAACGGCTGCACCAGTAGCCAACCCAAAGGGCAGTCTGTTGTATTCGAAAAGACAGTAATCAGTACAGAAGGGCATAATGGGTTTACACTATTCCGCAAGTGGGGTCTGACGATAGGATTGGTTTAAGTAAAGAACAGTGAAAACCTTAGCACCCGCAAACCATGTAAAACAATTATGTGCCTAAGGAAGCGGAACGTCTTCCAATACAATCTTCTGATTCCAGACCCAATAGACAACCACTGGTCACAAACCCTCAACCACGGTTCTTGGGAACTAGGAAAATCGGGGCAGGATGATGCGAGATGGAAGGTCTAATTACGACATCAGCAAGAAGCTGATTTACGGTTTCTCGCAGCTTTTCTATCTTATAAGTAGATAAACGGTACGGTGTATGGCGTACAGGGCTCTGATCTGTGAGCGGAATATTAAACAGGGTATACGTCCACAGCCCAATGACCTTAGAAGCTAGAGTCTAAGAAAGATGTTCGACATCTCCCTTGCTCAACTGAATGCCCACTCTGCAAACCTCAGCCCATCGTTATTGAGAACATAAGCTATAAGTCTCCCTTGGCTTAAGCTTGAAAAAAAAAATCTGTCGACCTGCATAATCCACTAAACACTGCGTAAAGCCCAAAAAATTGCTCCCAAAATAACTTTAATTGATAACCCTTCAACAACCAGACCTTCAAAGGGCCGTGCAAGGCCTTGAACACTCAGGCCTGGCCTGCGCCTGACCTAGTGCTTGAAGGGGCCGCCCTTTCACAGAACAACAAGGCTGATTGCCTAGCCCCAATTCCAGTAACCTAGCTACACGTCGGTATATAGCATATCGGTCATCATGACTCAGGGAAACACTACTGCCTGAATCAATTAGAGCAGAAACATAGTCCGTACCCAGCATCGAAAACACGCAAGGAAGTCGCTCATAATTTACAGCTCATAATCTACGGCAGCCAACCTGGAGCTGCCTAACAGAATGCCCTGGTTTGTTACAACGGTAGCACACTCCTTCAAATAGAGCTAAATTTGCTGAATGTCAACATTATTTATCCCACCCTACAGCCTACAGCCTGCCCCTAGTTCTCCACGCTTGCTAAAACTTTTGAGAAAACTTACATTGTTAGTAAACAAGTTCTCATGAAAGAGAATCCTGAACGTGGTGGTGAACCACATACCTTCCAAGATATTTGCAGCCACTTCATCCCCTCACTCATCATCTCAAAACACAAGTCTATGATGGATAGAAAGACCTTGTAAGTAGGCTGTTTATGTTTTTATATTGGTAACGCCACGTAGCGCTGTGTATGAAAATCACTGGCTGTGCTGTGTGCAATCTGTGGCTAGTTTGCATTGTTGTCTGCCATTGTAGTGTTGGGTAGTTGGCTGTTAGCAACGAGTAGCGTTGCGCATTTGGAGGTGACCCGCCAGCAGTGCTGGATGTCGGGAGAGAAATGGTGGAGTTTTGAAATTTTTTAAGACTGGATGTTATGAACTGCTATATATATTATGACTTTTGATTACTATTAAGGTAAATACATTGTTTGTTCTCTATTTAAATCTTTCATTTGCTAACTATGCCTCTCAGTAGTTAGTGCCTTCCGTAGTTTTAATCTTTTATTTAGCTGGCAGTAGTGGCGCTCGCTGTATTGCAGTAGTTCTAGTAACGAAGATTTTTGTGAGGTAAGTGATTTGTGAAAGGTATAGGTTAATGTTAGTCAGGGCCATTCTTTTGTAGGGATTTTTGAAAGTCAGATTGCGTTGCACTAAAAAATATTGTGTGTCATTTTAAGCACAGTCATGTATAATTTTTCTAAGGGGACGTTTCAACCTAATTAACACAATGGGACAGTGTTTTATTTTTCCTTTGTACCGGATAAAAATGTTTCTCAGTGATGTCTTTCTTCTCCAGAGTATCAACACACTTATTTAAGAGGGTGTTCCGAAAGTCCCACAGTGTTTCCTGATTCTCAAACGTTTCTGCAACACACCTTGCTCAACCTGTCATGGCCATGAGTAAATAAGGTGCATTATTACATTACGATTGGCGTACAACGTGTTGGCCTGCTTCTACAGCCCAACAAACAATCGCAAGAGTTCAAGCAACTTGTCGGTACTTCCTACACACAAATTTGATACCCCATTAATAATAGCCATTGTTAGGTTAGGTAATCTCCTAAACACACTATGTTTGTTTGGTTCTTGCCTTCCTTGTCTAACATTAGTATCAATATTATGCTCATCCTCAAATCAGTTTAAACGTAACATTTACTGCTATACAGCTAAACGTCCGTCCCACAATTTTTAAATCTTTGTTAACAACGGGTGATCCTTCCCAACAGCACGCTTATTGTGCTTTCTATTGACTAAATTATCAAGTAGTGCCAGTACTCTTCAAATTTGTCTTCACGACAGGGAGACATTCTGAAGACCTATTACATCGTTCTAAAAATCGAGAAGAATGTGGCTTCACTCACCTCTTGCACTGACTCCTGCAGAATGTTCACTGGATAGGTCAAGGTAGCCTGCAACCATTGAGCAAGTTCCGCTAAGCTTCCTTCCTCATTCTGCTTACGAATGCTGAGCACATATTGTAAGCAAGGTTTACTAAGGCTGGCAACATCGAGAAAACAGCAACGACACTCTAACAAAGATTGATGTAAGGAGCAGGGTACAAGGCTGCTGAGGTTGAGTACTTTGCCACAACTTGAGGATACAGTAAAAAAATAGATTTATTTGACAAAACAGAGATGTAAACAATAGTAACAACACAGTTAGAGAATAATACCACCATAGAATGTTGGTGGTATACTCAAGCTTACAGAATTAATTGAAATTAAATTTAAAAAGTTTATGACCCATTTTAGCAAACAATTTTTGATGGTGTGCAAGATAAAAAGCCTTACGGCCCAAAACTGTAGTAAGAACAGTATTATCTAGACATGCAAGTAACTGGACAATTAAAACAAAAACTACTGGTGTAAGTAGAATGAACGAATTTTGACCTAGGCGTATTACAGTTGAGCTACCTGATTAATAAGCAAGGAATCTTCAGATCACAGATAAGAGCACAACAACTAATGTCGGGTGATCACTACATAATGTAGTCGCCTGAAAAGAGTAAAAACAAATTAGCACACTACCGACAGTTGGCGTTCAACATCGGCCACGTGTCTGAATCTCGTGTGCGAGAGCCGACCAGACAGGCGGAACCATTTTATAGTTGTCATGGCTGATGCCTGTACCAGATTAGTGTGGCTCATTCCAAGCGTTAGTACGACAGCAACTGCGAGTAGCAACTATTTCCAAAGAATACTTTTTGCCGCTTTTGTGCCGCCCAAGGCAACGGTGAGCGAGAAAGCTTCTGCTTTCACCTCTAAAGAATTTCGGAACTTCTGTTTTAATATAGACATAAAACATATTAAAAACCCCTTTTACCCGCAGCTCTAATTCACTGAGAGAATTAATCGAGATCTTAAGGCGGCGCTAATTACATACTGCGCCGCAGAAGATTTGGGATTTAACCCTCAATTGTTTGGCCTTCGTGTTCACCACTCTGTCACGAGGCCACAGACAAAGATATGTTAACCTGTGACTAGGTGAACGGGGTGACCCCTACGGGACTCATGTTTTCTTTCAGCCTGAATTGACCTTTTGCTAATCTCGCTCAGCGATCTGTTACCAGAGGAATTTGGTCCTGATGATATCAAGCGGTTGTGGTAGGCAACCAAGAGCATCAAAATGGCGCACTGCTGGGAGAAAGAAATTTATGATTAAGGGACCCAGGAAGTTGAACTGGAGGTGGAAGACAGTGTTTTCGAAGAACTTCCGCAGGCAAGCTCAAGGCAGCCAAGGCATTGCCGAAAATTTACAGCCGAGATTCGTGAAAACATATGTACTTTTAAGAATACTGTGAGCAATGAACTTCCTAATCAAGAATCTAAAATCAGGGAGACGAACGAAGGCATATCGAGGTCACAGTAAAGTAGCTGATGTAGACGATGCATATAAGTTGTTGGGTGATGAGAATGAAAATCACTTCCCTCCAGCTCCGCGTTAAGGGGGAGGTTTTCTGTGACCCTTTGTGGTGCTCTTGCTTTCCTGGTTTCTCTGGCGAAACCGATACGCTTTGCGGCGTGCTGGTTGGCGAGCGCCCCCTAGATATGCGCGGCCAGTCGCTCTGCAGGAGAAAGGAGCACTGAGCGGCTCTTCTGGACAAGGGATTGCAGGGGATCAGTTGACACTAGGTGCACTGCTGTGCCACGCTGGTGTTGTCACTGGGACGCGTGTGGCTGTTGGGAGCAGAACCGGAGTGTGGCAGCGGTCACCAGTACAAAGAGGTTCTGTTCAAGAGTCGTTCCGCCTGTGCGCTGCGACGAGACCTCCGGAGTTTGACCTGGCTTGTACATCTACGGCAGCTTCCTGGATCACTTTTCAAATGGTGAGCTATTTGTCTGATGGGTCGTTTTCAAACCGTGATTGCTCTGCGTCCACTCTGTTTTTTGAAGGGGTTTCCTTCTAAATCGCTTGAGTGTAGCGTTTTCAACAATGTTAATCGAGAGTGGAATTAACTGACTTGTACCTAGGTTGATTTTTTTATCAGTTCTTGATTGTGGTCAGTTGTGGCCGATATTCGCTGAAATAGTATCTGCTACTTTCACGGTTTGTCAATGAATTCCTCGCCTGCGTGTTAAAGGTTACTTCAACTTCAGTTGTATTTTGCTGTGTCAGTTGCTGCCTGTGGGCGATTGTAGCTAGCTGAAAATCTTACGTTGTCAAACGGCGCTATTCTTAGTATCGTAATAGCAGGTTTTCATTACAATGTCTAAGTTCAGAACAGGTCTTCAGATTACCTTTTATGAATGTTAATATGATTCAAGCTGTCTTAACGGCAGAATTAACATGAACTCTATCTAGTTTATTACGAAATACCGAATTTAAGAAACTATCAGCCGAATATTATCTCTCCTTGTTTTCTACCTTGATGACCATGTAGTCCACAGTTGTGGTGATCTGTTTAAGTGAATTGTATATTAATGTTGCTGTTCTGTGTGTTGAAGAAGCTGTTGTCATTGTACAGCCCACGCTGATTGTTTCCGTTTGCGTCTATCGCACGAAATTCAGACACGTGGCCAATGTGCAACGCCTACCGTCAATAGTGTGCTAATTTGTGTATACTCTTTTCAGACTGCTGCATTATTTTATGATCACCCGATATTTGTTGTTATGCTTTTTACTGTAAGCTGTAGAGTCTTTGTTTCTTAATCAGGATCCTCAGTTGTTGTAGAGACTCTTACCGTTAAAACTGATTACTTTTGGATAGGTTGAAACCATGGTTGCTACAAACTGTGTTACAGTATTGCCTGGTCAAAATTTGTATATTAAGCTTACATCAGTATTTAAGGGTTTTTATTTTAATTGTGATTGCTGTTTAAGTTTGGACTCTAAAGCTGTGATGAACAGTGGATTTTGGATTATTTGATAAGTTTAAACTGTTCATCTTTCCCATTATTTCGCACATACTTTCCGCGAATGACATACTAAATTCGTAACCTAACATCAAACCTTTTCCTGACAGGAATATGCATTTCATCTCATTCAAGAGAACAAATAAAGCATGCATTAAGACGAGTTACACCTGAAGATGGACCCACAGGGTCCAAAATGCATCGTGGACTGAATAAAACACGAAAAGTTGTGACTGAAGGCTCTTTTTAATTTGTACCTCGAAAATATGTTGAAGACTTTAGTGGCATCTTCAAAAGTGATGGAAGAATTCTATTCTGCCAAAATATGGAACATTAGTAAATGCAGATCAGCGATCTCAAGTCCTGCAGGATTTAGCAGGTTGTAAATATACAATGGCCTTTTTGGGTACAACTTCTGGAACATTTATTCTAAGTGAGGCAGCGTCCTTTTCATTTATTCTAGTTTCAAAAATTACGGAATATTAAGCATATTTGTGCAACAATTTTCTTTCATGAAACAATCCTTTATATCAACTGGGAGGTCCAGAGCCCAGGAATGTTCTTAATAAAGAGAAATTTTGAAGCATCAAAAGAACCAAATTTAAGAGAAAGTATGTGGCTTCCCGTTAAGAAGAAATTCTGAGAAATATCACAAGAGAATGTGAAAAAAAATAACTGCTAAACATTTAC
Source organism: Schistocerca gregaria (assembly GCF_023897955.1). Taxonomy (NCBI): domain Eukaryota; kingdom Metazoa; phylum Arthropoda; class Insecta; order Orthoptera; family Acrididae; genus Schistocerca; species Schistocerca gregaria. Next base: position 295,129,794 of record NC_064926.1, on the reverse strand, counting down.
GAATCAGCAGCCTCCAGCGGTAGTAAAGTGGGAATATTATGATAGGTGTGCTAGAAGATAGTGAAATTATTTCCAAGCGATGTTTTCTATTATCAAGTAAAGGAAATTAGTATCGAGTTAATAACTATGGCTCGCTTATTCAGTGAATCTCTGCTTTTGTTGGGGTGGGACTTGATAGTGTTTTACTCTTACTTATGGTTGCTGCTCCGTATATGAAGAAGGCGAGGCAGCCAAGGGCCTTTCTGTAGCCTTCCCGCGTGATATACATATCTTGTATATTGTATGAAGTTTCGGGATTGCAGCCGGATAATGTTGACTTCTTGCCACAGTATTTCGGCTCCCAACTGTAAAACCACTATGGCGGACACTCACCTGAAGATGGCTGGAATTTTGCCAGCCAATGTATCGTGGCAAGAAGTCAACTTGGTCCGGCTGAAATCCTGAAACTTTATAGAATATTCAGTGCACCAGGAAAACCTAAAGGATGAATAGCACATTATTTACACAGAGCATGTCAGCAGATACATGCATTGCATCCTAAAGCTGCCAAATTGATCACAAATGGCAAAAAGTTGCTTGTGAAACGGTCAATAAGAATTCATTTTTTCAGAGTCAACCACGCAGATCATACATTTTCACCAACAACCTATAAAGCCCATTGCTTGCTTTAGCATTTACTGATTATTGTTTACAATTAAAGATTACTTTGCACAAAAATTTAATGTTTGGCAAGAAATGTATATTAATCAACAAGAAACGTGACATCAAACAATAGTAAGAGGTTCACTCAGCATTTTTATGATGCCTTCAGCACTCAGAGGCATTGTAATGTTGTGCAATATCCAATCGGAGGTCCAGGGTGTTAAATGGCATGGCATTGAGGCAATATCGTGACAGTAAACGTTGTTTATTTATCAGTCCACATAAAATTTCGCATGTGGTTTCACATTTCCTCAGGAACATCTTACAACATAAAACACCGAGTTTGTAGTGGTCCTGAGAATTCGCAACGAAATTTGTTAGACCACAGGACACCAAGATGCCGCATACAAAATTTATTTCTCATTGACACAGTTTCACACACTGTCAAAATAACGAATTACAGAGGGTAATAATCACTGAAGGAGTAAACAAACTGTTACTTAGTCTGTTCTTGTGAAGACAGAAAAATAGGCTGTGTGCAATTTAATTTGCTGGCGGCGACACCCACTAACTCTTTTCATTTGTCTACCGCATTGCTTAGAGCTTCATGCACACCAAAACTGTCTGGAGCTTATCTGAACTGAACTGATGTTGTTTGACCTGAGCTTTTTCTGACTCAGTTGGCGACAAAACCCCTTAAGACGATTGATTTTCGAACCTGAAAGAGTAGTCCATAAGCCAAATCAATACTGATTTAGTTTACTGCGCTACTCCTGTATATAAGTGAAGTTTTAGAGTAATAATAGCTGTTAATAAAAGTTACAAAATTTTCAAATTTAAAAATTAGGATATTCCTCTTATGTTACAACATCTGTTACATATCGATAGTAAAAAGCAAAACAAAAAAATCATATAAGTAGACACACACGCTTTGTCCACATTTAAAACTGAATCGTACATGTAGCAAAAGTAATGTAGTTCTCTTTTGAGACTACTTGTTGTTCATTATTTGAACTAATTTTGACTTTCTATGACCGAAGCTTGAGAACATACCGATAGATAAACGAAAAATTATATTTACGAAAAAATTCCACCCAACGAATGAAAAACTCTGTGGTCGTTAGCAGCTATAGAATATATTATTTACAGATGAAAACGAATTCAAATGTGCCTTACATTTCATTTGTATCGTGTAATTCGTTAACTGAGCGAAAATTCCGTTTGGTCCAGATTTGTTACAGATCGCAGTTACTCTGTGGAGGACAGGCTTATAGGCAGCAGTGTATAATACACACAATTCTTAAAATTTTGAATCGATGATTGATGAACTAAATAAATATGAAGCTTCTTCAACTTGAACTCTTTACTTAATAACAGGACACAGAAAATTAATTCCATTATACATCTGCAAATTGTAGTTTTTGTCACTCTGTCCAAAAAAAAATTAGAAGCATTTGCAAGTTTGTTAAATGATACGGTTAACAAGATGCGTGAAACTGAGAAAAATCTAATTCTCTTGAAAGTCGAAAACTGGAAGCTATTAAACAGAAACATAAAAGTGTATTCGAAAAATAGTGGATTTCATACTGTGCGCAAAATTGCCAAGGTTTCGGAAGGGGAAGTAGACGTTCTTGGAACGGAAAAATTTATACGCCATTGACATTCCTGTGATGAAATATGCAGGAGTATCATCATGTGATGTCAAAAGGAAATAATCCTGATATCGAGCTTTTATTCAAGACAGTCGACATTTGTTTGTCATGCAAAATTAGAAGAAAGTTTTCGCAGTTCACTGCAGCAGCGAACTGTTTCAACCCACCACTACCTTAGTATTATTGATGTATGATTTTTTCTCACAAGCGTGTACCGTTTTGCGTGTTTGCATTTTTATGTACACTTTTTATATTCTTTTAATAAAAATATAAAATTACACAATTTGTAGGCTATAAAAACTGATGATATTGGTGACAAGAAAGAAACACAGTATGGAGAAAGATGTTTTGAGTTAACCTTTTGTTAAGACACACATGAGAATTGTTATGTGAAAGTATTAAATTTCTCTTCCTCAGTTCTCGTATGTTTCAGTATAAAACAATTTTGTCTCGTAAAATATTCTACTTGTTAATCTGAAATGTTTACACGTTGCTCCAAAACCATGTTCTAACAATTATTCATCAATAAACGTTCTACTGAGTTAATTTCGTGGTCATTTCTGTTGCATGAAGTGTACCAGTAATATAGTTGAATAAAATGTTTATACATTCCACCTATTATAAGACCAATAGAATGGCGTCACTGTGCTCAATGTGTGATACAAATTTGAGTTTCATTCTTACAGAGCCTCTGATGAATGAGCAAAAGACAATGGAAATTTAACTTAAGTATTTGTAACTCACACAACATGACGCATCGTCTAGGAAGAAGGTCACCAAAATAAATACAGTGATGGGACCAAATCTTTCAGAACTGTGTGAATAAGAGTTTAATCTTCTATTGCCCGTACGTTAATGCGATCTTTTAGTTAAGTCACATTATCGACAGAAGAAGTGCAATGGTTGAGCCACCGGGATCGCTGTCAGGATGAACAGAATCAAAACCCCATCCGGGCATCCTGATTTACCGCATTTTCATCATACCAGATAAGGTGAACGATGACATGAATCCTTAGAAACGTGCAGTTTTAATGACCGACTTTGTTCTATATACGCCTGAGATCGATCTATAGTGACTTCGTCATTTACGGGCCTTTACTCTTTTTATTCGCTCATGAATTAACTATATAAAATAACTTTGATGCTGAAAAGATAACATAAACATCTTTCTTAGAAACCAAAACGAGTCAAGGAAAATATCAGCATGAAATGAGCACAGAATTCTGTTTCCATGAGACTTGAGGTATGAAGCTGCAGACCGTGAGGGGATCTTACTAATTAGATAGGAATTAATTCTCACTAAGAGAGGCAATGTAGCAGATTAAAAAAATGTTGGAGAACTCTGACATGAATAGGACAATACATATTTCATTCATGACAACAACAACCGCTGAACACATCCAAGGAAATCTAGCCTTTTGTTAATCTGAATAAAATCATTGTTTAGATTATTATTTTATAACATAGCTACAAACAAGTAATTCCTAAATTATCATCAGTATGTTCGCAAAATATCGTTTTAAAGTACTTCTTTTTTATGGGATTTTATAATGAAAGCAATAAGAAACATGAGTACACTGTAGAACCAGGGCGGTCTTCAAAACAGTTCTTCCTCTTATTCATTCGTTGTCCGGCACCACGTATGTGGTTCATCTACTTGCTGAAATCAGTATGCTTCACTATGTCACTTCCTGTATTCACTTTGCAGGGATTTCTGTACCTTCAATCAGCTGCTCCACTGGTCAAATGCATGTTTTATAAAACCTGATAAGCCGGCCGGGGTGACCGAGCGCTTCTAGGCACTCTGGCTGGAACTGCACGTCCTCTACGGTCGCAGGATCGAATCCTGCCTCTGGCATGGATGTGTGTGATGTCCTTAAGTTAGTTAGGTTTAAGTAGTTCTAAGTTCTAGTGGACTGATGACCTCAGATGTTAAGTCCATAGTGCTAAGAGCCATTTGAACCATAAAACCTGATTTTGACTGTGTTGTACGATCTAGTTGCTGATGAACATATTAATATCTTTACAAGGTCTGCATTGACAACAACTCTAAATTCCTTTCAACTTAATATCTCCTCTACATTAATTTTGTTGAATAATATGATGACTACAACGACTCGTAACAAATGCTAACATTGCACGGTAAAGCAATTGGAGTGTAATGTCTTATTGACAGTTAGTAATTAATACAACAGCTGCAATGAAACGTTACTTGCCTGGTCAGTAGTACACGGATACCATCTTTCCATTGCTGAAATAGATGCCGGACTCTTAATAGCCAGCGAAATCACACATGACTGCCTCGTTCAAAGTACTTACGGGCATTTAGCCAGGTTGAATTTTCGACAACTGCCGATATTTCGGCGGATGCACACTCCGCCATTTTCAAGGCTTAACTGCAACGACCAGACGAAGTGCAGAAAACACGAGAGCTCGGTTCTGCGAGTTTAACAGAAAAGATAACACACACCTAAACAAAAGCCACCAAAGATGAACGAAGTCAGAGCTATCGATAGTAAGAAACTATGGACGGGTAGTTGAGGAAACGTTAACTCTGTCCCTATGTTTCTTAAGAAAGAGCAGGATTCCAGGCCGAGTTTAAACAAAAGCCTCCATCCCTATTCACAAGGTTGCTAGCCAATTTAATTTCAACAGACTCCTTAATCACACTATCCCAATAGCCGGACGTGCATGCTAATATCTCGGTATTATTATACCACATGGGGTGACCAGTGTCCAAACAATGTTCGGCAATAGCAGATTTGCTAGGCTGCTGTAGTCGCGTGTGCCGTTTATGTTCAATACACCGGTCCTCCACGGTCCTGATGGTCTGACCAATGTATGACATGCCACAGCTACAAGGAATGCGATAAACACCTGCCTTACGTGAACCAAGATCATCCTTAACACACCTCAAAAGCGCTTTAATCTTAGATGGAGGTCGGAAAACACATTTCACATTGTATTTCCGTAAAATACGACCTACCTTGTTTGAAGTGCTTCCTACGTAGGGCAAAAAGGCAATAGATTTAGGAGTCAACTGAGAATTATCATCAGTCACCTGGCGCACAGTTGGTTGATATCGCAACGCCCGTTCAATCTGTCTTTCACTATACCCGTTGTGGCGGAAGGTAGCCTCAAGATGGGCAAGTTCAGCAGGCAAAGTCTCAACGTCGGAGATGACATGTGCCCTGTGTACCAGGGTACGAAGTACCCCTTCACGTTGGGCCGGATAATGACAACTGTCCGCCTGCAGATACAAGTCAGTGTGAGTACGCTTCCTATAAACTGCATGTCCCAACGATCCATCCACCTTCCTCCTAACCAAAACGTCAAGAAAGGGAAGGCAACCATCCTCTTCCAACTCCATGGTAAAACGAATATTGGGGTGGATCGAGTTTAGATGTTCTAAAAAGGCATTCAAATTCTCCCTGCCATGCGGCCAAACAACAAAAGTATCGTCAACGTATCTGAAAAAACAGGCAGGTTTCAATGGCGCCGACTCCAATGCACGCTCCTCGAAGTCTTCCATGAACAGATTTGCAATCACAGGAGATAACGGGCTACCCATCGCAACTCCATCTGTCTGCTCGTAATACTGGTCATTGAATAAGAAATACGTGGACGTCAACACATGTCGAAACAAATTAGTTAGTTCCAATCCAAACTTCACTTCAATTAACCGCAACGAATCAGACAAAGGAACACGAGTAAAGAGCGAGACCACATCAAAACTTACTAACATATCAGAGTCATTCAACTGCATTCCCTCCAAACGCCGTAAGAAGTCAGCTGAGTTCTTAATATGATGTTCACAACGTCCAACTTGTGGGCTTAACATTGAAGCAATGTGCTTAGCCACACGATATGTTGGAGCACCGATATTGCTGACTATGGGGCCGAGAGGGACCCCTCCTTATGTAGTTTCGGAAGGCCATATAACCTGGGGGGAACAGCACTATAGGTGTTAAGACTCTTGATAGTGTCCTGTGGCAAACCACTTTTCTTCAGGAGGTTGTTGGTCTTCCTCTCAACGCTTTTCGTGGGGTCAGCATCGATCCTGCGATACGCTGAGTCAGATAATAAACAATTCATCTTTTGTACATAGTCATGTTTGTTCAAAACAACGGTGGCATTGCCCTTGTCCGCAGGTAAAATGACAATGTCCGGATCAGCTCTGAGAGAGCGTAAAGCAGCCCTCTCCACTGATGTCACATTGCTCTTGGGTGGACGAGCCCTAGTCAAAACACGACATGTCTCCCTCCTGACATCCTCTGCATCAACAGGAGGTAGTTTGCAAACTGCCTGTTCAATGGAACTGATAAAATCCACTACCGGCAAACTCTTCGGTGTTGGTGCAAAATTTAAACCCTTCCCTAGCACGGATAACACTGCGTCGTCAAGGGATTTCTCTGTGAGATTTATCACAGAACGTCAGGTTACACATGACTGCCTCGTTTACTACGAAAAGTGATTCATAATTTTCTCTGTTACGTTACTCAGTTTTGATCGACTTTTCGAATTTATGGCAGTTTACTGGTATCAGCCGTTACCAGTACCATTCGTCAACTTAACAAGGTCACGTTGGCTAATATTTATGAGCCAGATCAGTCCGTCATGAAGATTGTTGACAATACAATTACTAAAAACGATTCTGCCCACCTTCACTATTTTCCAAAACGAATCGCATGCTCTGATTTAACAATGTCTCATTTCAATGACTGATAGTAATGACGTGTGGCACTGACAACAGAGTTTTCGGGATATTTTAGCATAACTGAAGTTTACTGAACTGTATGGTCTCAAATAGCAATCGTTTCCAGACAGGATAGAACACAGGAAAGTTGAGCTACCGCATCAATCTAAAACCAAGAAAGGCGGAAACTGTGTGCAATGCAGTATCGAGTACGGAAAGTACTGGCTAGAACTCAGTAGGTATCGGTGTACGTCATGGCCTGGTTATCAGACAATTGATAATCTATGTATTCAAACTAAAGGGACAGTTTTGTAAATAAAACAGCCTTTTCCTGCTGCCAATTTCTTTATTTATCCCATAAGCGTTTCGCCTTTTCCTGTTCTCAGGCATCATCAGTGGGATCTATAACGATTCAGTTTTGTTAGTTTTCGATTATTAGACAGTTCAATTCGCGATTTTTTTTGTAATAAAGTAATTACATACGATTTTTTGATCTGCGTTTCCTCACATCTGGTCTGGAGGTCACACTACTATTTTGATCACTGCCATATAATCACATTTTTGTGTTCTCGCCTTCCTCACACTGTTCACCATGTTTCTCACTCTTTTTTGTGGTTCACTATTGTTCTTTTTTCATTCGGTACAACCATTTCATCGTACACTGTTTTCCACAACGTAAATATTGTGACTCCATTACGTGTTTTATCTTCTTTGGTTTGTTTACCTATTTGTTGCCAACCTTACGAAGTATATATTCAAGACTATCTTCTACTTATGATATTTATGTGTTTGTATGAGAGAGGGGGATAGAGCAGCTGAGGGTTTCTTTTTACGTGGGGGGGGGGGGGGGGGGGGGGATGAACTAGCTGTTAGCGAGTGGTTGTAAACTTTGGTGACAGCTGATTTGACTTTTCGTTTCAGTATTCTGTGGAGTGCTTCATGGATGAGTGAGCGTAAAGATGTTTGGTCTATTATTATTATATTGGACGGTATTATAAAAATTTCCCTTTACGCGAACGTTTTCTATTATTTTAGCTATTAGTGTAAATAATGAACTGCTTGGCATGTGTACTTGGTCATTCAACAGGGTTTTCTCTTCTGCTCAGGTTTCCTGTATGCGGTAATTTTCTTACCTGGTTAGGAGGTGTTTTTTTTTATTGATAATTCTAATTATTTTCATGTCGTCTTTTCTAGTGGTTGGTTTGTGGTCATTTTCTCTTAGGTGTTCTGCAATTGTGGAGTGGTTTGTCCCATATTTCCAGTCCCTCATGCGTTCTTTGTAGCTGACATCAAATCTTTTACCTATTTGTCCTATGTATGTGCCTTCAAAAGTGTTACACTGCAGTTGATGTGTACCTGATTTCTGGTATATGTCTCTGTTTTTTGTCAGTTTTGGGGTGTATTTTATGTAGAATTGTCTGTTGTGTATTCAATGTTCCTTCCCTGTCTTTTTAAAATTTGTTGATTTTATGGGTGAGTTTGTGTTTGTATGTCATCGTCTACCATCTTGCATTTTCTTTCATCTTTTTTTCTGAATATCCTGTGCAGTCGTTATAGGACTGCGTGTTTTTATTTTGTTTCTTGTGTTTTTGTCTGTTGTTTGGAGTTTACTGCTTTTATTTTACTTTTAATTTTGATGTTTAGCTTTGTGACTTTGTTAGTATTATAACCATTTTTGTGCTATGTGCATTGCACAAAGCTAAACAACAAAATTAAAAGTAAAATAAAAGCAGAAATCTACCAACCACAGACAACAAAACAACAGAACCAATATTTCACTTGTGAAAAACAGTGTACCTCGAAATAGTAGTACTGAGTGACAAAAAAACAATAGTAAACCAAAGAAAGAGTGAGAAACATAGTGAACAGTGTGAGGGAGGGCAGTGATAAAAGTGGTAGTGCGACCCCAGACCAGATGTGAGGAAACGCAGATCGGCAGATTACATGTAATTACTTTTTCACAAAAAAATCGCAAAGTTAACTGTTTAATAATCGAAAACTAACACAACTCTCTCGTTATAGATCGCGATGATGATGCCTTAGAACAGGAAAAGGCGAAACCTGTATGGGATAAAGTAACTAGCAACAGGAAAAAACAGTTTTATTTACAAAACACGTATTTATGTGCTTGCTGCAGAGGATAACCACACAAACAAACTTGTTAATGGACAGTGTCGTCCAGCCACCTTGAGCTAACATAGGTACTGTATAGACGTTGTAACTGTTAAATAAGTCATTAAAAGATAAAAGACGTTGTCTCTTGTATCTGAATATTACGCGAACTCTCCTCAGACCTGTACAGGGTTAACGAATGGCTTCGCTAATCTGATTCGGCATTTGGCAGTGGTTAGCCCTCTCGAGTGGACGTAAGTTGGCTGACTACCACCAACACGTCGGCAGACTACGAGTACTGCACAGCTCATGAGGGCGCGAACGCAAACGTGTTGGTTACGACAGGGCGAATCGCCGGCCGCGGGCGTGTGTGTTATGACGAGTGTCCCAGGTTTACTGCCGGCTTTAGGGGCGCACCCCCGGTGAGCGGGTCGTAAAACGGTGAGCACATCGCATACATTACCCCCGTCACCCCGCCGGTGCGGACCGCACGACGGGCGGCAGCGCTGGGGCCTCGTGACTGAACTTTCTGCGAAAATGACAAGGTGCTCTCCTTGTGGCTAATTCACATTTTAGTTGGTCCGTATTAATGTCTAAGACAGACGAAAACGTAGGACATCAGCTGCAGACACAAAGATTATTCCACTGATCCAGAACAATGCGGACGAATATACCTGTTCAGGGACGTCTCACTATAGCACACAATGTTCAGAAATATTGACAGCGTTCTAACAGATTCGTCGGACGTCACGAGGTTATACACTCCTGGAAATGGGAAAAAAAAACACATTGACACCAGTGTGTCAGACCCACCATACTTGCTCCGCTCACTGCGAGAGGGCTGTACAAGCAATGATCACACGCACGGCACAGCGGACACAACAGGAACCGCGGTGTTGGCCGTCGAATGGCGCTAGCTGCGCAGCATTTGTGCACCGCCGCTGTCAGTGTCAGCCAGTTTGCCGTGGCATACGGAGCTCCAGTCTTTAACACTGGTAGCATGCCGCGACAGCGTGGACGTGAACCGTATGTGCAGTTGACGGACTTTGAGCGAGGGCGTATAGTGGGCATGCGGGAGGCCGGGTGGACGTACCGCCGAATTGCTCAACACGTGGGGCGTGAGGTCTCCACAGTACATCGATGTTGTCGCCAGTGGTCGGCGGAAGGTGCACGTGCCCGTCGACCTGGGACCGGACCGCAGCGACGCACGGATGCACGCCAAAACCGTAGGATCCTACACAGTGCCGTAGGGGACCGCACCGCCACTTCCCAGCAAACTAGGGACACTGTTGCTCCTGGGGTATCGGCGAGGACCATTCGCAACCGTCTCCATACGGTCCCGCACACCGTTAGGCCGTCTTCCGCTCACGCCCCAACATCGTGCAGCCTGCCCTCAGTGGTGTCGCGACAGGCGTGAATGGAGGGACGAATGGAGACGTGTCGTCTTCAGCCTTGGTGCCAATGATGGTCGTATGCATGTCGTATGCATGTTTGGCGGCGTTTGGCGGATCTGTCCCCCATCGAGCATGTTTGCGACTGGATGAAGCGTCGTCTCACGCGGTCTGCACGTCCAGCACGAACGCTGGTCCAACTGAGGTGCCAGGTGGAAATGGCATGGCAAGCCGTTCCACAGGACTACATCCAGCATCTCTACGATCGTCTCCATGGGAGAATAGCAGCCTGCATTGCTGCGAAAGTTGGATATACACTGTACTAGTGCCGACATTGTGCATGCTCTGTTGCCTGTGTCTATGTGCCTGTGGTTCTGTCAGTGTGATCATGTGATGTATCTGACCCCAGGAATGTGTCAATAAAGTTTCCCCTTCCTGCGACAATGAATTCACGGTGTTCTTATTTCAATTTCCAGGTGTATCTTCTGCGTGAGTTAAGGTAGAAGCCTGAGGTGAATTTCAACTTAAGCATCTCAAGTAGCAGTTTACCGTGGCGCCAGTTAAACAGAATTGTCAGAAACACACTGAAAAGTCTGTAAGGGTGTTGCAGGCTAGATTGTGCTGAGAGATAACTGTTGTGAAAACACCTCGATACATTGCGCCATTTCCGGATTAATTACCATTGAAGTTACCCCATCAGACCCTTGAATGTGAAAACGAAAGTGGTCCACCAGAGACTGTGTCTTCCAAAGTTTCGTAAACCCGAACACGGAAGCGATTCCGAAATTGTTCAGGGGACATTAGTAAGGATCGAACCAGAGCCAAAGGCTGAGCAGTATCGTGAGCTATCATCTATGTACTGAGAACAATTGACACTAATCGTATCTGATGGACCGCTTGAATCTGAGCACACTTTTCTTGACAGTTATTTCTCAGCACAGCCTACGCTGCGACACCGTTACAAGTTTTTCAGACTGTTTTAGACCATCCCGTACGTTGTCGATACCGGCACAGCGAGCTCGTTTGCTCGCCCGCTCACTTGTTCATTATCTAATGTGCAAGGAGCCGAAATGGTGAAAACGGAACACTAAAAACAGTTTTTTGTTCTTCAACACGTGGCTTGAGCATACACTAAATCCTGTGCGCAGTACCAAGCAGAAGCAAATGCAAGTATGTAATTTTCTTTGCTTTACATAACTGGAACTTCACGATTTTATTGTTTTATACTTCTAGTGTTTTGATCATTCAGTATTTTGAGACCTTTAATTTCAGTTACTTCACATAATTCTACTTTTACTCTCTTACTACTTTTACCTTTGACAACATTATACTTGCACTGTTCTACACACTTAATTTTATTTTATGTAGCGTTTGCTTTTTCTAGTATTAACATGAGCCTATCTGAAACTTGAAACTTCGCGGGCAAGTGCTCTCCAACCGAGCTACTCAAGTGCTTGGGTAGCTCAGTTGGCAGAGCAGTTACCTGCAAAAGGCAAAGGTCCCGAGTTCGAGTCTCGGTCCGGCACACAGTTTAATCTGCCAGGAAGTTTCATATCAGCGCACACTCCGCTGCAGAGTGAAAATCTCATTCTATGAGCCTATCTCTTTTACGCAAGTTACTACACCGAAATACCAAAGGCCATGGGATACTTCACAGTATCGTTTCGGGCATTCTTTTCCCGGGCGTAGTGCAGCAACTCGATTTGGCATGGACTCGACAAGTAGTTGGAAGTCTCCTGCAGAAATATTGAGTCATGCTGTCTCTATAGATATCCGTAATTGCAACGGGGTCGCCGGTGCAGGATTTTGTGCAAGAACTGACATTCCCGTTACGTCCCATAAATATTCGATGGGATTATCATCCTGTGATCTGGATGGCCAAATCATTCGGTCAAGTTGTTCAAACCTTTCCCGAATAGTTGTGGTCTGGTGGCATTGCACATTGTCATCCATAAAGACTGTATCGTTGTTTGCGAACATGAGGTGCATGAATGATGTCCAAGTAGCCTAACATAAGCCTTTTCCATAAACCATCGGTTTATTTCGACCAGAGGCCCAAGTCTATTCCAGATGAACAAATAATACACCATTACGGAGCCGGCACCTACAGTGCCTTGTTGACTACTAGCGTCCTTGGACTCGCGGCGTCTGCGCTACCCTCGAACCATACCGGCAGCTGTTACCAACTGAAATTAACCTGTCAATAAAATTCTTTTGGTTTTGAGGCCGCTTTGTCTTCTGTAAAATTCCGAAGTTTCGGCTATTGTTGCAAGGCGCCCTCCTCGTGGTGTATTGCTAACTACTGAATGAGTACTACTTTGGATACTTATATACTATGGAGGAGTGCTGTCTGTGGAATGAACTTCTAATACCTTCCTACTCACCCTCACATCCAAGGACAGCACTCATACACAGTATATATGTACCCAAACTAGTGCTCATTCAGCAGTTAGCAATAAAAACTGAGAAAGGCACCTTGCAACAGTCGCCGAAACGTCGGAATTTTACAGATGATAATGCGGCTTCAAACCCAGAATAATTTTATTGAGTGACAACGGCTTCGGAAGCCTACGTTTACATGAAATTAACCTGACCAGGCAAAGAGTTTCCAGTCGTCTAGCGTCCAGTCGATACGGTTACGAGGTCAGGAGAGTCGTTGAAGATGATGTGCTGTTAGCATAGGCATCGCGTGGATCGTCTGCCGCCATAGCCCAATAACGCCAGATGTCGTGGCACTGCTCTCACGGGTACGTTGGTCGTACGTCCCACAGTAATTTCTGAATCTATATGATGTAATATTGCTTGTCTGTTAGCACTGATAATTTCATGCAAAAGCCGTTGCTTTTGGTCGTTAAGTGGAGGCCATCGGCCACTGCATTGTCCGGTAGTGCCTGAAATGTAGTAATTTCGGCACCCTATCAGAACACTTGTGACACTCTGGATCTCTGAATACTGAATTCTCTAATAATTTCCGGCCACAATCTCGTCGTACACCCTTTCACAAGAAGCAACAAAATACAAATTACAGTTATGCCAATATACTGTTCTTTTATACCTTGTATTCGCTGTAGTACCGACATCTGTATATATTCGTAGCGCTGTCTCACGACATTTCTCACCTCACTGTATAATATGGCTTGCTTTCGCGCACTCCACCCTGAGTAAGAGAAGATGCAATACATGCACGCACAGACGGTGTAAACATTTTCTACTCGGGCGGTGCTCGCTAAGTAGAAACAGTGACAGTTTCGTACTGGCTAACGTGGATACAACGTTGCTCCACGAGGTCAGCATAGCAGCCTTCACCTACATGTAGAGCCCCCTGTGACTATAATGCCGGTTATGTTCCATGCTTCACCCACCAACATCGGTGTCTCGATACCCATCAAGAAGGGATAGGCTGATGGTGTGTTCTCCCTTCCCAGTGCATGGCGTTCAAATTGCTAGGGGTGCAACCTGTCAATGTCTGTGCTCCGGTTCCACACATCGCCGAGACCACGCGTTATTTTCTACGGAAGTTGTGGCTCTCTTTCTCAGTACAGACATGACGACATCGATCTTGGTGGCGACTGTAAGATCATCCAATCGTCAAAGGACCAGCTCCCGCGACGTTATCTGTGTGCCGAACTATGTACTCTTGTTCGGGACCTTAGACGGATGGATACTTGGGACCATCTAAAAGATCGTTCCTGGTTCACCCGTTACAAGACCATTCGTCCAGTCGCACTGACACGATATACGTCTCTCGTTCCCTTACACACATGTTGCAAGATTCAGAACTGCAGCCAACTGCCTCTACGGACCATATCGCCTATATGAACGCTGTTCCCCTTCACCCCTAACTGCTGCGGTGAAGCCGACGCCCCTGGAAACTTAACACAGCTCAACTGACTTATCCCGACTGCAAAATCGCCATCGTAGATGCCTGGCACTCGTGCCTCCGCCGCGTTAGAGAATGTTCCACAACGTTAGAGTGATGGATTACTTTTGCCAAACCGATCATCCGGTGTGCGTTAATTGCCTACAGTCGTGACGCCGCCGTATGGAACCTGTGGTCACTCGACTTCTCGACTTACTTCTGTTACAATATCTTACGTGGCTACCCTTCTGTGCCGCCCTCACCTCACGGGCAGATAGCGGTAAATAGGGCCAAAGACCAATGGTGGGCAACGTGCACTGACAGTTGGAGATTACATAGAGTGTATAGTCGTTCACGCACAGACGCCTGATAGGTTTATGGTTGATAGGTTAGCCATGTGTCATGTTACCAGAGAATTTCGATGGCGTCAACGAGCACTGATCCATATCACTGACGTGGAAAACGTTAGTTGCTTTTCTACGCTTCGCGACATTAGTGGAGTTTTCTACAAACACTACACACTGCAATAATCAGATCAAGACCCCGACAAATGGTAACGAAGGTCGTAAGACAGATCTGTGGTATGGTAATTCCCCGCCATGGCTGATGCCTTAATGAAAGACGTTGCTGAGGAGGAAGTGCTTGACGCCATCATTAAAGACGAGACCCATAGATCACTGTGGGCTTGGACGCACTCTCTTTGGAATTCTACCGAGCATTCCAGTATTTACTCGCAAAGCACTGGCGATCACTCTGTCAACGTCTGCTATCCATGGAGACGTCAGTAACCGCTACCTTGGTTGAAGGGATGTGTATCTCCAAGCCTAAATCTAAAGGCGAAACACGAGTTCATGATTATCGCTCTTAAACGCTTCTTAATTGTAACTTGAAAATATTTTCCCACCTCTTGGCGGAAACAATCCGTCGAACGCGGTCTAGCGTCAGTTCATACCACCAAGCGCCGTTAGGAGGTCCAAATAACATCCAAGCCCTGGATGGTTTACCGGGTTCTCTGGCATTCCTAGATTTTAGCCAGGTTCATATGGCTCTGAGCACTATGGGACTTAACAGCTGTGGTCATCGGTCCCCTAGAACTTAGAACTACTTAAACCTAACTAACCTAAGGACGTCACACACATCCATGCCCGAGGCAGGATTCGAACCTGCGACCGTAGCAGTCGCGCGGCTCCGGACTGAGCGCCTAGAACCGCGAGACCACCCCGGCCGGCTTTTAGCCAGCACTTCGACCGAAACGGCCACACTTGCTTGATGCACACTTTCCTGAATATTAGAGAAGTAATAGCTCTCCTTCTAGGGCCGAACTCCGAAGTCATGATGAACAGACACCTCATTACAATCTCCCGTTCAGTTCGGCACGAACGCCAGTTATCGACAGTGTTGTACACACTCGTGCTTGAACTTCAGTTACTTAGCCTTTGTCAGAAGATACAGGAAGGATATCCGGTCGAGTTAAGTTTCAATGTACAGTCTAAGCCGACGACATGGAGACTGTGCTCTTAAATGACGAAGATTTCTTGAACGACGTCGACTGGGTTCGTACATAAGTGTTGGCCCCAGGCAGCTCATTTAACGTCGTAAAATCAGTCACTATGAAAGTAGGGACAGACCTCCATCCGGCGTGTCTCGCCTCATCCACTTTGAGACACAATGAAGTGCTTAGGGATCGAATTTACTGGCGACATTCGCCCCACAACGGCTCTTAGCTATTGGCGCGTTCTGCAACATATCAGGGCTGTCATAGTTGATCAGCGGTTGTGAACCATGGACATCATTCAACGAAAGTACCTTTTCAACCTCTGCTTCGCTTCTAGTCTGCCTCATCTGGTCCAGGTCTTACCTATGTCAGCCACGATTGTGCGATGTTCGTTAGCAGCCTTCAAATTTTTCGTCATCACTGGCATAGGTGAGTTATGGATTTCTCCCCTTTCCCCTTCAACAAGAGGGATTCAGTATCGTTACTGTCAACGAGAAGGCGGAGGCCCTCTTCCAAAATAAAAATTTCAGGCTGTGGAGAACTTGGCCACGAATCGTGACAGGCTTCCTCCTGGAATCCCTTAAGCCATCTTCACTGGAAATCCCGCTGGCGACACGAAATGTTTCCCCTTCGTTATACCATCTTCGAGTTCAGCTACGTTCACCTCAACGTAACGGCTGCACGTCATATGACTAGGGATCGTTTATCGTGTTCCGCAAAGGGGTCGACCAGCAAACATCAACTAGGCGAAACACCCAGGCATCTGAAGGACGGTCGTGTGGAAGACGACAGGAACGGACCTGATGGACATTGATGTTCAGCCCATGTGGTACATGTGTGATGGTTAGTTGCAAGCAAGTAACACAGTCAAGACTTCGCTTAATCAACATGCCAGTCTAAACCAAATGCACCGCCTGATGAACACCGAATACGGATTCACGTGGTATTTGTTGTGGAAAAGTAGGTGGCATCTGGCAATTGATTCGACAAATGCTGTCATACTTTCTCCAAGTGACACAGGCACATACTGATCCAAAGGCCTTCGTCTTCCCGGACAATGCCTGCTACCCTTGTACGAAATCAGACGCAGCCCGTGGGTAAAAAGTCACGCTGTTCACGAATCATACCAAAGATGTCTTGAACTTCAGGAATTACTGCAGGGAAGGCATACCAAAATTGTTCACAAACCGACGCATCACCAGTTCTTTCCAAATTACTTCGGCAGCACTTTCCGTGAACCACCATACTGCTGGACGTATCCGCGATGGGAGACGACACCCGCTCAGAAATGAAGACTCGGGCAATTCAGAACGACGGTCTAGTGGTCTATTACATTTTTCTGTGAACACTTATCCGACAGGCACAGCGGCAGGTGTATGACGCGATAGGGATGGCTAAGCTCCTCCCCCCCCCCCCCCTGCAGAAAATTTCATTGTTTGTTTCTTATACTTCCCTTTTCATTGTGACTAACTTCCTTTTTCGACACTGGCCAAATAAAAAATGTTTAATCCTCCGTATTTTCCATACGCTTCACCCTTTCTTCACGAAGTTTGTCTTGCCAGTAGGGGGTGCACGAAACACGGCGACGAGGTCTCGAGATCCAACCTCCGCCCATTCGCCCACCAAACCTACAGGAAGCGACTGAAAGGTAAACATATAGTTTTGAGCTACCACAAACAGTTCCATGTGCCCACATTACTTTCGGTTGGAAGGGAAAAAAGGGGTGGTAGCACCTTTCAGTTTTAATCAAAAAGTCCTGGGTCACCGGTTCATGCCCAGCCACCGCCTATATTTTAAATCAAAATGGTCAGCAATGCCGGCCGAAGACATTGACAATATGTAGCGTAAAGGAAACTTTTAATAAGAAATGGCCATAAGTAAAGGTTAACAGTGTCTGAAATATGTGGCACTTAGTTAAAAAATAACGCTTGTGAATAATAACAAGTTCAAATGTATCATACAGCTTAGCTGTTAGATATGCAGTATGTTATCAGCAATTAATACGTAAGAAAACCAGTTGGCTGATATCATAGCCCGCTATTGACGTAGCTAGAAGACATATAAAGTAATGAATTTATCGGATAATCGATGCGTACAGCGCTACAAAAACACTATGAAGACAGTGTAGCCAGTAGAACAGCCTTAAACTTCTAGAAAATAACAACAATTAGGTGAAACGCAAATGTAAATATACAGAAAAGAGAGCAGTGGCATTGGACCACATAGAAAGTCCCGCATCAACATGGTAGACAAAGTAAAGGCTGAAATCATTAGAAGAAGTTCTTAGTTTTCAACTGCATTTGATCATTAAGCAAGTTTTGTTTACCGTGAAGGAGGTGTTTGATAATTTGCATTTCTTCGAGTGTATCTAGCCTGCATCCTTTAGCTTCTTGGTTTAAGAGCTCTGTGTTTGTAACAGGGTTAGGGGCATGTGCCACATGGATTAAATGTTCAGCAAATGTCGAGTCACGGGTGCCATCTCCACTTGCTGTGGGTAAATGCTCTTTATATCCAGCCGATAAAGCTCTTTCTGTCTGACCTATATAATAACTAGCGTAATCATTACAGGTAATTATGTAAACACCTCATCACGACAATTTATCGTTAGTGTTACTTAGAGAGTGGATTAAGTTCTTTTTATGGCTATTATTAGTGTAATAGGCAACTTTAAAGCCCCAACTCTTTAAATTGCGCCATACTTTGTAACAAACTTTGCGTATAAACGGGATAGAAATCAAATTAATGAAGTGATCTTTATAAGCGGTACCTAGTGTAGATAAGGTCGAAATGTTTCTACGTGTTTTCTTGTCACAGATCTGTTTCACGATATGTGGATTGTAACCGTTATTTTGGGCAATATATTCAAGTGTCTTTAATTCATTCCGTAGATTGTCTCAAGAAAACGGAATACATAGTGCTCGGTGTATATTTGAGTGGAAATAGGCCATTTTGTGGGCTTGGGGGTGTGTGGAATCAGCAGGAATAATAGTATAGCAACAAAGTGCTCGGATTAAAACAGTCGCAAGGCCAATGGGTAGTATTTCCTGTATATTGAGGAAAGATAGAAAAATGAGAGAGATTCGAGAGTGAGAACAAAATTCATGGTCGAATTCAAAATAAGATTCGCTAATGATCTTGCTGTCATCAGCGAAAACAAGGAAGAATTATAGAGCCTGTTTAGTGAAAACAACAGTCGAGCGAGAACAGAAGATAGGATGAAAGTAAGCCAAAGAAAGAGGGAACAGTTAGGAGTAAGAAAAATGGGATCAGCGATAAACTTAACAATCTGAGGGGCACGCTGTCGACAAAGTAACCGAATTCCTATGAAGCAAAATAACGCTTGAAGGGACGAAGCAAACAGCAAAAGGAAACCGAGCATTCCTCGTTCAGTCAACTATATTAGTATCAAATGTAGGCCTTAACCTGATGAAGAAATTTCTGAGAATATTCGTCCTGAGCATCGAAAAGACCGTAAAATAAAATAAAATCTTTTCATTTGTGTTACAGAACGACGCTTAAAATTTTATTCACTGAGAAAAAAGGGGTTCTTTGTAGAATCAGAGAGGAAGACATATGCAAAAAAAACCTTTATGAGACGGAGGAAGAGATTGACGGGACAAAAGTTAAGGTAACTATTATGATATTCAAAGGACCAGTACGAAAAAACTGAAGAAGACGCAGACTGGTATCAGTTTATCAGATAACTAGAGGATGTCGGGTGCAAAAGCCACTACGAGATGAATTTGACATGGAGAGGAAATCTTGGCGTCTTCATGAAATAACTCTTTCTGCTCAGAAAACGCCACAGAAGTTGGAAATTAAAGTAGCCAGATTCATTCTCTGCCGAATAATTTTTCAATGAAACCCAGAAATAAACAATAGATGTGGAGGTCCTAAATGGTGTAAAACTCAAACAGTTACAAATATTAGAAATTTAAAAAATAACGGAGGTGTAAATCCCCACATCTATTACTGGATAAACAAACTCAATTATTTTTCTCTTTTACACCACGTTATAATCTTACCTAGGAGACGAACTTTGGTGCCTTCGTTCACCAGTAGATAATAACTACACTCCTGGAAATGGAAAAAAGAACACATTGACATCGGTGTGTCAGACCCACCATACTTGCTCCGGACACTGCGAGAGGGCTGTACAAGCAATGATCACATGCACGGCACAGCGGACACACCAGGAACCGCGGTGTTGGCCGTCGAATGGCGCTAGCTGCGCAGCATTTGTGCACCGCCGCCGTCAGTGTCAGCCAGTTTGCCGTGGCATACGGAGCTCCATCGTAGTCTTTAACACTGGTAGCATGCCGCGACAGCGTGGACGTGAACCGTATGTGCAGTTGACGGACTTTGAGCGAGGGCGTATAGTGGGCATGCGGGAGGCCTGGTGGACGTACCGCCGAATTGCTCAACACGTGGGGCGTGAGCTCTCCACAGTACATCGATGTTGTCGCCAGTGGTCGGCGGAAGGTGCACGTGCCCGTCGACCTGGGACCGGACCGCAGCGACGCACGGATGCACGCCAAGACCGTAGGATCCTACGCAGTGCCGTAGGGGACCGCACCGCCACTTCCCAGCAAATTAGGGACACTGTTGCTCCTGGGGTATCGGCGAGGACCATTCGCAACCGTCTCCATGAAGCTGGGCTACGGTCCCGCACACCGTTAGGCCGTCTTCCGCTCACGCCCCAACATCGAGCAGCCCCCCTCCAATGGTGTCGCGACAGACGTGAATGGAGGGACGAATGGAGACGTGTCGTCTCCAGCGATGAGAGTCGCTTCTGCCTTGGTGCCAATGATGGTCGTATGCGTGTTTGGCGCCGTGCAGGTGAGCGCCACAATCAGGACTGCACACGACCGAGGCGCACAGGGTCAACACCCGGCATCATGGTGTGGGGAGCGATCTCCTACACTGGCCGTACACCTCTGGTGATCGTCGAGGGGACACTTTATAGTGCACGGTACATCCAAACCGTCATCGAACCCATCGTTCTGCCATTACTAGACCGGCAAGGGAACTTGCTGTTCCAACAGGACAATGCACGTCCGCATGTATCCCGTGCCACCCAACGTGCTCTAGAAGGTGTAAGTCAACTACCCTGGCCAGCAAGATCTCCGGATCTGTCTCCCATTGAGCATGTTTGGGACTGGATGAAGCGTCGTCTCGCGCGGTCTGCACGTCCAGCACGAACGCTGGTCCAACTGAGGCGCCAGGTGGAAATGGCATGGCAAGCCGTTCCACAGGACCACATCCAGCATCTCTACGATAGTCTCCATGGGAGAATAGCAGCCTGCATTGCTGCGAAAGGTGGATATACACTGTACTAGTGCCGACATTGTGCATGCTCTGTTGCCTGTGTCTATGTGCCTGTGGTTCTGTCAGTGTGATCATGTGATGTATCTGACCCCAGGAATGTGTCAATAAAGTTTCCCCTTCCTGGGACAATGAATTCACGGTGTTCTTATTTCAATTTCCAGGAGTGTATATTGAATTCCATTCCTTTCCATAGATGTAGTCCGACGTATGTTTAGTTATTGCAAAAGCTGTGCCTAATTACTCATGAATCCATATGTAATTGTATTAAAACTTTTGCCAGGAATAACCTCTACACTTTAAGCGTAGAATCGACCGATTGAGAAGCTGACGTACTTGCATCTCATCTCTGGGATCAGCATGTACTAGAAAATGAGCTTATAGCGCGAATCCTAAGTCGTACAACAATAATAATGTTTGCAAAACAAAACTGATAAACTATTTCGTGTAGTTAACACAACATACAATGTTTCAACAAGACCCCACGGTTGAATCAGTTAAAATGAGTTGGATGAATTACAAGTAAATTAATAAAAGCGTTTTCCACGCAGAGTGGAAATCCGGAAAGCTTTCTGCATCTACATCTACATACATAGTCCACAAGACACCGTATGGTGCATGGCGGGCAATACGACATGTAACTATTAGTCATTTCCTTTCCTGTTCCACTCGCAAAGAGAGCGAGTGAGAAACGACTGTCTATATGTGACCATACGAGCCCAGATTTTTCTCTTAATTTCTTCTTTGCCCTCACGTGAAAAGTACGTTGGCGGCTATAGAATCGATCTGCAGCCGGACACAAATGCTGGTTCCCTAAATTTTCGCAGTAGTGCCTCGAGAAAGGAAAGTCTTCCGTCCTCCTGGAATTCATATTTGAGTTCACGAAGCATTTCCGTAGTATTTGCGTGGTGGTGTAACCTACCTGTAACAAATCTAGCACACCTAGAATTGCTTCGTTGTCCTCCTTTAATCCGACCAGGCAGGGATACCTAACACACGAGTAGCGCTTAACAGTGGGTCGCTCTGGCGTTCTATACGAGGTCTCTTTTATACATGAGTTATACATTTTGAAAATTCTCACAATAAAACGAAATCAAACACTTTCCGTATTACCAACTTGATTTCACACAATTTTGCAAGGTTACGGTTAGGTATTTCATTGATGTGACTGTCAAGCAGTACATTATTGATGCTGGTTGTGAACGTTGTTTCCTACTCATCTGAAGTAACAGTTTTCTATATTTAGAGCAAACTACCATCCCTCATACCAACTAGAGATTCTACCTAAGTCATCTTGTATCCTCGTACAGTGACTCAAGGACCTCACCTTCCCTTACGCCACAGCATCATCGGCTAACAGCCATAAATTGCTGTTTTTCTGGTCCATTAGATCATCTATGTGTATTGAGATTAACATAAGTCCTATCACACTTCCCTGGAGCAATACTGACGAAACTCTTGTTCTTTGACAAACATTCGCTGACGACGACAACGTACTGGATACTGTTACTTAAAATGTCTTCGAGTCACTCGCATATCTGGAGACCTAATCCGTAAAGTCGAACCTTTACGGCCTCCAGTGGGGTATCGTGTTCAGCGCTTTCCGGAAATCTATGTGTGTGGTTTCTGCCTGTTACCTTTATCCATGGTTTGTAGGATATCATGTGTGCGAGCTGAGTTTCGCACAAGCTATGCTTTCTAAATATATGCAGCTTTGTGGACAGAAGGTTTCCTATCTCATTTATATTTATTATATCTGAACTCAAAAATAGTTCAAGATGTCTGCACCAAAGTGATGTTAAGGATACTGATCAGTAGCTATAAGAAAGCGTTCCTCTATTTTTCTGATACACAGATGTCACCTAGGCTTTTTCCAGTCGCTTGGGACTTTGCCCTAGACGAGATATTCGCGATAAATGCAAGATAACTAAAAGGCCAATGCCGCAAAGTTCTATTTGTTGTGGCGATAAATAGATCTTCATTGGGAGACTTATTTGATGAAAATGTATAATGTAGAAAGGCACTGGAAATTAACTGAAGTTCTTAATTATGAAAGAGTATTCGACACGTATAAATTAGCACGTAACAATGTGTTATGAATATCCATAACTACTATCAATTCTTGTCGAATGTCAAATTCATACACAGTGTTTGCATTGCAATTTAGTTGTGCTACAGTTAGTTTCTCTTCAGCCATTTAAAACTTCTGTCAGCCGGTATCTCTTATGTCGTCTCTTAATTTTTCTCTCCAACAGAAAAGTACCGTTTTCTAGCGGCACTCGCGAATCCCTTAATGCTAGCTTCTTCATCTATTGGTAGTGTTACGAGGCCGACTCCCGCCCTTGGTAAGGTTTTGCTTTTGAAGGCATCGTTTTTGTGTTCTCACTCATAAACTTTGGAAAATGTAGTCGAAAATCCATATTACATTCGAAATTTTTGACAGGTATTGTAAACAAACGAAATGTGGAAATCGATGGCAACAATTTGTACAATCTGTGAAATGTGTGAAGAAGCTGTTTTTGAAAACGTAGACCATATTTCAACTCTGAAGTGCGAGCTGTTTTTTTTTTTTAATTCACAAAATCCAAATTAGTGAAAGAAGATGTATCTTATTTATTATCTGCGTTCTGTATTGTTCGGTTGATAATGACTGAAGATAGAGACAGTACAGCACCTTTTAGAGACGCACTTTATCCGTTCAAAAAATATGGCCAAAATCCTAGCAGCTTTTCACATAACGACCAGACAATTTATTCTCAACTCGTAACTTACTGCTTTCTGCCGGAGTAAATTCGGGCACGCCACGGAGCATTAACATACGCGCTGTCTCTCGAGGATGCACTTGACCTAAAGCTCCGTGTACGCGCAGGTGCAGTAGGAGATGAGTCCGTGCAGAGGCCATTAGCGAAATGGGTCCCAGCGGGTGTGTACTGTAGCGAACGTTGTTCAGTCTTTCTTATTGCCGACTGTAATGCTCGGTTTCTATCTGCTCATGCGTCTCTGAGGGTTCACATTATCCCTTCTGCTCTATTCAGAGCATACGTACACCATTGGTATTTTTTGTCATTTCCCTGACACTGCCATCTCACTGCCTCTCCTACATTTTACGCACACTAACACGTATCAGACATGCTCACTGCAGCCATTACGCACTTTTAGCTTCGCTGGTGAAGCATTTGTGGCGTAGCATGTTGTAACACACGTACATACCGATGAGCCAAAGCATAATCACAACGGTGCTCCGTGATATTGGCAGGTGACGTTATCAAAAAGGTATATAAGAGGAATCGTGACAAATGGGCAATCAATACCACCGATACGGAACGCATAAGGCAAAATGTACTGAAGTAAGTGACAAAGGACACAATGCTATAGCCCTGTGCCTGGGAACATGTCGGGCTCAACTGATCTCCTCCTCACGTGGAATTGTGGTGAGCATCTGTGGCAAGTGGCTGAAGGATGATGAAACTAAGTGTAAGCGTCACGGTGTAGCACACCCACCTCTTATCACAGAACGTGAAGGTTCTGGGCTTGGTCGCTCCATAACGCAGGTTTGGGGGCAGTCTGTGGCAGATCTGACGAAGCAGTAATAAGCTATTGCACGCGGCAGTGTTTCGAAGACCATCGTTCAGATTTATTGAAAATGAGGTTGTGCACCAGACGAACCCTACGTGTTGCCATCTGAAGCCACGACATCGTCAGTTAGTATTGCGATAGGAACGGGACCGTCGAGACTGAACCGTGGAACAATGAAACTGCCCGCCCGGATGGGTGAATCATGTTTCCTGTTACGGCAGGTCGACGGTCGTATTCGGTGACGCCGTTATCCAGCCGAAAGGCATACGAAGCATGAGCTGCAACAGGGACGTTGGGCGACGGAAGAAACATTATCCTAAAGACTACTTTCTATTCCACTTACCGGGCCTTATGGTAGTAACCGAAAGGCCACAACACCTATGAACTTCGCGAACATTATTGCTGATCACCTGCTTGAAGCTTTGCCCTGCGATTTTCCAGCAGGATAACTGCCCATGTAACAGGGCAAGAAGCATTATGAGTCGGTCCGCTTTGAACGTAGAAGTATTTGTTTCATTTCATCCACTTCGTAGTTCCAAAATGTTCAGGTTACCGCAAATCGCGTCTCTGATATTCCTCAATACTTTCGCCTTCCTCTTCTTTACTCTCAGTCCACAGTCCGTGGTCACGTTACTGTTCGTTCCATCCAAATTTCTCCAGTTCCTCCCGACTTTCCTTAAGGACAGCAATAGCATTACTGAATCTTATCTCTGATTTTCTGTCACGCTGCATTAAAACCAATCCTTAACATTTCTTTTAAACTGTTTTTCAGTTCTTCGTTACCTAGCTGAACAGTAGAGGGTGAAGAACTCTCGCTGTTATATCGCATCCAAATACGACAGTTTCTCTACTGCTCTTTTCATCTTACTGTTGGTTCTCGTATTTATAGAATCCTGCTCGGCTATTGTACAGTTCTGTTATCTTTTTACCTAGGATTTCTAAAATATTGCTCGATTTTACGTTGTGTAACGCTTTGTCTATGTCGGTAAATCCTATGAGAGAATTCCATTATGAAGAGCAGATTGAAAACTCCATCTCAGATGACGTCACCTTTTCGAAAAACAAGTTGATCGTCATCCAACAGTACCTCATTTTTTCCTGTTTCCTATTCTTTGCAAATTATTTTTGTCAACTTACCTGATACATTGTTTTTGTTTTCATTTTGCGATATGGTATTATTCAGCTCTTGGTATCTTCGACATAATCGGATATTACATTCCTACGAAAGCTTCAGTGGTCTTTCTCCAGTCTCACTAGCCTTCCTCTGCCACTTCAGGGTAAGGTCTAGAGCCTGTTCAAGTCTCACCATCTCACCCTCGGTCTTCCGGCACTTCTCTTACAATACGGCTTATGTGAACTGCTAGTTAAGGAAGTTTTAGGGATGGTGTACGAAGTACATGTTCTCTCCATTTTTCTTTATAGAGGAATGTCTTTCGCGTTATTGGTTGCATCCTTAATTCTTTGTTTATTACTTTATTTCTAGTTTTTCTTCCCTTGGTCAGCCTCTCACACACCTTAAGAATTTCGTTTCTGATATTTCTAATTCTGAAAAATATTTTTTGCTCAGCTTCAAACATTCTGCTACACGTAATAAATTGCGGAATACCTAGAGTTTATAAATTATTATTTGGGTTTCTTACCTTGATTTACTCTCGAGGGTTCTCCTTATTATGTCACATACATACTAGTAAGTATTAACTTTTTCTTGAAATTAATTTCTTGTTCATATTAATTGCCACGTTCTAAATACTGAAAGTGGACCGTCTATTCTGATAATTTACTATTGAGGGCTTTTTATGTTCGTACTGGGTAAATATCTACAAAGACATTGTTCCACTTTTATTTATAGATGTAGTCTTATTGTACATTACTTAGTTTAGTTTTGGTAAGGCCGTTTTTAATTCGCTGTCTTGTGCGATAACTATATCACATACGAATAACATTGTACTGATACATTTATTCCTCCCAATATTTGCATATGATGATGTTCTCTTTTTCCAGTCTCCTGACCGTGTCCTCTGAACAGGTGTCCCAGGAGGAATGTTCAAAAGTCAGGGATATGACAGGAATGAATATTCAAAGAAAAGTGGTCTAATACATATGAGCACTAAAATGTATAATTTAAGAGATGTGGGTTAGCTCTTTTTAGCTCATGTACTGTGAAAAAAGTCTATTCCATTGTAAGCAGATTGCTTTCTGTCTTTGTTCTGGGGGGGAGGGGGAGGTGGTAGGAACATAACAAGAAAAAATTATCTACTAAATGTGAGCTCAAAAGCTAAGAAGAGAGGTGTTTCACAAACTGAAGAGGAACAAGTGCTCATCACTCTTAAAGTGTGCATTTTAGAGCCCATGTTTACTTGAAACTTAGGTTTCGAATGATCGTTCCTGTATGCCGCTGAATATTGACCATTCCTCCTAGGACTTTCTACGCAGATAATAATGTATAATGTTGCTGACAAGCAACACTGTTGTTTTTCCTCTTGATTTATGCGTATTTATTTGTTCTTCACATGTTATTGCTTTACCAATGTCAGTCTAATTCCGGTGTTTTTGTGCATTCCTTCTGCGGCTTGGATCAGATGTTTAAGGACTTCTCTTTTTCCCGTTATCTCTTTGAATTCTGTCTGTTTTCACAGTCCATAAACGCATGGTGAGTTTTCAGGTCCTACTCTCGTCTATTTGGTATTATCTGTGTCAGTGCGAAAACTTCGTCTTTGAATGATCTTCCCTTGTGTAAGCCTTCTTGTCCCTTCATTAAAATTGTATCCGAGATATTTCGAAGTCTTTCATATCTTATTTTGCTGTAAATTTTGTAGTTACATGAATTACTACTTTCGCCTTCATTATTCAGGATGTATCATAACTAATGGCATAAACGCAAACAATTGACAGTTCGCGGTACTAATAGCAAAAATGTATCAGTAAAAACAGGTCTGAAAACGATCCAATTGCGAGACAACTGCAACTTTGCTTTTACCAGTCACCACTGACTAGATTCGACGTAAGCGTCGTCTCAGTTAGGAACAGGTAACATCACTGCACAACGTGAAGAGGAGTTTTTGCTGGTTTTGAATGAACTCGACAACAGTTATACAGGGTGTTCGAAAATCCCCCATACAAATTTCTGCGACTTACAGAAGGGAGTAGGAGTAAGTATCGTTTCCGTGCTGCAGCCGTTCGAAACTATGCAAAAGCGTAGTCGTGGTGTGAGTGGTTATGTCGGATCGGCTGATATCTGAAGTCCTACATCTCCGAAGTGGGTCGAGCCTCAATCACGTGTCGGTGAGTGTTAGGGCAACGTAACTGAGTACACGCTTGTAGAATACACCAACATGATCTTTCTGATTTGGGAAGTTCACGGTAATGAAAGAGCTGCTTGTCCTTTATCACGATCGTTCTCCTTAAAGTCTGACTGCATCGTGTACCTTTTTCACGACAGTTACGCACCGGCTTCGGGAAAGGGCACCTTGACCGTCTGCAGGCATGACTGCGGTGCAGCCGGCCGAGGTGGCCGAACGGTTCTAGGCGCTACAGTCTGGAACCGCGCAACCGCTACGGTCGCAGGTTCGAATCCTGCCTCGGGCATGGATGTGTGTGATGTCCTTAGGTTAGTTAGGTTTAAGTATTTCTAAGTTCTAGGGGACTGATGACCTCAGAAGTTAAGTCCCATAGTGTTCAGAGCCATTTGCATCATTAGAACTGTGGTGCTCCAAGTAGACTCTGCACGCTCGAACTGAAGCAGGCTGTACTGCATAATGTTGAAGAGAACCAATCAGTGGATACACGAACAAGTTCTTTACTTATTAATGACTGTATGTGTTAAACAAGTGACGCATTTGGTCACCTAATCAATTACTTGTAGAAGTAATTTTTCAAATAGTTGAAGAACGGAAACAGTATGCTTCAAGACATGTGTTCCAGTTCAAAATACTATTTTCTCACTCTCCTCCACAAAGCCTAGAAGTTTGTAACTAGAATTTCTGAACGCCCCCTATAACTGTAGTCGTAGTTACAGGACTTCAGAATGTCGTCCCCGGATGCAGGCCTGAAGCGTGGTAGCAATGAGTTTCGGATCCTTTCAAACACACTTGGATCATTTCGAAATTCTTGACAAGCATTGACAAGTCTCTACTCCACTTCTTCAGTCGTGTTAACCGGAGTGACGTACACTGTAACGTGACCAAATACAGATTTTCATGGGGTTCAGATCAGATGATCTAGGAGGCCAGGATACAGGTTCTCCTCGGCTGAGCCATTTTGGCCATATAGTGCGTTAGATGTCCTCTCAGCGTAGTTGCAAAATGGGCCGTTGCTCCGTCGTGCATGTATCACATCCTATGGCGTTGCCCTAATGGTGCATTCTCAAGCAAGTCTGCAAGATGATGTCACAGGAACCAAAGGTAACTGATTCCACTGAGATATTTGGCAACATTTGTGGCTCAATAAGTCGATCACCTAGTACCCTTACGCATACCTTCAATGAGAAATGTCGCTGACGTCGAAGACTCACTCACAGCATGTGGGTTTGAGGATAGATGTCTCCGAACTTCATAATTGTGACAATGAAAGACACCATCACAAGTGAACCCTGCTTCAGCTGTAAATAAAAGATTATTGTTAAACTAGGGTTGCCTGCAGCTGGTAGTGGCATTCACTGACACAGCGTGACCAAAGTCCACCTCACTGAATTCGTTGGAGGTGGTAAGGGTACACTCCAGTCTGATGCGCTCTCCGGCCACTACTGTGGCTCATTCCATGTATTTTGGTGACAAAAATCGTTGTCGATATTCCTGGATCGTTTCTACTGTTTACTGTATCACGTGTACAATCTCAGGCGTAATTCGTGCTCCCCGAGCATGTGCAAAGCTCCCATATCTTTGTGACGTTGATGCATCCTTGTAGGCATTCAACTCGCGAGATACCATGGGGCAGGGTATGCTTTTGGTACAAACGTGCAGCCTCCCGGGCAATGCCGTTAGCCCTACCATTTATGTTATGAAACTTACTCCTAGTTATTGGTCACAATCATACAACTCAACTGCTGCTCCGCAAACGTGTGACATATATTAACAGCTATAAAATGTAAACAAAGACCACGCCACAAGTCTTATGTGGTGCTCCCACAGAATCAGGTCTTTAGTAAATATGAAATTATCTTCCAAACGGTTCATTTCCAGACCTGCTTTTATGGGAACCTTTTTAGCTGCTAGTGTTGTGTGCTTACAACACTTACAATGCTTCAGTTTCGTTATTATACATCCTGTTAATTGAAATGACCTTTATTGCTTTACTTTTTGTCCAGTATCTCATGTTTTTCCCAGCACATGATAAAGATTTGTAGCACTGGCAGTTGTAAGAGAATTCTTTCATGTTTAATCAGGTCGGAATTCATTCCATCTAATCCTGGTGATCGGTTTTTCATTTGTTTAACACTGTCTCCATTTCCATCATGCCGAAAGGGGCCTGGTTACTGACTCTGGTTAAAGAAAA
This sequence comes from Schistocerca gregaria, assembly GCF_023897955.1. Lineage (NCBI taxonomy): Eukaryota > Metazoa > Arthropoda > Insecta > Orthoptera > Acrididae > Schistocerca > Schistocerca gregaria. The sequence goes on along the minus strand of NC_064926.1, from coordinate 295,099,556 downwards.
CTGTAAGTCAAGGATACATTAGGTTATTTTATATTTGTCACATACATCCAAATAACAGCAAGGATCTCAAACCGACTAACTATTGTTTAGCCCAAATAAGACAGATGTCCTACATGCAGGAGCTATGCATCACTTAGTTTGGAATTCTATTGTGTGATATGATATGTGATCAGTAGTTGCTACTTAATTCAAGCCATTGCTAGAAGTTTGAATTGGAGTAAACAATCAGAATCTTGCAGTACTGATTTGCATTAGAGGCTAGGAGGTTGTATTAATGTTTATGTGATTGGGAAAATGTCAGAATGCTATCGCATTGTGTATAAGAGGTTTGCGTAACATGCATCATATTTATTAATAACTCCTGTGTTTACATCCACAACTTTAAAAGCAAACAATTCATTATATGATATTGTAAATGAGATATAATGTCAACAATAAAACCTAGTATTTTAATACATATTGCCATACTACGTATAGTATGTTAGTTATAAAGTAGAATTCATTTATAACAGATGATAATTTACTGTTATTTACTCTATGTAGGGTCTCAGTATCGATCAAGCTATGCGAATACTTGAAAACGATGAACGCAATGAGTACATCGCAGATGCCAGCAGTCAGATTTAACTAACAGTCTCCTCCCTACTAACGCTCCCGATTATGTGGCTGATGAAAATTTAGGCAATGAAAATTATACAGATTTAGATATTTTGCTGTGACGTCAATTGAGAACTGAAACAGAACTAAAACTAGTTACTGAAAGTCCACATACTTGAATTGTGGGTACAAGGGGAGGAGAGGCAGAGGGAGGGGAAGGCAGGCTTGGTGAAAACGATGATACAAAGAATAATGAATAGTCTCAGCAGTATTGTGTTCCCAACAATCGAAGTACTTCATAAACATTTTGTTCATTTCTTGATGATGATTTTATTGACACCATTGTTCAACACACAAACCAATATGCTGCCAAACATAATAGTCTGGGTGATGTAACTTAAATGAAGTTAAATTATTTATTGAACTACTTCTGCTTAGTGCTTATGTTGAAGTACCAAGGTGGAATATGTACTGGGAAACAAGATCATATTCCCTCTGTCACACAATAGATTCTGTATGATGTCCGACTTACACATATGTGCCAATGGCAGTCTAAATAAGTCAGGCAGGTACGCCAAGGCAAGGGTATTGTGTGACATGCTTAACATAATGAGTCCTGGAAAATGCCCCCACCCCCCTGAAGAAAAACATAGCACTGATGAAACAGTGGTGCCTTACGTCGATAAAAATGGATGCAAGATGTTCATAAGTGCGAAACCGATACAGCATGGCAAAAAAATTTTGGCTGGAGCTACATGGACTGAATACGTTTTGTGGTTGGAGCGCTGTCAAGGTTTGAGCACTACAAACACTTGGCCTTAGGACTGTAGTTCTTCAGTATACTAATGTGTTATACAGTTTAGGGAAATACTCTTGTTAAGTGTTTCTTCACAATTACTTCACTTTGTTTCCACTCCTTATTGATTTACACAATGACGAAATCCAAGGAACAGAGATGTCAAAACGCCCCGTACCGGACAGTAATATAGAAATTCCCAAGGGGAAGCACTGATTTCAAATGTGACAAGTCTAGCAATATAACAGTAGCAAGATGGAATGAAAATACTATAACCACAGCTTCCAGCTGTACACCTGTAAATCCACTATGTACAGAAAAATGATTCTCCCATTGTGAGAAGGAAAACATAGCTATCAAACAACCTCAATTGCTCCATCTTTACAATGGAAACGTAGGTGACGCTAATCAGGCTGATCCAAACATAGGCTTCTACAGGACATCCACATGAGGAGAAAATGGCACTTCAGTCTGACAGCACATTGCATTGAAGCACCCTAACAAAGTGCTTGGAATGCTTGGAAGTTCCATGTGCTTTTAGGTAATGAGGAGTAGTAGAGAGATGGAGGCATGAGTATACATTTGATACCAAACTGATATGCAAATATATTAATTTCATCAATTAAGTACCCTATCCCAGCTATGTGAGGTAAATGACAGTCACCCCAAGTGCAATCTGCTTGTTCGTCTAGAATGTAGCTGCAGTGTACGGCCCCCTCACAATGGCCCCACAACGACTCCTGGTCGAAGTGCAGCTTCATCAGGCAGTCACCCACAGCTGGCATGCCCCCAATGCATCAGGAGCCACCAATTCTGCAATGGAAAACACTTTTATGTAATCTCAATGCATCACTTACTAGCGAGCATCTATTAAAAAGGAAAACACAGCTGTCACAATAATAAATGGGTTTTGCCACAAAACAATGCGCAGTGAAATTTTTTAGTTCTATTTGCAATGTCGGTGTAGTTTTTACTTTAGACTGCAAGATACAATTCTCTCTCTCTCTCTATCTCTCTCTCTTTCTCTCTCTCTCTCTCTCTCTCTCTCTCTACCTCCCTCCCTCACACATTAAGTTGCGGCAACCAACAAACTGAAAGAAGAAAAGAAAAGAAAAAAAAAGAAAAACCATATGACCAAACTTCAATGGTCGGACTACACACACACACACACACACACACCCTATACATGTCCACTCTGCATAAATACTTGCACTGTTTTGCTGTGAAAACTACTAATCACTGCAGAATGTCCTTGTTTCAACGAAACAGTCATGGAAATAACAAATGCGAGAACTTAAACTCCAAAGAAAAAAAATTGGGTTAAGCGATTTATTTTAGCTTGATGGACAAATTACATGGTTTCAGAGCATCCCCCACATTCAAATCAGTTTCGGTAAATAAACTATAGTGCACATGCTTATTACAAAAATTTCAGGCATGTGAAATAGCGTTATAGAATTCTGCCTTTTACGTCATTTGCTCACATGTCAGAAAAAACAGAACCACTTCAGTTCAAAAACAGAAAGCTACAATTCGAGAGTATGTTCCTGTTTTGCACCCTATGGCAAGTCATATTTCCCAAATGCAGTGATATATCAAAGTGGCGTTTATAAAATAAATAGTGAGAAACTGTCTTGTGATAGAAGCTCCTATAAAATTTTATTGCATCTATCTCTCTCTTCCAATACACCAAAAACAAATACCGATTGCATGCTACTATTGGACATTTTTGCCCCGTAATTCCCCTCAACCGCACCTACCTGTAAGGTTTCTGTCATCCAGAAGGTAACTATTTGCAATAGCAGCACATTCTTGCATTCTACGTTTGTAAGCCACTTGATCATAACAGCCTGTTGCATGCAATCTACTCACATGTCAGGAAAAACACTATCATTTCTAGGCTGAGCAGTGAGCTATAATTGAAATGAGGTCTTCTTTTTAATTAGAGTTTATGAAGTGTGAAATAAATCAGGACTTGCAGTAACACCAACTTTTAAAAATGCATTTGTGATGACAATAATAAAAGCAGTCATGATTCCTTGAGATTACATACAGCCAATTTCTGTTAGTTTTAAGAGCAAAATCGGTGTAGTTCTGAAAGAACTTTTAGCATTGAAGCTTTATCCAGTTATACCACTCCCTAATAATAGAACAGTCTGTAAGATTTTAGAGCATCTCTTCAGAAATATCGAAAAAAATACTGTCTGCATGTTGACGTTAACCATATCGCATATATAGCTGTCGATCTCTCTTTGGAGCAGGTGGCCAGTCGTCGAAGTCGTTGCACAGACCAGCACCAAGTTTTTTAGACTGTACTGGAGGAAGATCATATCCAACAGGAGATTCTCTGCCTCGTGATGACTGGGTGTTGTGTGATGTCCTTAGGTTAGTTAGGTTTAAGTCGTTCAAAGTTCTAGGGGACAGATGACCCTAGATGTTAAGTCCCATAGTGCTCAGATCCATTTAAACCATTTGAACCAAGAGGAGATTAATCATAAGAGAGGGTTCCTGTATTGTTTGTTGATAATCAGTTTAACACATTGTCTTTTCAGCTGTAACATATCCAAGCAGTGTATGACTATAGCTTTGTACACAACCATAGTTTTTCTTCCGTGACTTCAATGTCTGTATCGGGTGCTAAACCAACATTAACACGTTCCGATCCATTGGCTCTCACAGAAATCGGCTATACATTACGCAGCTATCACAGCACACATTTTGAATGCAGGTAGATGGCTGGACACCACATCTATTCTGTCATATACACCATAGATTTGCAGACAGCATCATTTTTTTTCGGTCATCAGTCTACTGACTGGTTATTGGCGTCCCGCCACGAATTCCTTTCCTGTGCTAACCTCTTCATCTCAGAGTAGCACTTGCAACTTACGTCCTCAATTATTTGCTTCAAGTATTTCAATCTCTGTCTTCCTCTACAGTTTTTGCCCTCTACAGCTCCCTCTAGTACCATGGAAGTCATTCCCTCATGTCTTAGCAGATGTCCTATCATCCTGTCCCTTCTCCTTATCAGTGTTTTCCACATATTCCTTTCCTCTCCGATTCTGCGTAGAACCTCTTCATTCCTTACCTTATCAGTCCACCTAATTTTCAACATTCGTCTATAGCACCACATCTCAAATGCTTCGATTCTCTTCTGTTTCGGTTTTCCCACAGTCCATGTTTCACTACCATACAATGCTGTACTCCAGACGTACATCCTCAGAAATTGCTTCCTCAAATTAAGGCCGGTATTTGATATTAGTAGACTTCTCTTGGCCAGAAATGCCTTTTTTGCCATAGCGAGTCTGCTTTTGATGTCCTCCTTGCTCCGTCCGTCTTTGGTTATTTTACTGCCTAGGTAGCAGAATTCCTTAACTTCATCGACTTCGTGACCATCAATCCTGATGTTAAGTTTCTCGCTGTTCTCATTTCTACTACTTCTCATTACCTTCGTCTTTCTCCGATTTACTCTCAAACCATACTGTGTACTGATTACACTGTTCATTCCGTTCAGCAGATCATTTAATTCTTCATCACTTTCACTCAGGATAGCAATGTCATCAGCGAATCGTATCATTGATATACTTTCACCTTGTATTTTAATTCCACTCCTGAACCTTTCTTTAATTTCCATCATTGCTTCCTCGATGTAAAGATTGAAGAGTAGGGGCGAAAGGCTACAGCCTTGTCTTACTCCCTTCTTAATACGAGCACTTCGTTCCTGATCGTCCACTCTTATTATTCCCTCTTTCTTGTTGTACATATTGTATATGACCCGTCTCTTCCTATAGCTTACCCCTACTTTTTTCAGAATCTTGAACAGCTTGCACCATTTTTTATTGTCGAACGCTTTTTCAAGGTCGACAAATCCTATGAACGTGTCTTGATTTTTCTTTAGCCTTGCTTCCATTATTAGCCGTAACGTCAGAATTGCCTCTCTCGTGCCTTTACTTTTCCTAAAGCCAAACTGATCGTCACCTAGCGCATTCTCAATTTTCTTTTCCATTCTTCTGTATATTATTCTTGTAAGCAGCTTCGATGCATGAGCTGTCAAGCTGATTGAGCGATAATTCTCGCAGTTGTCAGCTCTTGCCGTCTTCGGAATTGTGTGGATGATGCTTTTCCGAAAGTCAGATGGTATGTCGCCAGACTCATATTTTGTACACACCAACGTGAATAGTCGTTTTGTTGCCACTTCCCCTAATGATTTTAGAAATTCTGCTGGAATGTTATCTATCCCTTCTGCCTTATTTGACCGTAAGTCCTCCAAGTCTCTAATAAATTCCGATTCTAATACTGGATCCCCTATCTCTTCTAATCGACTCCTGGTTCTTCTTCTATCACATCAGACAAATCTTCACCCTCATAGAGGCTTTCAATGTATTCTTTCCACCTATCTGCTCTCTCCTCTGCGTTTAACAGTGGAATTCCCGTTGCACTCTTAATGTTACCACCGTTGCTTTTAATTTCACCAAAGGTTGTTTTGACTTTCTTGTATGCTGAGTCTGTCCTTCCGACAATCATATCTTTTTCGATGTCTTCACATTTTTCCTGCAGCCATTTCGTCTTAGCTTCCCTGCACTTCCTATTTATTTCATTCCTCAGCGATTTGTATTTCTGTATTTCTGATTTTTCCGGAACATGTTTGTACTTCCTCCTTTCATCAATCAACTGAAGTATTTCTTCTGTTACCCATGGTTTCTTCGCAGCTACCTTCTTTGTACCTATGTTTTCCTTCCCAACTTCTGTGATGGCCCTTTTTAGAGACGTCCATTCCTCTCCAACTGTGTTGCCTTCTGCGCTATTCCTTATTGCTGTATCTATAGCGGTAGAGAACTTCAAACGTATCTCGTCATTCCTTAGAACTTCCGTATCCCACTTCTTAGCGTATTGATTCTTCCTGACTAATGTCTTCACTTCAGCCTACTCTTCATCACTACTATATTGTGATCTGAGTCTATGTCTGCTCCTTGGTACGCCTTACAATCCAGTATCTGATTTCGGAACATCTGTCTGACCATGATGTAATCTAATTGAAATCTTCCCGTATCTCCCGGCCTTTTCCAAGTATACCTCCTCCTCTTGTGATTCTTGAAGAGGGTATTCGCTATTACTAGCTGAAACCTGTTACAGAACTCAATTAGTCTTTCTCCTCTTTCGTTTCTTGACCCAAGCCCATATTCTCCTGTACCCTTTTCTTCTACTCCTTCCCCTACAACTGCATTCCAGTCGCCGACGACAGTTATAATTTCGTCCCCCTTTACATATTGCATTACCCTTTCAGTATCCTCCTACACTTTCTCTATCTGTTCATCTTCAGCTTGCGACCTCGGCATGTATACCTGAACTATCGTTGTCGGTGTTGGTCTGCTGTTGATTCTGATTAGAACAACCCGGTCACTGAACTGTTTACAGTAACATACCCTCTGCCCTTGTCTTCCTTCCTCTTCACTTCACTAACCCCTATTATATCTACACTCCTGGAAATTGAAATAAGAACACCGTGAATTCATTGTCCCAGGAAGGGGAAACGTTATTGACACATTCCTGGGGTCAGATACATCACATGATCATCTAAACATTCATGGTGGTGTCTCATTGTACTATATCGTGTCTCCCTACCACTTTCGCGCAACGACGCTCTCAGCGTGTTTTTTAGGGAATTAACTAGTTTGAACCTGGGACCTGCTGCTGGTAAGGAGACGCCAGACCACACATGACATGTAGAATTCAAAAGAGTTCAGTGAGACTAGCGATGATATAACCAAATACTAAATGATCTGAGCGTCAGCTCCACTGCACTCCCTGTAAAAGAATCTAAATTCTAACTAAATATAGTGGAAAGGGTTCAAGGCTTTCCTATTTTTAGTTAGCTGGTAAAATAACGTCGAAAAAGCAGTTAGGTTTACCATTGGAAATTTATTCTAATCACAAAACATCGTTTATAAATTGCACTATTGATAAAAGGAAATGTTTTAATACAGGATGGTAAAAACCAACAGCGTTCAACAAAAATGTGAACGAATATTCCCTAAATGGGTTTCCAAGTTCTACAATCGATCGAAGGATGACCTATGCCATATCATATCTATAATCTAGGTTTAAATTAAGTTTCACAAAAGAGAAAACTATCAAAATGGTCTACAGTGAGCCTCAATTATCTTTAATTACTTATTTAACTTGTCGTAAATTGCAGTGGCTGATGTGGCTTCTCAATAACTATAGAAAAGAAAAATCATCGCGTTTCAGATCTGTTCTTAAAGTGGCAAATGTGAACACCATATGTTTTAATTAACGATCACCATTAGTATTACGCAAAAAAGGGGTGTAACAGATGAGACTTCTGCAGTTCTGAGTGAAGCTTTATGCGCTCAAATATGCGGCATCGCGTGCGTTCATTACCTTGTCGGTGTATAGGCAGCGTCAGGGCGGCAGCGGCTGGCGCAGCAGCCATCCAGCTCGCCGTCTCGGAACCAACTGTCCTTACTACAATTTACCGAAGTTAGTTTAAAAAAGCTATCTGGCTGTGTTTTCATCTGACCAATCAGGGTCTCAATGTTAACCTTACGCTCCGCCTACAAAAATTCTGTCTATGCAATGGGAAACGTTATACTTTTCGTGGTGGGGCAATGTTTTTAAATTTTGCAACGTAACAGAGACGCTAAAAAGTCTCACGCTAAAACCTGCAGCTAGTGTGGTCCTTTTAGCGTTATCGTGAGATCTATACTGCTCTTCTGGAGGGCTCTATCTTTTGACATGGGCTGGGGAGTGATCCTAATGTAACAGACACGCGAAAAAGTCTCACGCTAAAACTTGCGGGTGGTAGTGGCCCTTTTTGTGTTATCCTAAGATCTATACTGTTTTTCTGGAGGGCTCTAGCTTTTAACATGGGCTGGGGGTTGTCCTTGACATACCTGAGACGCGAAAAAGCCTGACGCTAAAACGTGCGGGTTGTATAGTTGTACAGGTAGGCTCGCGGCGTGGGTGCCCAGCCCCTCCCCACGGTTCTGCTCGCGGCTTCTGTCCTCGTTTCTCCCCTCGGAACTGCGTCTGCCTCACGGTGGGAAGGTACGACATGCATTTAGGCATTCTTGTGTTAGTCTCTGGTATTCCATTTGCTCACTCGTTACTCGTATTACTTTGGTTAATTTAATGTCACGATTTATTCGGAGCTATGTGACATACTAGTAGATTTGCTTATTATGTCACGGTTTTCATGTAAGGTGTTGGATTTGCCTGACACCTTACAATCACACTGACAGAACCACAGGCACATAGACACAGGCAACAGAGCATGCACAATGTCGGCACTAGTACAGTGTATATCCACCTTTCGCAGGCTGCTATTCTCCCATGGAGACGATCGTAGAGATGCTGGATGTAGTCCTGTGGAACGGCTTGCCATGCCATTTCCACCTGGCGCCTCAGTTGGACCAGCGTTCGTGCTGGACGTGCAGACCGCGTGAGACGACGCTTCATCCAGTCCCAAACATGCTCAATGGGGGACAGATCCGGGGATCTTGCTGGCCAGGGTAGTTGACTTACACCTCCTAAAGCACGTTGGGTGGCACGGGATACATGTGGACGTGCATTGTCCTGTTGGAACAGCAAGTTCCCTTGCCGGTCTAAGAATGGTAGAACGATGGGTTCGATGACGGTTTGGATGTACCGTGCACTATTCAGTGTCCCCTCGACGATCACCAGAGGTGTACGGCCAGTGTAGGAGATCGCTCCCCACACCATGATGCCGGGTGTTGGCCCTGTGTGCCTCGGTCGTATGCAGTCCTGATTGTGGCGCTCACCTGCACGGCGCCAAACACGCATACGACCATCATTGGCGCCAAGGCAGAAGCGACTCTCATCGCTGAAGACGACACGTCTCCATTCGTCCCTCCATTCACGCCTGTCACGACACCACTGGTGGCGGGCTGCACGATGTTGGGGCGTGAGCGGAAGACGGCCTAACGGTGTGCGGGACCGTAGCCCAGCTTCATGGAGACGGTTGCGAATGGTCCTCGCCGATAGCCCAGGAGCAACAGTGTCCCTAATTTGCAGGGAAGTGGCGGTGCGGTCCCCTACGGCACTGCGTAGGATCCTACGGTCTTGGCGTGCATCCGTGCGTCGCTGCAGTCCGGTCCCAGGTCGACGGGAACGTGCACCTTCCGCCGACCACTGGCGACAACAACCATGTACTGTGGAGACCTCACGCCCCACGTGTTGAGCAATTCGGCGTTACGTCCACCCGGCCTCCCGCATGCCCGCTATACGCCCTCGCTCAAAGTCCGTCAACTGCACATACGTTTCACGTCCACGCTGTCGCCACATGCTACCAGTGTTAAAGATTGCGATGGAGCTCCGTATGCCACGGCAAACTGGCTGACACTGACGGCGGCGGTGCACAAATGCTGCGCAGCTAGCGCCATTCCACGGCCAACACCGCGTTCTGGTGTGTCCGTTGTGCCATGCGTGTGATCATTGCTTGTACAGCCCTCTCGCAGTGTCCGGAGCAAGTATGGTGGGTCTGACACACCGGTGTCAATGTGTTCTTTTTTCCATTTCCAGGAGTGTAGAGTGAGCCTTTGCATTTCCCTTTTCAGATTTTCTAGTTTCCCTACCACATTCAAGCTTCTGACATTCCACGCCCCGACTCGTAGAACATTATCCTTTCGTTGATTATTCAATCTTTTTCTCATGGTAACCTCCCCCTTGGCAGTCCCCTCCCGGAGATCCGAATGGGGGACTATTCCGGAATCTTTGCCAATGGAGAGATCAGCATGACACTTCTTCAACTGCAGGCGACATGTCCTGTGGATACACGTTACGTGTCTTTAATGCAGTGGTTTCCATTGCCTTCTGCATCCTCATGTCGTTGATCATTGCTGAGTCTCCCGCCTTCATGGAAATTTCCCACCTTTAGGACAAGAGAGTGCCCTGAACCTCTATCCGCTCCTCCGCCCTCTTTGACAACGCCTGTTTAATCTGCAACTCACCACAAGTACGAATGTACTGCACCCACTGCATTCCGTGACTCGTGAACGAACAGGGCGAGCAGTGTCCATAACTGCTGTTCAGTAAACACTGTTCTCCACTAGTCTTATCCATGAAACCATTCAAAAGTGCAAGATTTCTCCAGGCACAAGCATGTCCAGGAGCGTAGTACCCCTTATCGTTGTATAAAACGAGGAGCCTGTTCACAACTTCTGGATGAGTGACCAGGCACATTTTCACCTCAATGGATATGCGAACAAACAGAACTTTAGATACTGGAGTGATCAGAACCCTCACCAACTCCATGAAAAACCACTGCATTCAAGCAAGGTAACAGTTTGGTATGGAATGTCCTCATTGAGAATAATAGGCTTTTATTTATTTATTTATTTGAGAACAAAATAGGGAAATCTGTTACTGCGAATGCTCAGCACTATTCAACAATGTTAAGGACATTCTTCATATATCAGCTTCGTCAAAAGACAGTGATGGAGCTGAAGTTACACAGTTCTCAATGAAGTTTTTCCTAACGAGGTGATTTCCAAGAATGGAGTCATTTCTTTATTACTCCCCCCCCCCCCCATGCTCTCCGCTCCTCTCCCCCCCCCCCCCCCTCCCACCAACTTGCTAACTTGCTGTAGTATAGACAATCGACTGAAACATCTCGAAAGAGGAAAGTTGACTGGGTGCGTCTAGACAGCTACACGACTCTACATAGACCATGTGAAACAACACGCTTTTCCTCTAATGCAGCTCTAGGAGCGAAGTGTTAACGGTGATTGAAAGAATGTGGAGGTCATTCCCGTTTCCATGAAGACTCTTAGAAGACACAAACGAAATTATAGGTGCATTTTGCTAAAGTCGGTCTGTTCTAGATTTTTGGAACACGTTTGATCAGATTACCGCCTCCAATACCTATGATGTTTGGCCAAGTGAAAACATGTACATTCACGTGCCGTTATTAACAATGGACATCTCGCGATGTTGTGGACTGTAAATGTTCGCTGCTTCCAGTTCCCTTCGGAATGATCGCTCGGAAATTGGTTCAAATAGACCTGCATTCACTGACAGGAGCAATTCTCTAGAGCTTACAATCTGTAATCTTTACCAAGGTGTGAACTCGTCTGCACCCTCTGTCGATTAGGATACATCTAAGCTGTGATACGCAGCTGCGATTGGTACGTTATTCCTTGTAGGCACAAAGGTCACTCACGGTCTAGCAATGTGAACGTCTACAGAGGAAAGGTCGTTTCTGTCTCTCTGGCATGTGAACGAATTTTACTCTGCTGATTCCGTACAATTGACTAGCACATACACACCATTCCTCTGTCATGACTTTCGAGAAGGTGGATATTATTTTGCTGGTTTACTATACTTTCTTATCAATTTCCGTAGTCCCAGTGTGAGTGAGAGATAGAGACACTTGGTCATGCAACGATTCAGCCCCTCATTTTAAGATTGCTGATTAGATTAACTATAAAAAAGAATTAAGATTTAATTAAACAAAGAAAACAAGTTGTGAGAGCGTACACGAATGTCTAGGAAATTACAGAGAAAAATTCTCAGCTGCGGAGTGGAAATCATGTACAGAATAGTAGGACTGTATCACACGAAAACCTTTAAATTTGTATTCGAATACTTGAGCTTTATCACTCTTTCTTCAGTTATACTGGAAGCTTATTGAAAGTGAAACCAGAATCGTACACACACTGCCTGCAAAATGTATAAGGAAGTGTTGTCCAAGTGTGTATCGTTTCTTCTTCTGGCGTTCATAAATGATTGTTGAAGTTTCGTCTAAACCAGTCAATATTGTCTTTCCAAGATGGATATGCACTGGGATGGTGAAATGGATAATGGTAGTGACACACCAAAATCACAATAGTAATCCGTTGTAGTTGCTACATATTCTATTACAATCAAAGGCATTATAAAATCACAATCACAATAATACAGGAGCCTGTCTTACAAGGCCAGATCACTTGGACAAATAACAAATAAATTCTTTAACCGGAACAAGACCCATAAAACTTGAAATTTGAATTTGACTAGGTAAATATACTCAGGTAAAGCTTTACTTAAATAGTACAAATGTCCATACAATTCCCATCAGAACTCTCATTACTTCCAATCAGCTGAGGAACAAATTAAGGGTTAGAACACAGATCTTTTAAGGTTTGGCTAGCCAACTTTCGTAAACAAAACTGTATAAAAATGACTGAAACAATTAATGAGGTGCCTTAAGTCTGACCAAACAAATCTTCAAATTTACTTACTCAGTTGATTAATCAGCAATATTCTTAGAATGATTACAACTAGAAGATGACCACATGACAATACACCTAAAACTAGGTTGATTCAATACTGCGTGTGAATTAGCGATAGACGCGAGCAGACCAAGGATTCAGATCAGTATGAGAAATCCACGAGACAGGAAATGACATAGAAATGTACTGAACTTCAGATGCTATAATTCTCCACCGGAAAGATGGAATCACGCGACAGTGAAAACATAACCCAAGATGTAAAGGAGAGGACAGAGCCTTACATATCTCTCTGCCCCGTGGTGCTATGCTTCCAGTATGATATCGTCGACCGCTGACAGTTATCTGTGACACAATACACGTCAGCGGCAGGCAGTATACCGAGACATAAGCTACACAATCTTATCTAAGGAACAGGTGATCAGTACAACTGAACAGAAAGAAATTAGCCTCCGTGAGTTACTTGGCCTGTGACAGCCCTTAATCTTTGATTAGTAAGTTCGCTAAAAATCATGCACAAAGTTTAAATGACAAGGATTATCACGGAGCACATTTAAACCCCAAACTACCAAATGAACTATAATGTAAAATAGAGGACGTTTCTCGGCCTGTCTTGAAGCGCCAGAGCCGGACTTATCTCACTACTAGTTGCACTTCTAGCTACGTCCTTAACCACGCTTCATGTCGGTTGGTTGGGCGTAGCCACACTTCCTCAACTTGCGTGAAAACAGTTAGTCACGACACCGAGGTAAGTGATAAACAACTAAACCAATCCCAAAGGATTTTTAGTACACTGGAATATTCAATTAAGCCCCACGCAACTCACCGAAGCAACTCAGCTACTCCAATTAAATTGGCCGGTGTAGCTTACAACAGATTCGAAGGAGTTTGTCCTTCCGACCTCTAGGAAAACCATTCACAATAGGCGGTGGATCCGCCCTCACGACTCAATACGGCGTAGCCGCTGGCGCCGATCCTTCGTTGTTCGACTCGTCCTCTTGCGGTCCTGCCCACGTACGAAGTCCCATGTGAATCTCGCTCACCGCCGATGACGACACACCTCACCAGTAGAGTGCACGCGCTCCGTTAAATCCGCGACGCCAAAGATGAGCAGAAGGCAAATAAGTATCGAAGTCGACTCAAAGATGAAAATGACGATCGATGGAAATTGGCGCCAGAAACGCACCAGCTCAGATGCCAAAGTCAAATTTCCGAGACACCTTTGCAACGGCCTACATGAAGTTCGCGAGCTAACATCACAAATCAGTCTGGGCTCTCTTTTCCGGGTTGAGATTATACCACACGAGATAACAGAATGAAAGTAACCAACGCAAAACAAACCTTCGCGATTCACAATGATAGACGGAGGAGATCCTTCTTATTGTAAAGATTGGAGCATACAGTTTCTGCAGAAGAACGTTATACTTCCAATAAAGCCTTGCATCAAACCTTAGTCAAAAATGGTCGAGTTCACTGACTGTTCGACATTACTGAGCCAATAAAATAGCGCTTATACACTAATCTCCTGTCAGAGAACTGTGTGCAATCCGTTTTGCTGCAATTTAGCGTAAATCTGTTCTCGGCGAGATACGTGTTTATATCACTGACCGACTTGTTAGTTACATCATTACGTTTCCTGTCTATCACAATAATACACCAGTGACATTAGCAAATAGATGGAGGGCCAAATGACGGCTTCACACCAGTTCTACACCAACTGCAGTTTTCCAAAAGGACCGGTGTGCTGCTTTACGGAAGAATTAACTTCTTGCTCGGCCAGCTTACAAGTAGACATGTCACAATATTCTCACAACTGAATCTGCTGCACCTTGTCGTATTTCATCCGCATATGCAGAGTGATTCAAAGAAGCTTCTTATGTCGCATGTCATATATCAGATATGGAAATTTTGTTTTGACCCACATGATTTATGAAAAATGTTTTCGCCATTTCATATACAGTCTCTTTTCAGAGCTGTATTAATCACAGAGATATCGGTACAAACAGGGCTTTTTCAAATGAAACTACAGTAATTTCTGCCACCAGTTTCGTCGACCCACAAGGGAGATAATAAATTGCGTTTAATTCTTCAGAATCAGATTTGTAGTTTCGGAGAAATTACAATATTTAGCCGCTAGGATTTGTTTTGAACACGAAACTTTTTTTATGAGGTAGTTAGTGTAATTATGAACTGTCGCACCAGGCTGAGAAGTTTGACGCAGCTAAGAGAACCTACTTACAAAGGCGAACTGCTGTCGAGACATTTAATTTAAAACCGATAATAATCTCAGTTCGCTGCGCGTGACTGTCTGACAACCGTAGTGGAAGGCTAATGACGTAGTATCTAATGACGATTCATTAATTAACTACGTTACCGGTTCTTCTCTTGTTTCTGGTGAAGTTTTGAGCGAAACGTGCACGTCTTAAATTGAATGCGTTTGTAAATCAGGGAATGAAGACGCCTCTGACGTTCACCGTGCCTCAGAGAGTGGAGTTCCTCAGCTTTGCACTACTTGTACTTATCCAGAGTAACTCGCAGTTTCTCTGGAGCTAACACGGTATTTCAGAATACATATTTCGATGTCTCCGGTTATTACAGACTTGCTCCTCACATTTTGCACTCTATTGTATGGTCCTTCCAACAACGATTTTTTGCACATTGGTAGAACTGTTATTTATTTATTTATTTATTTATTTATTTTTTGACGCCGGCCATGGAGATACCGTTGTGCGTCCCCTGCAGATGCCCTCTTCGCGATCCTTCTGCTTATTCCGTAAAGAAGTAAAATAATAACTTTCTGATCAACGGTGTGAAGATGCATCAGGGAATGGAAACCACAGCATTACAGATACATAACGTGCATCCACAAGACAAGTGGCCTGTAATTAAAAGGAGTGTTCATGATGATCACTCCACTGGCAAAAGATTTCGAACTAATATCCCACTCTAGATTTCTCGGAGGGCACAGCCTTTGACTATGAGGGAAAGATGGAATAAACGACGGAACGGTAACGTTCTTCGAGGCGGGGTGAGGAATATCAGAAGTCTGATCGTGTTACAGAAGCTAGAAAATATGAAAGGGAAAATACTAAGGCTCAGCCTGGATGTAGTGAGGGGAAGTGGAGTGAAGTGGAAACAAGACCAAGCTTTCTGGTCAGACGATTGTAGCGTAATGTCAGCAGCAGCAGGAAATGGTATAACGGGGTATAACGGGAGTAGGATTTGTTTTGAGCGGGTGGTAGAGCAGAGAATTAGTTACTTGATAATGTTGTACGCATCAGAATCGACAGCAAACTAACACAGACAACAGTAGCTGAGGTATACAAGCCGACCCAGCAAGCAGAAGATGAGGAAGAATATGACATTACTGAACTGGTGATTCATTACGTAAAGGGCAACGAAAATCTGATAGTCATAGAGGATTGGAATGCGGTTGTAGGGAAAGTGGGGAAAAAAGGATTACGGGTGAATATTACCTTGGTAACAGGAATGAGAGAGGAGAATGACTATTTGAGTACTGCAATATATTTCAGCTAGTAACAGCAAATACTCGTTTCAGGAAACAAAAGAGGAAAAGGGACTGTTGAGCGGGAAATACGGGAAAATTCCAGTTACATTACGTCGTGGTCAGGTTGGTATTCCGAAATCGGATACTGAGTTGTAAGGCGTACCTGAAGGCAGATGAAGACTTATACCACAATTTAGTAATAAAGAAGAGGAGGCTACACTTTAAGGGAGTAGTCAGGATCCATCAGGGCACAAAGAAGTGAGATGTGGAAGTTGTAAGGAATGAGGAAATTCGATTGAAATTATCTGAGGGTACGGACATTGCGATAATGACTAGCTCAACAAGCAGTTCAACTGAAGAGAAATGAACTTCTCTAAAAGGACAATCACAGGAATCGGGAAGCAAAACATACGTACAAGGAAGGTAACTGCGATGCAACTATGGTTAACAGAACTAATAGTTCAGTAGACAGAAGAACCAAGAAACTACAGAATGTCTAGCGAAAATTAGGACTTCAGTGATACAAGTCTCTTAGGAATGAATTAGAAAGTAGATGCATGGAAGCTAAACAAATGGCTCCATGAAGAATGTGAAGAAATCGAGAAAGAAATAATACTATGTAGAATTGACTCAGCATATAGAAAAGTCCACTACGAAAACTTGCGTAGGCAAATGGAATTAAGGAATGCCAGGTCAGAAGCAAATGGAAGGGCACCTTGTTCATAACGAAAGTGTACATGCCGAGAGACTTTATAGCAAGTTAATACGTCCTTTTTAGCGCTTACAATACCATAGTGTCTAGATAGGTAAAGCCCAACACACCGGTTTTAATCGCTCGTCACATTTTACCTAAGTCGTGTTATGAACAGCTTTCTCTGTGCATATTCCTGACGTCCTTCTATGAATAAAGGTAAATTATAATATGTAGTTTTGTAAGGCGCTAATGGATAATGTCTGTGCCTCAGATGCTTTTACTTTGTAATTGACATACTTTATAGTGATTATAGTATGTACAGGATATGTATGCGCAGATGTGGGCTTTGCATGGTTATGTGAGAAGCAGTTATAGTAAATTTGTGTTTTAGTAGTAATGAGTGGTTTTACCGTGGGACTGTGTGTGCGCGCTGCTTGGACAGCGCTATCTGGTGGTCGGTTGTGAACCGCTAGAGTCACAGCAGGTAAGCCTGCGCGGAATAGGGCAGTGATGATGCCGACAGGTGTTAGGCGAGCAGTGATAGTTTCATCTGGTGACTTCAGTTTTTTTTTTATGGAAAGAACTACCATGAGACCAGTTTTTTATTATTTTTTATTGGTTGTGATAATGATGTTTATCAGATGGTCTGCCTCATGTGCCATGATGTCCATATGGTTTTATAAATGTTAATCTACGTTTCAGTTATGTGAGTCTGTTTAATTGTAATGTATATAGTTAACTCATCTAAGCCCTCCCTCAAACCTGTTATGTTATACCTTCACAGTTCCGATAATGGCACCTTCTGAGTGCTGAAACCGGTCATCTGGTAAACGATATTGAAGCGATCGTGGTTTTTCAATTATTTTAAAAACAGAGTGATCGCCCCACGAAACACCATGTATTCACCGTAAAACCTCGAAGTGTATCTGTTGGTATTTTGACATCAATAAATTGCCAATGCATTCATCCATCATTTCAGCTCTATTCATGGAAACCTGAGGTTGTGAACTATTAGAGCGTTTCGTGGAATTTAAATAATCGATCAATTCATTTTCATTTCTTAAGTTTTTATATAAGAACGCATTATGTACAGCATTGTTACAAAACTATGCATCATTGTTTTTTTCTGAAGGAAGCTGAAAAGCGATGCAGTTTTTAAAAATATTTTGAAAAGCAGAGAGGAGAAACACAAATTCAAAAAATAGGAGGCTGTTACTGGAATCCGCTGACTTCTCTAGTAGTCGCTGTTTTAGAGTCTGGACTGTCAATTACTTCATTTAAAACGTCAGTTAGCCCCAGAAGGTTTTCGGGAATGGCAAATATTGTTCCGGTGTTACAGTTCCATTTCGCTTCACTGCTGGAAGGAATGGGATTACCAATAATACTGTCGACAATTGCTGTGCTTTTGGAAGACCGGTGGAAGAAAGCAGTCTAAACATTCATGGTGGTGTCTGATTGTTCTATATCGTGTCTCCCTACCACTTTCGCGCAACGACGCTCTGAGCTTGTTTTATAGGGAATTAATTAGTTTGAACCTGCGACCTGTTGCTGGTAAGGAGACGCCAGACCACTCATGACATCTACAATTCAGAAGAGTTCAGTGAGACTAGCGATGATATAACCAAATACTAAATAATCTCAGTGTCAGCTCCACTGCACTCCCTGTAAAAGAATCTTAATACTAACTAAATTTAGTGGAAAGGGTTCAAGGCTTTCCTATTTTTAGTTAGCTGGTAAAATAACGTCGAAAAAGCAGTTAAGTTTACCATTGGAAATTTTATTCTACTCACAAAACATTGTTTATAAATTGCACTATTGATAAAAGGAAATGTTTTAATAGAGGATGGTAAAAAGCAACTGCGTTCAACAAAAATATGAACGAATATTCCCTGAATGGGTTTCCAAGTTCTACAATCGATCGAAGGATGACCTATGCCATATCACATCTATAATCTTGGTTTAATTTAAGTTTCACAAAAGAGAAAACTATCAAAATGGTCTACAGTGGCCTTCAATTATCTTTAATTACTTATTTAACTTGTCGTAAATTACAGTGGCTGATGTGGCTTCTCAATAACTATATAAAAGAAAAATCATCGCATTTCAGATTTGTTCTTCAAGTGGCAAATGTGAACACCATGAGTTTTAATTAACGATCGACACTAGTATTACGCAAAAAGGGGTGTAACAGATGAGAATTCTGCAGTTCTGAGTGAAGCCTTATGCACTCAAAAATGCGGCATCGCGTGCATTCATTACCTTGTCGGTGTTTAGGCAGCGTCAGGGCGGTAGTGGCCGGCGCAGCAGCCATCCAGCTCGCCGTCTCGGAACCAACTCTCCTAACTTCTCCTTACTACAATTTACCGAAGTTGGTTCAAAAAAACTATCTGGCTGTGTTTTCATCTGACCAATCAGGGTCTCAATGATAACCTTAAGCTCCGCCTACAAAAATATCTGTCTATCCAATGACAAACGTTATACATTTCGTGGTGGGGCAATGTTTTTAAAGTTTGCAACGTAACAGAGACGCTAAAAAGTCTCACGCTAAAACCTGCAACTAGTGTGGTCCTTTTAGCGTTATCGTAAGATCTATACTGCTCTTCTGGAGGGCTCTAACTTTTAACATGGGCTGAGGAGTGATCCTAATGTAACAGACACGCGAAAACGCTCACGCTAAAACTTGCTGGTGGTAGTGGCCCTTTTTGTGTTATCGTAAGATCTATACTGTTTTTCTGGAGGGCTCTAGCTTTTAACATGGGCTGGGGGTTGTCCTTGACATACCTGAGACGCGAAAAAGTCTCACGCTAAAACGTGCGGGTGGTGAGCCCTAGTCGTTAGCTGGAGACGTGGGTGTCCGTCCCTCCGTCCGTTATCGTAGGGCCTTCTAGCTTAACACGGTTCTGCTCACGGCTTCTGTCCTCGTTTCTCCCCTCGGAACTGCATCTGCCACACGGTGGGAAGGTACGACATGCATTTAGGCATTCTTGTGTTAGTTTGTGGTATTCCATTTGCTCACTCGTTACTCGTATTACTTTGGTTAATTTAATGTCACGATTTATTCGGAGCTATGTGACATACTACTGGATTTGCTTATCATGTCAGGGTTTTCATGTAAGGTGTTGGATTTGCCTGACACCTTACATATCACCACCCTTCGAACTTCATTTTTGCACTGTATTTAGGCAATGATTGAATCGTTGTCTAAGTCAGTCAAAAATTATTCCGGTGTCTAAATTTTGTTGCCTACTGTTCAGCCACGTTATTCTGTTCTATGCTAGTTTGTATTACTAATTTATATTTTTATATTCTTCCACATTATAATTAAAAATGATAAGAGAAGAATATTTTTATACTATTATTAACTTTCAATTATTTTCTTTCTTTATTTAAGTGTGAAGTTTGTTTTTTAAGAAGTTTGTTATTTAAAAGTGAGGAGTCTTTCGCATCGATTTTCTTAGAAATATTGTTTTTATAAATGTAGTAATTAAGTAAAATCTATTCCTAACACATTTTCTAAATATCATGTACAAGTAAAATGTTTTTGTTCCTAGACACTCATTTCAACATTGTTACACTAACAAGTAAGATTTATTTTCAAGAATTGCTTTGACAAAGAAATATACATACACAAGTACTAAGATATTATCCTAACAAATGGTACAAATGCTAAAAAAAATTGGTTTGACAAAGAAATATACATACACATGTATTGAGGTATTATCCTAATAAATGGTACAAATGTTAAAGAAAGGGAAAACATCCAACAAGATAATTTTTTATTCTTTGTTTTTATAAGGAAAAAATAAGTAAAATATACTTATTCTTTCATTTTTATGAGGAGAAAATAAGTGACATATTGTTTCTTTATACACAGTCCATTTCGGAACTAATGACTTATTTTTATCGATAGTCCATTTTTACTTAAGTCCATAGTCAATGACTTCTTTTTTAGTTTATTAGCTGTCTGGTGTGCTTAACGTATTTAGTTTTTCACGTTTCTTTTGCACAATTCCTACATCACATAATGTGATTTCACACACTCACACAATCCTATGAATGTTCAAGCATGAGGTTGGCGAATGTTTTTGCACGAAGGTGATGGACTTGAGCGAGATGGATGTGGGCAAGTATTTGATGTACCGCTTCGTTCGTCGTTCCTTGTTGGCTTTGCAACTGTGTGTTGTTGTTGTGGAGGTCCCATAATGGAATGGAGCTGTGAGTGCAGAATCTCGTGGTTTACTGGCTTTGTATGCGTGAAAGACATCGTTATGTGTCGCTGAATGCGGTCGTTTTTCGTTGTAATACTTCGCAGAAGATTAGTTTACAATAGGATAGGGATTTAGGAAGGTATGTCGTATATTCTTCACCCATCTTCTTTCTTGGTCTCAATCTAGCGAATCTTCAACTGTTCTTCCCGCTTTTTCTCTGCTTCTTACTTGCTTCTTGGTTCTCCTCTGGGCAGGATATGGAAATATTTATTGATAACTAGTCGCTTTGAAGCCCTCCTCCTAGTAACAGTTTGATAAATTGTTTGGGCGCGTCATTTTTACTTTGTGTAAGTTCTACTTCAGTTTCGTGCATCAGCGTGCTGTTTAATAGCAGTAGTGTGACTTTTACGCATATTTTTTGCCAGCGGTGGCTTGCCCAAGCGGTCTTCTCGTCCGGCCGTTTTTTGCTCACTCCGTTCATTCGGGGCTCGGAGACCCTTCCGGCGTTCGCCATCCCAACGCCGTCCCGCCGCTTCTCAGCAGGGGTCTGTCACTGTGCGGCTCGGTGTTCCATCCCAGCAAGGTTCCTCCTAACGGGCACATTTATTGCCCACTTTCGCTACAAGGGACGTCTGTTAGTTTCGCCTTTCCCTTCTCTCGACGCTCCTGCTATGTAGGAATCGTGTCTTGCTAATTACGTCCTTTTCTTTCTTGATACATCTCGCATTGCAACTTGTGGGTCGTTGCATCTCTTCCTTGTTGGAGTTTTTTACAATGGTTCTTACAAAAAGTGTTACTTATAATCATCTAACATATATCTAGTATCTACTTGTTTGACGCCTACTTAAAAAACTTTACAAAATTCGGCGCCCTCTCCATGTTACAATTCTAAGATATTTTGAGTCTTAACGTCTACTCAAGAGTCCTCAAATTCGTTTTTTATTTTTGTGTAGTGTCGTGGTGTATGGCATTTTAGTATTTCATGCTGTTAGACTATCTACGCTTTATCCCTTCACCTTAAGCTATGGTACTATTGTGTTATTATTGAAACTACTTTCTTTTCCCCACCTTCCTATCTCTTCGTTCTTCTTTCACCTGACGATCTTATCTGCAACATAATCTTAAAATATTGTGCTGATTATTTACCAATAATAAAATTAATCTTCAAACTTTTTTATATGGCTCACATGGTGCAGTCCTAAGGTTTTGCCTGTTTTTGGGTTCATTAGTTCCACAGCATTATCATGAGCAATTTGGCTAATTATGACAGGTTCTTTGTATACAGCGTATAACTTATGTATTTTGTGTTTCTGTTTGCTGGAGAGATGCTGTGTTTTTACAAATACTTTCTGGCCTACTGAGAATGTTCTTTTAACTGCTGTTCTTTCTCCTCTTTCCTTTCTTTTAATGGCTGCCTTTCTGATGTTGGAGAGTGCTGTTGCTATAATTTGTTTGTGCTGTCTACATGGTACAATAGGAAATCTAACATTTTCTCTGGTTATGTTTGGGGGTTCAATATTTTTAAGTACAGTAACTGGATGTAGTGGTGTAGTGCTATGTGGCATTTCATTTATCACTTCTTGAAAATCTTTAAGGTATATATCCCAAGTGTTGTGTCTTTTGCCTGCATATAATCGACATAAAGTGCCTATGTCCTTCATAGATCGTTCTGCTGGATTTACGCTAGGTTTGTACTTAGATATGTAGACGGGTTTTATTTTGTGTTGTTTTAAAGTTTTCTGCCATTGCACTGATTTGTATTGTGGGCCATTATCGGAAATTATTCGTTCCACTCGACCTAATTGTCTGAGAAAATCTTGTCTAAAGGCTTTACTTATTGCAAGACCTGTTGCCCGTTTTAATGGTGTCAAGGTAACATATTTAGAAGTAAGTTCCAAAACGACAAATATGAAAATGTATCCATTTTTTGTGCGTGGGAGGGGCCCCATCAAATCTGTTGCAGCTATTTGTTTTAATCTTTTAGGGATTATTGGAAACATAGGTGGTTTGGTTTGGAAAGTGAGGTGTTTAGCCCTCATACATTTTTTGCATTTGACTAATACTGTTCTAATTCGTGTTTCCATATTAGGAAAATGGCTTGTTTGTTTTATTTTTAAAAAGCATTTCTTTGGTCCAAAGTCGCCATTACTTAAATGTGTATACCATACGTACTTATTAATTAGTTCATCTGGGATATAAATTAGCCATTCATTCGTTGCAACATTTCGTCTAAAAAATAAAACATTGTTTTTTACGAGATAGTGCTGTCGAATGTCTGGAAAATCCTTACTTCTCCACTTGTGTTTGATTCCTAGTATTTCGGGATCCTTGTCCTGTTCTTTGCCTATGTTTTTCAATGCTGTCGTAATGTAGTTTCCGAAAGGTACTTGTTTCATATAGTACATTGTAAACTGGTCTTCTGCTGCTTCCAAACCTATGTTTTTGGATGCACCCTGTGGACATCGTGATAAAGCATCTGCTAATACATTCGCTGGTCCTGGTATGTGTGTAATAGTGAAGTCAGATTCTTGTAGTACTAACATCCATCTGGCTAACCTCCCATGAGTTAGTTTGGCGGATAACAGAAATTCTAATGCTTTGTGGTCAGTATATACTTTTGTTTTTCTTCCGAATAGGAAATATCGAAAACGTGGGAACCCCCACACAATGGCCAATGCTTCCAGCTCCGTGACTGAATAGTTTTTCTCGCTTTTTGTGAGTACCTGACTGGCAAAGGCAATTGTTCTATATGATCTTAGCCCTGCCTGTTCGTATTCTAGGAATAACACAACTCCTAAACCTGATTACGCGCTATCAGTGGCCATACAACAATTTTGTGTTAGATCAGGATGTGCTAAAATCGGTGCTGTTGTTAGTGCGTTTTTCACTTTTAAAAATTCTTCATTGGCTTGTTGATCCCATACCCATGGGGTGTTTTTTCCAGTCAATGCACATAGGCATGGTGTTGCGAGAGAGTCGATCAAAATAAATTTTTTATAGAATCCAGTGAGACCTAGAAATCCTCTGAGAGTTTTCTTATTATATGGAGTACAGAATTCTTTGATAGACGTTAGGTTTTCTGGGTCGGGCATCACCCCTTTCTTGGAAATTATGTGTCCTAGAAATTTGACCTCTCGCCTTCCAAATTTGGATTTTGTTATATTTACTGTGACCCCATGCTCTTTCATGATCTGTAAAAACTGATTTAATGTGTCGTTGTGATGTTCCCAAGAGGGTTCTGCTATAATCACGTCATCAACATAACAAGTAATTTTTTGTAAAATTTCAGGACTGAGTATAGTATTAAATCCCCTAATAAACGCTGCTGATGATATGTTTAAACCAAATGGCAATCGTTTAAACTGGTAACATCTACCGAATACGATAAATGCTGTAAATTTTCTACATTCTGGGGCCAATTCTATTTGCCAGAAACTACTCCGTAAATCAATTGATGAAAATATCTTAGCACCGTGGAAGTTTTGTATCAATTCCTCTAATTTTTCTGGGCGATCTGTCTCAGTGATTATGATTGTGTTGATCTGCCTGGAATCAAGCACTAACCTGATGCTCCCATCTCGTTTTTGTACAATATGGAGCGGGCTGTTATATGTGGAGATAGCTGGTTCAATAATATCGTCATCTAACATTTTGGATATCTCCTGGAATACTTTATTCCTGTAGCTTAATGGGATTGTATAGGGTGGCACTCTAAATGGTTTGTTATGTTTTACTTCAAACTTGTACTGAAAGTGCTTCATACTGCCAGTCTTAGGTAAAAATACCTCTGCTTTATCTTGTAAAATACCCTCTAATTCTCTTTTACTGTGTTCCGAAATACCTCGAACTTCTTGCAATTTTTCGTCGATTTTTTTATGGACTTCTAATATGGGTTCAGGCGATTCCTTCCTTTTTGCATACCATTCTAATTCTTCGTCCTCTTTATCTCGCATCATTCTTAATTGTTTGTTTATAACTGGTACTTCTTCTAATTTTAGCTTTTGCTCAAAGAGAAGTGTGACATTCCCGGATGTTACGCTACCTTTCCCCATATCTATTATCGCTCGTCTGTCATTTAAAAAATCTGCACCTATAATCAAATCTACAGTTAGTTTAGGTATAATCACGAAGTTGGCTTCGATCTTTTGACCTTGGCACGAAAGAGTTAACCTTGTCTGTCTCGTAACTTCCGCAGCATTGTTTCTAATAGGACCTCTTACTTTAATCTTACGTGTTTTCAGAACTGGCAATTCCTCATTGGCATTACACTGCATGAATAAATTTTCTGAGATCGCAGTCAATTCACTTCCGCTATCAATTACCATATTGACTGGGATATGCTTCACCATGGCCTTCACAATTGGTTCAATTTGAAAGGGTTGGTTCTGTTCTTCTTCTTATTGCTTCAACGAATCCTCCACTGAAACATACATGACTCTTTTTAGGAATTTCCCCTGTGAATTCGAACTTTCTGTAGGATAAGCTTCGACTGCTACTTCTCTCTTTTATTTCCTCTTCTCTATTTCTTCCTTCATTTACGCTTTCTTCTACATCCCCTACTTTTTCCACATCTTCGTCTATCTTCTCCTTCTTCGTCGCTACTTCCACATAATCGCATCTAAATGCACTAATTATCACTTCATAACTTCCTTCATTATATACGTTGGGTTATGTGCCCACTCGTAACTTATTTTCAACTTCTGTCGACTGCGCATTATCCTCATTGAATTCGCTTTCCCTCGTTTCCATCTCAAATAGCTCTGCAATACTCATTACTTCGTCCTTTCCTCCTACATTCGTTGTGCATGCCTCTGGTAATTCTTCTTCCTCGTCAGTATTCTCCCAATTAATTTCGTCCCAACACGATATTGTTATTTTCTTGTCTTCGTTTTCATCTGGTCCCTGCGGATTTGTTTCTTCCTTCTTCTCTTCTCGTGATAAGATTTTTATTTCTCTGTTCAAGGTGCAGCAATTGTTCTGGGTAGCTGCGTCATTCTCTTTGGCATGGGCGCTTAGCTGTCAACTCGAATGTTTATTGGGCTTTGGTGGTCTTACCTCCACGTCTTCTATCTGTATTCGCTTTTCTTGTTCAGCTGGTTGATAGTGGTTTCTTTGTTGATAATTTGTCGGTCTATTGGTTCTCCAGTACCCGTTTCGGTTATCGTTATTCCCTCTGTAATAGTTGTTGCCGTTCCTGGGTGAATTATAGTTATTGCCATATTCTCTTCTAAATCTATAACCGGTTCTTTGTTGAAATCTATTGTCGTTTCTTGGCGCGAAGTTATCACAGGGTTCGTAATTATTGTTTCTTCGTACTGTGTCTTGTGGATTCCACTGCTTTTTGCTTTCGTTTTAACGTCCGCTTCGTCTTTTTCTTGCGTCATCTTCCGAAAATATGAACTCTAGTTCCCTTAGAATACCTTTAAATGCTTCAACGTCATGCCTCCGCGACCTACTAATGATTGCTGGTATTTCAATGGTAGCTTCATAGCGCATAATTTAATCAACTCAC
Source organism: Schistocerca gregaria (assembly GCF_023897955.1). NCBI lineage: Eukaryota > Metazoa > Arthropoda > Insecta > Orthoptera > Acrididae > Schistocerca > Schistocerca gregaria. The sequence goes on along the minus strand of NC_064926.1, from coordinate 295,072,992 downwards.
TGTATGTTACATCTAAGAACTGATTTTACTTCGAAAAATTTCACGGGACTCTTCTCTCCTGAATTTTCAAAATATGGGATCTGTAATAATCCGTACTTCACTCTGTTCTGTGCTTCGCTGGACCAATATCGTGCGAGAAACTTCTCTCTGAAATCTTCGTACGATTGACAAGTCGCTGCAACATTTTGCATGATTTCTGCGACTGTTCCTGACATGTGTGCACATATTAAGTCTAATTTGTGTGCTAGCGTCCAGTGTTCTGGTAATCCTACTCGGAATTGATCAATAAAAGTACGTGGATGTAATGAGTTTCCTTCTCGAAAGTGTTGAAATTTTCTGACTGTGAGGAAATGATCGTTGTACTTCGTCATAGTTCCATATGAAATTCGCGATTCTTCGCCACTTTTGTTTCTGATCATTTCTCTCGTCGTTCTTTCCGGTTGTGGTAAATCCATTGGATATTGTCCACTGTAACTTTCGCGTACCCGCGGTGTAGGTAGTCTGATTTCACATATGTTACTTTCCGCCTGTGATCGCAAATGCGTAATATCTTCGTTAATTTCTTGTTTTTCCGGTGTTGTTACAGATACGGACGTGGTTGCAGACTCTGTGCTTGTTCGATCCTGTTCACTACGCTCTTCAATGGTTTGCAACAACTCTGTTCGCAATTTCTGAAATTGTCGCTTCGTTTGCGCTTCTATTTTGACTATGCGGTTATCATATCTTTTCAGCGCTGCTCTTGTGAAACGTTCGTGTAACACACTGTTTTCAACAATTTCACGCTCTGTACCTGCTGCTTGTCTAGTAATTTCGTTGGTCTGTTTCTCCCAGGGTGTCGTTACGTAATGTTTTGATCTCGTTCTGAATGTCATTACGCAATGTTTGTACGTCCACTTGTACCTTGTCAATGTCTGTTCTCAATTGATTGTGACCTATTATTAAGTTTCCTATCGCTTCTCGAGATTCTTTTGCCTCGTCTTCAATATGACTTAGGTGTAACTGAATTTTTTTGTTTTGTTCTTTAATCACACGCATTTGTCTCGTGGTTTCTGCTTTCTGAATTTGAATTTGGTTCGCAATTTCTTTATTCTGCCCTGTCATGGTTCCTTAATTTGTTGTAATAATTCCGCCAGATTGGTGGGTCCTATTGCCTTTTCTTCCGACGTCCTACGCTCTGTGTTTTCGCCCAAGTGTTGGTTCGGAACCGATTGCAATGAACTGTGCTGTGACACGTTTCTGCTCGCATTCCTTGTACTCTGTGGTGAGGAAGTTCTGATTACTTGTACTATGGGTTCTACGTATTCAAGACGCAAGTTAGAATCCTCATCGACTGTCTCTCTACTTTTCTGCTCCTCTGTCGTATGCTGACCTAGGTTTTCTATGCCTTGGCCTACATTATCCTCGTTATGGTGCGTTATCTGTCCAATTTCTCGCCATACTGCATCGTCTCTTGTACTGCCTATTCTCTGTCCATTTTCATACTGGGTCTCTACCTCAATTCGGTCAAGGTCTCGATCTGCCATTGCTAATCTTTCCGAATCCCTTATTTTATGTTTTAAAAGCAATTCACACGCCCTACTTCGCGTCAACATGCGCTCATATGATCTCACGCGTTTCATAACCTTTTTTTTCACACGACTTTACAATACCAAGACTGACAATCCATTCACTTACTTGTTGGGTCAGAACCAACTTGTCAACGACGTATCCGCCACCTGTGCGCTTGCATTGGAGAGATAACTTAATTCTAACAATTTTCAAAATGCATAACTTAATTATGCTATCGTTTCTGGTGAATGTCTTTCTTGGATACTTTTACTATCTATCGCTGCAGCTACTGTTTTCGACTATGTATAACTTTAGAGAAAAAAAATTTGACTACGAAACTTTTTAACAGGATATTTTTCTGACCTACTTAGGCATGTGGTCGACCTTCAATCATGGTATTTTACCATCCTGGCAGGGTCGTCATTTTCTAAACATTCATGGTGGTGTCTGATTGTTCTATATCGTGTCTCCCTACCACTTTCGCGCAACGACGCACTGAGCTTGTTTTTTAGGGAATTAACTAGTTTGAACCTGGGACCTGTTGCTGGTAAGGAGACGCCAGACCACTCATGACATCTACAATTCAGAAGAGTTCAGTGAGACTAGCGATGATATAACCAAATACTAAATAATCTCAGCGTCAGCTCCACTGCACTCCCTGTAAAAGAATCTTAATACTAACTAAATTTAGTGGAAAGGGTTCAAGGCTTTCCCATTTTTAGTAAGCTGGTAAAATAACGTCGAAAAAGCAGTTAAGTTTACCATTGGAAATTTTATTCTACTCACAAAACATCGTTTATAAATTGCAATATTGATAAAAGGAAATGTTTTAATACAGGATGGTAAAAAGCAACTGCGTTCAACAAAAATGTGAACGAATATTCCCTGAATGGGTTTCCAAGTTCTACAATCGATCGAAGGATGACCTATGCCATATCACATCTATAATCTCGGTTTAATTTAAGTTTAACAAAAGAGAAAACTATCAAAATGGTCTACAACTATCAAAATGGTCTACAGTGACCCTCAATTATTTTTAATTACTTATTTAACTTGTCGTAAATTACAGTGGCTGATGTGGCTTCTCAATAACTATATAAAAGAAAAATCATCGCGTTTCAGATTTGTTCTTCAAGTGGCAAATGTGAACACCATGAGTTTTAATTAACGATCGACACTAGTATTAAGCAAAAAGGTATGTAACAGATGAGACTTCTGCAGTTCTGAGTGAAGCCTTATGCGCTCAAAAATGCGGTATCGCGTGCGTTCATTACCTTGTCGGTGTTTAGGCAGCGTCACGGCGGCAGCGGCCGGCGCAGCAGCCATCCAGCTCGCCGTCTCGGAACCAACTCTCCTAACTTCTCCTTACTACAATTTACCGAAGTTGGTTCAAAAAAACTATCTGGCTGTGTTTTCATCTGACCAATCAGGGTCTCAATGATAACCTTAAGCTCCGCCTACAAAAATTCTGTCTATCCAATGAGAAACGTTATACTTTTCGTGGTGGGGCAATTTTTTTAAAGTTTGCAACGTAACAGAGACGCTAAAAAGTCTCACGCTAAAACCTGCAACTAGTGTGGTCCTTTTAGCGTTATCGTAAGATCTATACTGCTCTTTTAACATGGGCTGGGGAGTGATCCTAATGTAACAGACACGCGAAAACGCTCACGCTAAAACTTGCGGGTGGTAGTGGCCCTTTTTGTGTTATCGTAAGATCTATACTGTTTTTCTGGAGGGCTCTAGCTTTTAACATGGGCTGGGGGTTGTCCTTGACATACCTGAGACGCGAAAAAGTCTCACGCTAAAACGTGCGGGTGGTGAGCCCTAGTGGGTGTCCGTCCCTCCGTCCGTTATCGTAGGGCCTTCTAGCTTAACACGGTTCTGCTCTCGGCTTCTGTCCTCGTTTCTCCCCTCGGAACTGCGTCTGCCTCACGGTGGAAAGGTACGACATGCATTTAGGCATTCTTGTGTTAGTCTGTGGTATTCCATTTGCTCACTCGTTACTCGTATTACTTTGGTTAATTTAATGTCACGATTTATTTGGAGCTATGTGACATACTACTGGATTTGCTTATCATGTCAGGGTTTTCATGTAAGGTGTTGGATTTGCCTGACACCTTACAGCAGGAATACCCTAAAGTATGGATAAAAAAATTCTTAGATGCTGGTGTTATACAAGAGCATCTCTGCTCCAATAGACGACAATTGCTGTGCTTTTGGAAGACCGGTGGAAGAAAGCAGGAATACCCTAAAGTATGGAAAAAAATTCTTAGATGCTGGTGTTATACAAGAGCATCTCTGCTCCAATGTTGAGTCTAAACGACATGCTAAATCGTGAGTAAAAAGAGCTTTGAGGGGGGGGGGGGCAATTTCATGGACGTAGTTTACACGACATTTAATTTTCCTGCTAGAACGGAAGGACCATCATGGATTTGTTTTTCATACCAAATTCCGAAACACGCCACTTAGCTCAATGAAGAAAGTAGCAGGAGTTCTAGAATTGCTAACATCATGAAAACAAAAAAAATTTTGTTAAATATCGCCGATGGTGTCCACTAGCCTCAGAACCGTAGAGAACGGTGACCTGTCTGCAACGTCTGTTGCTTCGTCCACAATACAGGCATAAAATGAGACTCTACCCCAACTTGTAAATTAGTTTGTTTTCTAGAAACTTTAAAAATCCCTTGAAATAGCCCATGAAAATTACTGGGATTCGGAAAATGTTTTGTCTTGTCGTGACCTCTGAAAGCTAAGATTTGTAACGTTAACTAGAGGTTTCATGATGTCCATGTTAACTTTCACTTCATCTTTGATTTTCATCATTTTGTGGTGTTAAGTACAGCTGAAACACTAAACATTTGTTTACATAGTACTTCATATGAAATAAAACTGCTTAGAAAATCTTTAAAAGCACCATGCCATGCTAAACCTCCAGACATATCCTTCCGACTGTAGAAACCCACAGTTTCTCCTGTGCTTAAGACCATGCATAGCGACAAGAACAATGTCCTTTTGTAGGGTTGCACTTAACAACTTTTGTTGCTCATACAATGAACTATGCATAGCACGCGTTTTAAACTTACCTTTCTGAAGAAGGTGTAGCTCCAGAGTTTACACATTCTTTCTTCAAAATTTCGTGTCATCCTGCTTCACATCTTCAAAACGGAAGCTCCTGCAAGGAAGTAATGATGTCGTCACTCGAAAGCGTTACATTAGTCACTGTACAAGTTTCATCTAAATTCAATGCACACAAGACAAGTAACGTGAAGTTGCGTCCTCAATACTCCAGCTCGCCAGACTTGTGATACTCCTCTGTCAGGAGATTTGTCAAATTTGTCTGACTTGTCAAATTTGTCTGACTTGTCAAATTTGTCTGACTTGTCAAATATGTCTGACTTGCGCTCGTGCTGCTTCTATCTTCGTCCACACTACTCCAGTTGCTTGCCAGACTTTGGCTCTTGAGGACCGCACCGTACTCGCAGTCATGATCAGTGACAGTCTCCTAATTTAAAAATGGACGAAGTGGTTATTGGTTATGGCAAGTGCCAACTTCCTTGTAATGCGACTTTTAGCTGAGGAAAAGAAGAAGACGCTACAAGGACTCAAGAAAATGCAGGTGGTGGATGAGCACAGTTTTCAGAAAGAGAAAAAGGTATAGTGGGAGCGATTTGATGAATGACTTGGATGTTTAAAAAATACATTTAAAGACATTTTGCTGTATGTCTACATCAGATTATGATTCTCTGATAAATTTTGTTGAACAGGAAAGATGAAAGGCTGACAGCAAATTTGCGAAAGCTATGCCAGTTACTGAGCGGTTGACACACTCAGATACCTAGCGACTAGCGATTCCTACACCACCCTCAGATTTTTGTTTAAAGTCTCCAAGCAAGTGGTATCAAACATTGTTCCTGAAGTAGGTGCGATCTCTTACTGGCAGCTTGAAGGAGTTTGTAAAGGTAAGTTAATAAATCATACAAATGTTGTTATCAATGCACTTTTATCTATCAGTAAATAAGCAAAAGAAATAAAGGCATTTAGATTTAAAGAATAAGAAACAATTAATTGCAAAGATTATTACTTTAAATTATTATTAATCAGTGGTTCATGGTGTGGGTTCCTGTAGGCATGTCCTAGTTCATGAACCACGGGCAATGTATGAGTGGCTAAGTAAGTGGTCCTGACAGTCGGGATACCAGTTACTTTGGAATAATGCTGGGAATCTCGGACATATTCTGAGTCGTGGTCACCTTTGTGCTCTTACGGCAAAGGCTACCAAATCCACTGGTTAGTCCCTCAACCGTTAGGGGTAAAACTCAATGGGACTCGGGGCAAGTAAGGCTAGCAACCAGCTTACTCGATACTTTAAATATGATGCTGGCAACAATCATAGCAAAATGCCTCGGACCTCTGGAGGTGACGGAGTCCCACCTCTAACTGACAAACCAGGGACTCCTAAGATACGACTTGGCAAACAAATGGTAATGAGATGGGGAGCTATTAATATCAATGGGGGCTACCCTGGACAGAAGGTAGAGCTGGCAGAGGCTGCAAGTAAGATGGGGCTAGACGTTTTAACTGTTAGTGACATTCGGGTAAGGCGTGAGAAAGAAGAGTAAGTGGGAGAATACAAGGTCTACCTGTCAGGAGTCAAAGCAGGAATAGCACAATGGGGTGTAGGGATTTACATCAGGAAAGAAATGGAACCCAGCGTAGTTGCAGTAAGGTATTTAAACAAACGACTGATGTGGATAGATTTGACAGTGTCTAGCAAGAAAATTAGGATTGTGTCAGTATATTCGCATTGTGAAGGGACAGGTCAAGATAAGATGGATAGTTTTTATGAGGCACTCACTGATGTAGTTGTTAGAGTAAAGGACAAGGACAGCGTTCTGCTCATGGGTGATTTTAATGCCAGGATTGGAAATCGAACAGAAGGGCATGAAAAGGTTACAGGTAAATTTGGAGAGGATATGGAGGCCAACAGGAACGGGAAACAGCTGTTTGATTTCTGTGCCAGTATGGGCTTAGTAATCACAAACTACTTTTTTAAACATAAGAACATTCACCGGTATACTTGGGAAGGCAGGGGACTATATAATAACAGATCAGGAATTCAGGAAGGCTGTGAGGGACACACGTGTATTCAGGGGATTCTTTGATGACACTGATCATTATTTAATCTGCAGTGAAATTGGGATTGTGAGGCCGAAAGTTCAGGAGGTCAGGTCCATATGTAGGAGGTTAAGAGTGGACAAACTTCAGGATAAGGAAATCAGGCACAAGTATATAGCACCGATCTCAGAAAGGTACCAGTTAGTTGAATGTAGTCAATTACAGTCATTGGAAAAGGAATGGACAAGGTACAGGGACACAGTACTAGAAGTGGCTAAAGAATGTCTTGGAACAGTAGTGTGTAAAAGTAGGATGAAGCAAACAGCTTGGTGGAATGACACAGTCACGGCAGCCTGTAAAAGGAAAAAGAAGGCGTATCAAAAGTGGCTACATTCTAGAACTCAGGTAGACAGAGAAAGTTATGTTGAAGAAAGAAACAAAGCCAAACAGATAATTGCACCATCCAAGAAGAAATCTTGGGAAGACTTTGGGAACAGGTTGGAGACTATGGGTCAAGCTGCTGGAAAACCATTCTGGAGTGTAATTAGCAGTCTTCTAAAGGGAGGTAAGATAAAAATGACAAGTATTTTGGACAGGTCAGGAAAACTGCTGGTGAATCCTGTGGCTGCCTTGGGCACATGGAGGGAATATTTTGAAGAGTTGCTCAATGTAGGTGAAAATACGATCAGAAATGTTTCAGGTTTCGAGGTAGAATGGGATAGGAATGATGATGGAAATAGAATCACATTTGAGAAAGTGGAGAAAATGGTCAATAGATTGCAGTGCAATAAAGCAGCTGGGGTGGATGAAATGAAGTCGGAACTCATCAAATACAGTGGAACTTCGGGTCTTAAATGGCTACACAGGATAATTGAAATGGCCTGGGAGTCGGGACAGGTTCCATCAGACTGGACAAAAGCAGTAATCACACCAATCTTTAAACATGGAAACAGAAAAGATTGTAACAACTGCAGAGGTATCTCTTTAATCAGCGTTGTGGGTAAAATCTTCTCAGGTATTGTAGAAAGGAAAGTGCGAGTATTAGTTGAGGACCAATTGGATGAAAATCAGTGTGGGTTTAGGCCTCTTAGATGTTGTCAGGACCAGATTTTTAGCTTACGGCAAATAATGGAGAAGTGTTGTGAGTGGAACAGGGAACTGTGTCTATGCTTTATAGATCTAGAAAAGGCGTATGACCGGGTTCCTAGGAGGAAGTTATGGTCTGTTCTACGAGATTATGGAATAGGAGGCAAACTTTTGCAAGCAATTAAAGGTCTTTACATGGATAGTCAGGCAGCAGTTAGAGTTGACGGTAAATTGAGTTCATGGTTCAGAGTAGTTTCAGGGGTAAGACAAGGCTGCAACCTGTCTCCACTGTTGTTCATATTATTTATGGATCATATGTTGAAAACAATAGACTGGCTGGGTGAGATCAAGGTATGTGAACACAAAATAAGCAGTCTTGCGTATGCGGATGACTTAGTTGTGATGGCAGATTCGATTGAAAGTTCGCAAAGTAATATTTCGGAGTTAGATCAAAAATGTGAAGACTATGGTATGAAGATTAGCATTTCCAAAACGAAAGTAATGTCAGTGGGAAACAAATATAAACGGATTGAGTGCCAAATAGGAGGAACAAAGTTAGAACCGGTGGACAGTTTCAAGTACTTACGATGCATATTCTCACAGGATGGCAACATAATGAAAGAACTGGAAGCAAGGTGTAGCAAAGCTAATGCAGTGAGCGCTCAGCTACGATCTACTCTCTTCTGCAAGAAGGAAGTCAGTACCAAGACTAAGTTATTTGTGCACCGTGCAATCTTTTGACCAACTTTTTGTATGGGAGCGAAAGCTGGGTGGATTCAGGTTACCTTATCAACAAGGTTGAGGTTACAGATATGAAAGTATCTAGGATGATTGCAGGTACTAGTAGATGGGAACAATGGCAGGAGGGTGTCCACAATGAGGAAATTAAAGAAAAACTGGAAATGAAATCTATAGATGTAGCCGTCAGGATGAACAGGCTTAGATGGTGGGGACACGTTACACGCATGGGAGAAGCAAGGTTACCCAAGAAACTCATGGGTTTAGCCGTAGAGGGTAGGAGGAGTCGGGGCAGACCAAGGAGAAGGTACCTGGATTCGGTTAAGAATGATTTTGAAATAATAGGTTTAACATCAGAAGAGGCACCAATGTTAGCACTGAATAGGGGATCATGGAGGAATTATATAAGGGGGCTATGCTCCAGACTGAACGCTGGAAGGCATAATGTCTTAAATGATGATGATGCTGATGGTGATATTATAAATCAAGCAGCTCCAGAAAATGTGGAGAGCGTTGTTCGGTGTTGTCAGAAGCAGAAGTCTGTTAGAAGTTGTTTTGCATCTGCTCATGGGTATGAACGTGTTGAGTTGAAGGAATCGGTAAATGCGACGAGTAAGTGTAGTGGCTGTTGGTTGACCCTGGTCTAGAATGTTCGAAATAGCCGCTTTCTGCTCGGAAAATCGAGTAGGATAGTTCTTGTTTAACAAAAGCACGCGTTCTGTTGTCCATGGCCGTTGGCAAGGACACTCCATGGTCGTCAAACTCGTCTCCAGTTTTAGATAAAGCAGTTTGTAGTGCATTATATGCCTCTCGTACACCAGGATCTTCGGCTGTTTTTTTTTCTTTTTTTGTGAAGCAGGTACCTTCCAGCGTTGGTTTGGTGTTGGTTATTTTGTTGCCTTGCGTTGTTTGATGATCAACATCTTGACTACCAATATCTTCGCAACTGCTCGCTGTAGCTTCATTTGTATCCATGACCACAACCCTCTATTCTTCCATACCCGTTTTAAAGTCCTCCTAAAACATAACGACAACAATAGACTGATACAAAAAACCAAAACAAGTAAAATAAAAAAAATTGGAAGAATGGATGTACGAATAATAATCGTAAAAAATTAGGAACAACGTCAAGTTGGTAAGTGAAATGCACAATATTCGATATAATGACTGCTTACCTAGTATTACGCAATACCATGGATTTTAGTTACTATTAATGTTCTTCATTATTAGAATGTCCATTACTGTCAATGGTAGTAATAATTATTTATATTATTAGGAGTTATTAGTTTCTATTCACTTTTTTGCAGATGCCACAGACACAACAAGTGGTTCCTTGTAGCAGATGAATATGAGAGGAAATGGAACTTTCCTCACTTCCCAGGCTCATTTTTCCTCTGGAGTACTTTCCTGTAAGTGGCTAATAAGCTAGACCTTTTTTTTTATTCGGCCACAACGACGCGGAATTCTGTCGAGCTGGAACCCCACACTTAATTTCTTTTTAATTTTATTTTATATTGGGAGTTGGTTGCTTCCTACAGCAGATGACGTTCATAAGTATTTACACTAATGGCCATCAAAATTGCTACACCAAGAAGAAATGCAGATGATCAACGGGTATTTATTGGACATATATATTATACTAGAACTGACATGTGATTACATTTTCACGCAATTTGGGTCCATAGATCCTGAGAAATCAGTACCCAGGACAACCAACTCTAGCCGTAATAACGGCCTTGATACGCCTGAGCATTGAGTCAAACAGAGCTTGGATGGCGTGTACAGGTACAGCTGCCCATGCAGCTTCAACACGATACCACAGTTCATCAAGAGTACTGACTGGCGTATTGTGACGAACCAGTTGCTCGGCCACCATTTACCAGACGTTTCCAATTGGTGACAGATCTGGAGAATGTGCTGGCGAGGGCAGCAGTCGAACAGAGTCTGCAACCAGAAAGACCCATACGGGACCTCCAACATGCGGTCGTGCATTAGCCTGCTGAAATGTAGGGTTTCAAAGGGATCGAATGAAGCGTAGAGCCACGGATCGTAACACATCTGAAACGTAACGTCCACTGTTCAAAGTGCCGTCAATGCGAACAAGAGGTGACGGTGACGGGTAACCAATGGAACCCCATACCAGCACGCTGGGTGATACGCCAGTATGGCGATGACGAATACACGCTTCCAATATGAGTTCACCGCGATGTCGCCAAACACGGACGCGACCGTTATGGTGCTGCAAACAGAACCTGCATTCATCCGAAAAAATGACGTTTCGCCATTCGTGCACCCAGGTTCGTTGCTGAGTACATCATCGCAGGCGCTCCTGTCTGTGATCCAGCGTCAAGTGTAACCGCAGTCATGGTCTCCGAGCTGATAGTCCATGCTGCTGCAGACGTCGTCGAACTGTTCGTGCAAATGGTTGCTGCCTTGCAAAGTCCCCATCTGTTGACTCAGGGAACGAGACGTGGCTGCACCATCCGTTTCAGCCATGCGGATAAGATGCCTGTCATCTCGACTGCTAGTGACACGAGGCCGTTGTGATCCAGCACGGCGTTTCGCATTACCCTCCTGAAGCCACCGATTCCATATTCAGCTAACAGTCATGGAATCTCGACCAACGCAAGCAGCTATGTCGCGATACGATAAACCGCAATCGCGATAGGCTACATTCCGACCATTCTTTTTTTTTCGGTCATCAGTATACTGACTGGTTTGATGCGGCCCGTCACGAATTCCTTTCCTGTGCTAACCTCTTCATCTCAGAGTAGCACTTGCAACATACGTCCACAATTTTTTGCTTGACGTATTCCAATCTCTGTCTTCCTCTACAGTTTTTGCCCTCTACAGCTCCCTCTAGTACCATGGAAGTCATTCCCTCATGTCTTAGCAGATGTCCTTTCATCCTGTCCCTTCTCCTTATCAGTGTTTTCCACATATTCCTTTCCTCTCCGATTCTGCGTAGAACCTCCTCATTCCTTACCTTATCAGTCCACCTAATTTTCAACATTCGTCTATAGCACCACATCTCAAATGCTTCGATTCTCTTCTGTTTCGATTTTCTCACAGTCTATGTTTCAGTACCATACAATGCTGTACTCCAGACGTACATCCTCAGAAATTTCTTCCTCAAATTAAGGCCGGTATTTGTTATTAGTAGACTTCTCTTTGCCAGAAATGCCTTCTTTGCCATAGCGAGTCTGCTTTTGATGTCCTCCTTGCTCCGTCCGTCATTGGTTATTTTACTGCCTAGGTAGCAGAATTCCTTAACTTCATCGACTTCGTGACCATCAGTCCTGATGTTATTTCTCGCTGTTCTCATTTCTACTACTTCTCATTACCTTCGCTTTCTCCGATTTACTGTCAAACCATACTGTGTACTCATTAGACTGTTCATTCCGTTCAGCAGATCATTTAATTCTTCTTCACTTTCACTCAGGGTAGCAAAGTCATCAGCGAATCGTATCATTGATATCCTTTCACCTTGTATTTTAATTCCACTCCTGAACCTTTCTTTTATTTCCATCATTGCTTCCTCGATGAAGAGTAGGGGCGAAAGGCTACAGCCTTGTCTTACTCCCTTCTATATACGAGCACTTCGTTCTTGATCGTCCACTCTTATTATTCCCTCTTTCTTGTTGTACATATTGTATATGACCCGTCTCTCCCTATAGCTTACCCCTACTTTTTTCAGAATCTTGAACAGCTTGCACCATTTTTTATTGTCGAACGCTTTTTCCAGGTCGACAAATCCTATGAACGTGTCTTGATTTTTCTTTAGCCTTGCTTCCATTATTAGCCGTAACGTCAGAATTGCCTCTCTCGTGCCTTTACTTTTCCTAAAGCCAAACTGATCGTCACCTAGCGCATTCTCAATTTTCTTTTCCATTCTTCTGTATATTATTCTTGTAAGCAGCTTCGATGCTTGAGCTGTTAAGCTGATTGTGCGGTAATTCTCGCACTTGTCAGCTCTTGCCGTCTTCGGAATTGTGTGGATGATGCTATTCCGAAAGTCAGATGGTATGTCGCCAGACTCATATATTCTACATACCAACGTGAATAGTCGTTTTGTTGCCCCTCCCCCTAATGATTTTAGAAATTTTGATGGAATGTTATCTATCCCTTCTGCCTTATTTGACCGTAAGTCCTCCAAAGCTCTTTTAAATTCTAATACTGGATCCCCTATCTCTTCTAAATCGACTCCTGTTTCTTCTTCTATCACATCAGACAAATCTTCACCCTCATAGAGGCTTTTAATGTATTCTTTCCACTTATCTGATCTCTCCTCTGTATTTAACAGTGGAATTCCCGTTGCACTCTTAATGTTACCACCGTTGCTTTTAATGTCACCAAAGGTTGTTTTGACTTTCCTAAATGCTGAGTCTGTCCTTCCGACAACCATATCTTTTTCGATGTCTTCACATTTTTCCTGCAGCCATTTCGTCTTAGGTTCCTTGCACTTCCTATTTATTTCATTCCTCAGCGACTTGTATTTCTGTATTCCTGATTTTCCCGGAACATGTTTGTACTTCCTCCTTTCATCAATCAACTGAAATATCTCTTCTGTTACCCATGGTTTCTTCGCAGCTACCTTCTTTGTACCTATGTTTTCCTTCCCAACTTCTGTGATGGCCATTTTTAGAGATGTCCATTCCTCTTCAGCTGTGTTGCCTACTGCGCTATTGCTTATTGCTGTATCTTTAGCGTTAGAGAACTTCAAACGTATCTCGTCATTCCTTAGAACTTCCGTATCCCACTCCCTAGCGTATTGATTCTTCCTGACTAAGGTATTGAACTTCAGCCTACTCTTCATCACTACTGTATTGTGATCTGAGTCTATATCTGCTCCTGGGTACGCCTTTCAATCCAGTATCTGATTTCGGAATCTCTGTCTGACCATGATGTAATCTAATTGAAATCTTCCCGTATCTCCGGGCCTTTTCCAAGTATACCTCCTCCTCTTGTGATTCTTGAACAGGGTATTCGCTAATACTAGCTGAAACTTGTTACAGAACTCAATTAGTCTTTCTCCTCTTTCATTCCTTGTCCCAAGCCCATATTCTCCTGTAACCTTTTTTCTACTCCTTCCCCTACAACTGCATTCCAGTCGCCCATGACTATTAGATTTTCGTGCCCCTTTACATACTGCATTACCCTTTCAATATCCTCATACACTTTCTCTATCTGTTCATCTTCAGCTTGCGACGTCGGCATGTACACCTGACCTTTATTAAAGTCGAAAACGTGATGGTACGCATTTCTCCTCTGTTCACGAGGCATCACCACAATGTTTCACTAGGCAACGCCGGTCAACTGCTCTTTGTGTATAAGAGAACGGTAGAAATCTTTCCTCATATCAGCACGTTGTAGGTGTCACCACCGGCGCCAATCTTGTGCGAATCCTCTGAAAAGCTAATCATTTGCATATCGCAGCATCTTGTTCCTGTCAGTTATATTTCGTGTCTGTAGCACGTCATATTCGTGGTGTAGCAATTGTTGTGTCCAGTAGTGAAGAAATTTAATGGAAAAATCGTCGTTCCACTCCATTTTAAAGTAATAACCGATGTCCAAAGCGCACAAAAAGAAAAATACCAACACCAAACTGTACGAGTGCAGCGAGCCCACTGTTAAATGATTGTTGCCGCCCGTACCACTCGCGCAGCTCGGCTCGCATGTGTTTGATGTACCGACAACAGCCGGTGCCAGACAAGCCATATGCTCGGGCGACTCGCAAGCCTGTCTCGCGGCGAGCTGTCGGAGCCTACCTCCGTCCACATTACCCGTAAGGCTCGCAAGTGTCACAATTACAGTAGCCGCAAGAGTAGTGTGGACGCACCTTTCAGATAAACCTAGTGAGGCGGCACTACAGCCTGGTCCCCAGTGCCACCGAAGCGCACGGAAGAACGGCGCACGGCGCACGGCAGCACGGCTACCAACAACTTGTACCCCTCTTCTCCTCGTAGTACTCACGTGAGGTTACCCCAGCAACCGAGCGTTGGAATGTGTGTAGCTTCCTCGCCATATGCTTCGCACCACCGGCCGCTTTGTTGGCCAGTGTTAAGGTTTAGTACTTTGACTTTCTCTCTATTGCCGGCGGTTTAGGAGAAATAATACGAACTCACATCTTTCGCTCTCGCTAAGAAAACTGCGCAAAGATTTATTGTAAATACTACTACTACTACTACTGTCATAATTTCTTCTGCCACAGAAAAGTGAGGATGACCGGGATCTCTTGCTCTTGTCATGAAGCCGCCGCTGGAATGTATGGTCTGTCCTAATATCTAGATGGAGGACAGCTAAATCGTGCCGAAACTTAATAAATAATTAATATTCCACATACCCTAAGATTTGTTATTCAAATGGCTCTGAGCACTATGGGACTCAACTGCTGTGGTCATTAGTCGCCTAGAACTTAGAACTACTTAAACCTAACTAACCTAAGGACATCACACACATCCATGACCGAGGCAGGATTCGAACCTGCGACCGTAGCAGTCGCACGGTTCCGGACTGCGCACCTAGAACCGCAAGACCACCGCGGCCAGCTAAGATTTTTATTCTTTTATTTTCTAGTTGATTATAATCGATGCTTGTAGTGATATGGTCACACAGTCTTAATCAATTACTTACGGCGAATCATAGGGCAGCTATCTCTGAGTGTCCGACTCAAAGTTCTTGCTCATTGGTGAGGGCCTCCCGGAGAGAAGAGTCACCCACCTTAGAGTCGCCGCCATCATTATGAGTCTTGACGTTGAACTCACAGCCGATCTCCGTCACTCAATCGCTATTGACGGTAGGCGTTTGCAACAATCAGAGCAAACCTTGGATTTCACCGGCTACGAGCCCTCGATATTATCCAAACCGCGCATTATGCGAACATTTGCAATGTCACCCGTACACGAAACTTGGGTCAGGTAGTAGAGGTCTCCACTCTCCTGACCCAACGCCTGTTGATCGCATTGGACTCTTTCGTAAGCTGAGGGACGTTATTCAAAGTGCAGTGTGACTCCCTTGCACTCCCATGGGACTGTGGTGGGATGACACTAACACACGTTCCGACCAGAGTCACGGCGGTGTACGTCAGCTCCCAACTAAACCTCTGGTATCGTGGCTCGGAGAGGCTTACAGGACTCCTATTATAAGGCTTTGTGCTAGACTATTTGTCCGCCACGGTTTTGGTATTGACCATTCCATCCCTCTTTTATCGTACCGGACGATTTTTCCTCGACTTATGTGTACGGGTCTTTACCGCTTACACGTTCGTAGCAGAGGAAAACAGTTTACAAGGTGTTACAACAGTGCCGCCCGCCCAATCCTATCGAAATTAAGTATCCATGGTACTTGTAGCGGCACATACGGAGAGCGGTTCACACGCGCTTTCTCGAATCAGGTGTCCAGTCAGCGTGGTATATCACGTTGAATAATTTAAGCGACTATCGACTGCATCTCATCCATCTAGACGATTCTCTCCGTGGTTTGGAAGACACAGATGACAACCGATTCTACTGCGGTCCAGCGTTCGACATCTGGATGCTTGCGCGTCGTATTTCGCTGTATCTTACTCGGCAAGCATCCGATCAGATCGACATCCACACAGTTTTATTCCCGGAGGATACTTTATAACCCACCACCAAAAATCACTCTGTGAACTTAATCTGTGGCCAAAGATTCATTATCTTTTTAATTCTGGCAATAAGGCTGAGCCGTGGTAACAAAATTGCTTTTTTGAAGAGCACGCCGCAGCGCGTAGTGTGAAGCAGTCGCCCTCCGTTGCTGGCGGTGGCGCCGCTGTGGTAATCCAAGCTTTGGTGTCTGCCTCTGGTGGGAAAGCGGAAAGGTTGCCTGTTCACGTGCATTTAAGGGGCGCTATAAGCTCGCCAGTGGCAGTTGGTCAGTCGGTGTGAGGCTAGGTCAGTCTCGCGTCACCAGTTGCTGGTCTGCCTCTCGTTTGCATTTGTGCAGCAGTTAGCGTCTGTCTGTCGTCGGAGTGCTAGTATGTCGGTCGTTTGGGTGAAACTTTAAAGCTAGAAAATTAGAGTCTTGCCACTCCGCCAGTAACAGAACTCAGCTAGTGGTCGCCCGGTCGGGGCTAAGTTCCTGCATCTGAATCTGGGCATTAGGCCGCCAGCCTACTCAAGTTGCTCGGGCAACGGTCATTGGCGGTTGGATCGGTCGTTTGGTCGGTCGCGCACTGAGACACGAGATGACTTGTCCGCCTTGAGCGTCGGCGCATGTGCGATCCCCACGTGAGTCCAGTGGGCAGCGCCGTATAGAAATGGGTAGTGGCTCGCGGTTCACACGAGAGCAACAGGAGCGAAACCACGACATCGGGCTGGCCGGGGCGAGCTGCGACGCCGTGAGACGGGAGATCGGCTCGCCTTCCTGCGTACCTTGAAGCGGCTGACAGCGGACGGTTTGGGAGAGCGTTGGGGTTGATGCGCCAGGTCTTCCGCACAAGTCGCAGTTTATTAGAAGTTAAGTGATTGGAGATATGTTGTTTTATTTACTTGTTAAATTCTACTTGTTTTCTTGGTGAAGTCACCATCCGCTTTGTTTTGGGGTCATCCCACCATTCTTCTCCGTTTGCCCACCCACGGAAAGGTAGTTATTTGTAAATTGGGTGGTCCATTTTTCCCTTGTGGAATTGGGGGGGGGGGGGGGGGGGTTTAGAGCTATCTGCCGATCGGGTTGTTTAGTAAACCGTTCCCCCGCTGTCAATCTGCCATACGTTAATAGCTGCCTGTGTCATGTTTGCCGGATTCGGTGTTAACGAATTTATAGCTGAAACGCCGAATTCTTGAAATTTGTTTTTATTTTGCCTATCGCCTTGCGAGGTGGTGTATGTGTAATGTAGAGCATGTTGTACATTTTATGTAAGTCTGCATTTTATGGGTTTTATTTATGCAGTCATTTTAGGTTATAAGTTTTCCACCCTTGCACCGTAAGAGTCCTTTTAAAAAAATTGCACTTTCGGTGGCAAATATTTTGAGTGTTGTACCATTTCCATCCCTCTTACGGGGTGTATAGTTTACGTGTTTGTGTGAATTGTTAAAAATTATTTTGTTTAAAGTAATCTGGTGTGTTGCAGGTTTACACCTGTGTACTCTTTCAGAGGTTGTTGTGAGCGGTCATGACGACGGCCGTCTTGAAAGGGAGCAGGCAAGCACCTCAGCCCGAAGGCTCATACTTTTAATATTGTTCTTACTGCCTCTAAATAAAATTGTAACGTGATATTTCGAGGGTGCTCTTAATTTTAAATCTGTTTTTGAAAAAGCTTTTAGGAATAAAATTCACATTTGTTAAAAGTAATTTCATTTTCCATCAGTTATTTCCTGGCAACTATTTCCACGTTCACCTAGTGTGATTAAATGTGTTAATGTTCTTGGAAAAAAGTAAAGTCTTTAAGAAAAGATTTTGAAAGTAAATTTACAGTTCAAAGGCAGTGCTAGGATATTGCAGTTATTACAAAGAACGACACTGCTTCCTATCACGCAACCCACGCTATAAGCATTACTTCTCCATTTTCTTAGGGATCACATTCAATGAAGAGTTGGAACGTCCAGGGCCATCAGAAGCTGGAAACAGATCTGAACCTAACCGAAACGAACGAACCACTAACTGTATCTTCGCCCACTCAGGAAGAAGCAACGTTTGGAAGCGATGGACGACGCAGGACCCTTTACCCAAACAGCTCTTAGAAAAAAATGTAATTATTTTTAATTTTCATGGCTTCCCTCTTATGCTTTCTCACCCCTCACCCCTCATAGCTCTAGGTTAGTTCTCTTCATTTATGTGTGAAGGTTTCGCGATAACCAAAATCTTTGCTTTCCTGCGATGTCAGTTGTAATCACACAGTGTGGGTTCTACAAAAAATACCTGTATTGGGGAATGGCTGAGTTTTTCGGAAGGAGGGCCGGGAACGCTGGAGGGGAATGCAACGTGCGGCGCCAGCTGTGCTCAGCAGAAGGGCAGCGTGCCGCGCCACGCCACGCCGTGGCACACACTGGGCCACGACAGGTGGTCTGGCAGGTGGGGCAGCAGGCACGAGGCGCCGCTGCGCCGCCGAGCTATCGATCCCCGCCTAGCCTCGGGCTGCGAGATGGGCCGCGGCCTGTGTTGTCAGGCCGCACAGCGCGACGCAGAGCAGGGGGATATGTGTGTGTGCAGACATCAAAGGAAAACAAAGCTGCCGGCAGCCGCCTCTGCGGCAACGGCTCTTAAAGCCACTTTCTTCCCACGGAGCGGTCGCCTTGAACACGGTATAAAGAGCACTCCTATTTTCTACCTGGAGAGCTGTTCAGCTTATCTCTGTGAATTACGAGGGGATACGGTGGGCAGCAGGTAGTGAATGTTGCCTCCTGCTTACAGCACTGAGTTGCCTCCGAAAGGCATAAATATATCTGATACTGACAGCGTTCATGCAGCTTCAGAGAAGATGCAATCTACAGTGCGTCCAAGTGATATGACCGACCCGTTCATTCAGAAGCACAAAAGTCTAGTAAACAAGGGCTCGAAAGTCCTTATCTAAGGAGCTGTGAGCACTTATTCATCTTCGCTGCTGTGAAACATATCGTTTCTATTAAACAAGTCCTTACACCTCTTGAAATATCCATTTTAAAGAACTTGTTCTTCTTCGAATCATCGACAGGCAAGTTAAACTGTGGTTTTCGCAAATAATTGTGAAGTACATATAGACAAGCATGCCCGGCTGGCCGTGCGGTCTAACGCACGGCTTTCCCGGCGGGAAGGAGCGCCTGGTCCCCGGCACGAATCCGTCTGGCGGATTTGTGTCGAGGTCCGGTCAACCGGCCAGACTGTGGATAGTTTTTAGACGGTTTTCTATCTGCCTCGGCGCATGCGGGCTGGTTCCCCTTATTCTGCATCAGTTTCACTATGTCGGCGACTGCTGCGCAAACAAGTTCTCCACTTACGCGTACACCACCATTAGTCTGCCACGCAAACATAGGGGTTACACTCGTCTGGTGTGAGACATTCCCTGGGGGGGTGGGGGGATAGGGGTGTCCACCGGGGGCCGAACCGCACAATAACCCTGGGTTAGGTGTGGGGCGGTGGAGGGGTGAAGTGGACTGCGGTGGTCGTCGTGGGGTTGTGGACCACTGCGGGTGCGGCGGGGACAGAGCCTCTCCGTCGTTTCTAGGTCACCGGTTAAAATACAATACAACACAATACAAATATAAATAATATGTATATGAGTATTGCTGTGACAGTATTACAACTACCATAGCACGTATAGCATAGGGCTCTAAGAAATTGACTTAAAAGCTGAGGACATGCAGAGCTGTTAATTAATTAATTAATCAGTTTTGGCACAATGTTAATGGGTCCACCGTTATGGAACATACATTCCACTAATGACAACTAAAAATCGTATCTACAATACCAATATCGTCTATACTTACGCCCTTAAACCAAAACTCATTTATATGACGTGAACAACAACAGTATGAAGAATAACAATTCTAATAGTGGTTTGTCAACTCTCTTGGCCAGTTAATTACATCAGTTCAATAATGGAAGATACTGACTTCGCTGAGTCAAGGAATATCTGGATTCGCACAACATGTGATGGGTGAAACTCTCTGTAGATCAACCAGTCCCGTCACCAAGTCGCCAGAATGTCTTTACAAGCAGTATCCGGAAGCTCCATAGTCATATTGCTTTACCGAGCGTAGACTACACATCATCTCCTTGACATGTCACTGGAAGATGGCTGCCTCCTGTTGGATTGCACGACAGATTTCTATGCAGACTATTCATTGCTGTGTTTCAAATCACTTTGTGATGACTTATAGACTTTCTCCTATCACGTTGCTGCCATGCAGTTTACTGACTCCCTTACCCCCTCTGTTAACCAACCAACCAACTGACTCACAACTATCGAGCTCGTCCAGGTATAGGTGCAGTGTAATTTGTTCTGTGGCTGCTTAATTGTGTGTTAGTAAAAACGTGTACGTCAGTTAACATAGAGACAAAACAAATGTGTATGGAAGTGGTGACACATAATTCACCCAGCACTCAGTCTGTGAAGGAAAATATGGCCTACAGTACCTTAAAGTTTCGCAGAAGAGATTAACGTTGAAACAGCGACGGCTACAATCTCAAAGATACAAGACTGTTTGGAACAGTGGATGGTGTTGCAAACCCAGCTGTCGTTCAAATGGCTGTGATCACTATGGGACTTAACATCTGAGGACATCAGCCCCTACAATTTAGAACTACTTAAACCTTACTAACCTAAGGACATCACACACAGCCATGACCGAGGCAGGATTCGAAACTGCGACCGTAGCGGCCGCTCCGCTCCAGACTGTAGCGCCTAGAACCGCACGGCCACTCCGGCCGGGCAGCCTTCTCAGCCAGACATTTAAAGAGTGTTACAGCTGTAACTAGCGGCTCTCCCTACACTTCCTGGGTCGCAGTATTTCCGATACAGCATTGTAATTCAAATATTCTCAGTCCTAAATAGGTAACTTTGAAATCTGCTTCACAAACTTAGGCACTTACTAGGTACCAATTATTCACAATATTCAAAAATTTGACCCTTACCTTCCCAATATTTCAATCAAAGTCCTGTAATAGCAGCAATATGACAACTTTTTCAGTGTGACAAACTCTCTACTCAGTCATACGCGGCATGTACAGTTTAACTTCATAGTCCACCCCACAACAGCCGTTTTACATTTATTAGCTGTAAATGTAATCACTCCGTTAAAGAATTTTCAAGAAGCAACAACATTTAGCTCATGTCTTCTACCCATTTTCTTTCCGCCTCTAGCAACAAAGCTGCATGGTTCATGCACACATTCAACATTTAAAGCTGTCACTACTGTTAATAAGGAAGTTTTGCTGCATGCTTATCGTCTACATGGAAGCATACTGGACCATCCCGGTCCAGGATCGATCACAGTTGAAATTCAATGTGGCCTTCACCAGCACGGACACCACCGGATTTCCTGCGCAGCCGCCGCAACAACCGGTGTCCTTTAGCTGCTCCTACATGCAGTGGTCGCCGTTGTCGGGACTCGTACATACTTCTAGGTTCTGGTATTGGTTCCCGGTGTTGTCTCAGACAGTTAAGGTCGCTTGAAAGTCAACGTGAAAGCAACTGGAACCTGTGTACTGCAGCACGCAAATCAGCTCTCGAACCGTCCATTAAGCCAGCAACAACCTGGGCCTCTTAGCAACAATTCTAGTCCAGTACCATTTCAGACATCTTCATGTCACGCCACACGATGTTGACACCTACGAAAATGACGCCAATGGCAAGATATTCTCCTGATCACTCACTCACTGCACTGCCCAAGTGTTCAACGCCTTGGAAAACCGACCAACTAATGAGGTAGAGATGAACGATGTGTATCCAATCTTCTTGCCACCATCGCACATATATATGCTGCATTTGTAAGTAAGCTGTTTAGATTTTTATGTTGGTAACGTCACGTAGCGCTTTGTATGAAAATCATTGACTGTGCTGCGTGCAGTCTGTGGCTGGTTTGCATTGTTGGAATATTTGCTACTATAGTGTTGGGCAGTTGGATGTGAACAGCGATAGCGTTGCGCAGTTGGAGGTGAGCCGCCAGCAGTGGTGGATGTGGGGAGAGAGATGGCAGAATTTTAAGAGCGGACGATCCGGACATGTGTCTGCCAGAAAGAGTAAGTTTGTAATATTGGATGTCATGAACATATATATATATATATGACTTTTGAACACTATTAAGGTAAATACATTGTTTTTTTCTATCAAAATCTTTCATTTGCTGACTATGCCTATCAGTAGTTATTGCCTTCAGTAGTTAGAATTTTTTTTTAGCTGGAAGTAGTGGTGCTCGCTGTATTACAGTAGTTCGAGTAACCAAGATTTTTGTGTGGTAAGTGATTCATGAAAGGTATATGTTATTGTTAGTCTGGGCTTTTCTTTTGTAGGGATTTTTGAAAGTCACATTGCGTTTCGCCGAAAATATTGTGTGTCAGTTTAGTGTTGATCAGAATAAGTAAAGAGAGTAATGTCTGAGTACGTTCAGTTTTGCTCAGCTGTTTGACAATCAAATAACGTAGAGGTTTTCCAGCACTGTCATTTATAAATTTTCATAAGGGGATGTTTCACCTTCTCTGGCAGGCAGCCTTTGTAGGCAGCGGGTAGAATTCTAGAGTGAAGACTTTACACGTCAGTCTCATGAACTACTGCCTATCTGCCCTTTAGTTCGATTTCGCTTTCCTAGTCAGACTATTTATTGTCGTGCTGATAATTAATTCGCCAGGACTTAGAGAATTTCCGCTATCAATCTTCCAGCGTCCAATGTGATCACTTATGTCAGCTCAACTAACTCAAATTTTTGTGAACATTTTGTGCGGCTGTTTAATAAAGACTTAAAGAAGCTGTTCCCGCTCCAAAACAGTGAAAACAAAGTGAAAAGGTGGCGCACTGCCAAATCTCGTACTCAAGGTGGTCAGAAACAATCTGAAAAGCTTGTAAGCGTGTTTCAGTGTAGGTTGTACTGAGAAATAACTTTTTAAGGAAAAAAAAAATGATACGCTGCGTAGTTTTCTAGGTAACCGTCTATGCCCATCATCACGAATATGCATCATAACCATGCGATGCTAATAAATGGAAGGTTAGCTATGTTTGGGCGCCAATGCCACCAGCTGCAACCTCTATGCGAAACTACCAGAGCCTCAGCAATGTGTTGCCATTTCCTGTTTCAGGCACTTCTAGGGCGACAGAATGTTTGGTTGTTATACTACATGTAGAAATATATTCAGGTATTAAGGAGTTAATTAGCAGTGAAGTTAGCCAATCAGACCGTTGCACACGCAACTCAAGGGGTGCAGTTAGTGTCACTTGTCCTTACGACAGAGGCTACAGCGCACGAGCGAACACAACCTTTGGCTTGGGTTCGATCCCATTACGATTCCGCAGCCCATTTTGTACCACTGTCTTGTTAGCCCTTAGGAAATGAGAATGGAGTACGCGTTCAGCTTTCTGGCGGGCCGCTTGAATTTCTGCGTGCGATAATCCGATTGACTAACTTTACTGCTAATGTGCTCCGAAAAGGCGCAACGTTTCTAATTTTGTTTCTTATCAGACCTTTCTCAGCACAACCAACCAAGCAACTCCCTTACAAGTATTGCAGCCGGTTTCTGACCATTTTGTATATAAAACTCTCTTCGTTCCTGATGATCGTATGTTCCACCTGGGGAAGTCCGAGTCGGCCGCTGTGGCGTTTCAGTCCGGAACCGCGCTGCTGCTACGGTCGCAGATTCGAATCCTGCCTAGAGCATGGATGTGTGTTGTGTCCTTAGGTTTAAGTAGTTCCAGGTCTAGGGGACTGATGACCCCAGATGTTAAGTCCCTTAGTGCTTAGAGCCGCATGAACCATTTGAACTTCGACGGCCATGTTACAAGTCTTTTCAGTTGACATCACACTCGACAGCTTGGGTAGCGATAATGGTGAGGACAACACAACAGCCATCCTTCGAGCGGAGAAAATCCCCTACCCGGCCGGGAATCGAACCTCGAGCCGTTGCCTGACGGTCAGACGCTCTGACCTCTCAGCTAAGGAAGAGGCGGACCTGTTCGCTCCTGTAACACCCTGATACTTTTTTATTGGATCTGTTTTAAACACTTTTTGCTATTTATCAGAACACCGATAATATGCCTCTACCATCTTGCACAAGTCCACCTTATCGATACCAAAATTCAGTGATAGACAAAACTTTACTCTTACTGCACTACCTCGCGCTTCTGCATGGATCATGAGTATAAGCATTTGTATACATATATTCATTCCATGTAACAAAACAGAAATATAAAATTATAAATGATAATAAAAATAGTGGTACACATTATTTTAACGATGAGAATAGAGTCACAAAATGTTAAGACTGGTCATCTGTAACCTGAAGCAGAAATACAGAAACTGTAATCTAACTTCAAAACTTCTCACATTTATCTATCTGTAACTAGTAATTTATGTATAGGAACTGTGTGGCACTCAACTGCGAGTAAAACTACGGGGTCTGTGTAATCTACTAAGTTAAACTGCCTGGTACTGTTTGCGCATATTTAAAGAGATTTCATTTTAAGTTTAATTGACTTTGACTATGTAATTTCCTTCTGTGAAACTGCATTTCGGTTTGTAATTAATTTGCTGAATTGCACTGATCTAGCAATGACTTGCATTACTGGTAGTTATCGTGAATATTTTATTCTTACTGTTTCTGAAGCTGTCAGAGGTGTATGTCTGCGGTATGGCAGACTGCAGATATCTACGTGTCTAGTAGGAACATGGAGGAATAATGAGGGAAGTTTTCATGAGGCCACAATCTTGAAACGGACGTCCGCCTTTTTGTGAAAGTAGTTGCCCTAAACATTAGGTTCTGGTGCAAGTCTTTTGATAACGGCAGCTTGCGCCATCTACCGGTGTACTAATTATTACCATTATAGTCCACATGGAAGTGACAAAAGTCAAGTGATAACGAAACGCACATATACAGATGGCGAACTTACCACGTACACTAGTTATAAAACGGCAGTGCATTTGTGGAGGTGTCAGGGAGGTGTTAGTTGCACTCGGGTGATTCACTTGAAAAGGTTTGCGATTTTGTTATGGCCTCTCGTCGGGAGTTAACAGATTCTGAACATGGAATGGTAGTTGGTGATAGACCCATGGAACATTCCATTGCCGGCCGGAGTGACCGTGCGGTTCTCGGCGATACAGTCTGGAACCGAGTGAACGCTAGGTCGCAGGTTCGAATACTGCCTCGGGCATGGATGTGTGTGATGTCCTTACGTTAGTTAGGTTTAATTTGTTCGAAGTTCTAGGTGACTGATGACCTCAGAAGATAAGTCGCATAGTGCTCAGAGCTATTTGAACCATTTTTCAACATTACATTTCGGAAATGGTTGGGGAGTTCTACATTCCGATATCCACATTGTCATGTATTTGTAGAGAATGCCAAATTTCAGGCATTAACTCTTACCACGGACAATTCAGTTGCTGACGGTCTTCACTCAACGATCGAGGGCAGCGCTGTTTGCATGGGGTTTGTAAGTGCTCAGAGCGAAGTAAAACTTCGCGAAATAACCACAGGAACGAAAGTGTGCCACACGACAAACGTATCCGTTAGGGCAGTAAGGCGAAACTTGCCATTAACGGGATACAGCAGCAGTCGGCCTAAGCGAGTGCCTTTGCTACCAACACAACATCGCCTGCAGCGCATCTCCTGGGTGACCATATTGGTTGGACCCCTAGACGGCTGGGAAACTGCGGCCTTGACGGATGAGTCCCGATTACAGTTGGTAGGAGCTGACGTTAGCATTCGAATGTGACTCAGATCCCACGAAGCCATCGACCAGGGCTGCCAAGTTAGCCGAATTTCCGCTAACTTTGTCGGATTTTACTCACTGTCAGCGGATTATATCTTGCATTTAGCGGTCAACGGATTTTTTTAACGGATATGTAGATTGATGTCAGCGACAAAATTTTTCGGTTTAATTCAGTTTTTCCTTTTTTCAGTTTGAATTTATATTTAGCGTGAAATCGCTACAGCTAACTCTCCATAATCAGATTTAGATATAGTGTTTCCCCTGCCTCAAGACAATAGAACATTCCTTTCCAGTCTTATTTCTTTGCTTTTAGCATTTAAGTTACAAGTTACCATGGACCGAAGTCGGTGCAGTGCATAGTGTTCAACTGGTAATGTTTAAAGTGCTGTTAATCGCGTTATACCCAGTGATTTTCATTACTTTTTTAATAGTTGTCTCTTCAAAATGTCCAAGCAATAGGACAAAAAAAACACGCAAAAGTTTAGAAAAGTGTGGCTTAGCAACAAACTATTGAAAGACTTGCTTCTTGCGATCCCCGCCGATCCTTCTAGCGTCGGATGTCGATTTTGTCAGTGAAATTTCAATTCACGACTGTTGGATTTATTGAATCATACAAAAAGCAAAAAGCAAGTAGAAGCTGTGGCACCCTTTTCTTCACAGGGGCAGTTGAAACTAGAGGCATGTGTAGTTAGACAGTCAAATGAAGTTTCTGTTGCAGAAACTGCTTTGCGTTTATTTGTGGCTAACCAATCCGCAATATCATCTGTGGATCGCCTCTGCAGCCTTTCAAAAAGGTGTTTCATAGGTGCTGACCATTTCTCTCAGATGCGTTCCCATAGAAGCAAGTCTGATTAAAAACATTCTGTACCCCATTTCAAGGACAGTTTGGAAAAGGACTTGGATATATCAGCGTACTCTTGAATGAATCTACAGACAGCAGTGCCAGTAAATTATTAGCTGCGTGTGTGATATACTTTCTGAAGCCCAAGGTCCCATTGTTTCCAAATTCTTGTAAATTTGAAATTGAACTACTGAATATGAATGTTTGTTACTGTACTGTCTTTGAAGCCCATTTACTCTGCCAGAGATACTATTGGTTCATCTCACTCTGAAGAATTAAGGATACTTTTTATTACACTTTTACGTTTTGGGTTTTGCAGTTCAGAAGCAAGGGAAATAAGAAAATGCTCACATTTTTTCCCTTATGGTATGCTCAACCTCAGATGAAATTTAGTTGGAAGTATTCATATCCTGCAGTAAGACTTCGACTTAATGACCTAAGTATATTCTTGGCGACTCGTATGTGCGAACATCTGCTGTTAAAAGATCGCTTCTCTACCCTGGTTCAACAGTTCTCCTTGAGAGCGCAGTGATAAGTAAAACAGCATCGTTTTACGATCCGTGATTGGTTTGCAGAATTTCACTGAAATTCCTTATTTACCAGCTGATATTCTTCCAAATAAGGTTTCAGAAGAGTAAGAAAAGTTTTGTTTACGTCATCACGGTACATATTATGGAGGCTTGGGCCGTATAGCACTACTCATGAAGCGCAGTTATCTCCAAGTGGGTTTTTAGCTCAAGCTACTGAGACAAAGCACGACAAACCACCTCTAAAATAGACATTCGTGTATTGCACTTCTGAACCATTTTCAATGGATTAACTCTGTCATTTATTCCACTGAATAACTTTCTATAAGCAATTTGACGAGATGAAGACTTGGAAAACCAAGAATACGTTTCAGACTGTAACTATTTTAAATTCCGGTGCAAAGTTTCAGCTGCGGCAGAAGATACCGCCAACTGCTCAGAATGGCACACACAAGAAATTAAGACAAGATGAGAAATTTCTCTTTACTGAGGGATCGCGCTGCTAAAACAGATGTCAATTAATACCAGTTACTGATGACTAGCACCTATTTCGATCACACGTTAGGTTTTATTCTTCCTACACGTCGGTCAGGTTGCCTGAAGATGGTGTAGTGAAACGCCGAAACTGGTCGCAAACATAAAATATAATTGGAAATGTAGATGTTTGAAGTGTGTCTGATTTGATATTTTATACTAAACAGTCACTCAGTCATTCTGTGTATATACAGACTTACAGACACCAAAGTATGCTCTGAGCAATTTCAGGAAGAGGTGAAGACTGAGGCGAGAGAAGATTAGGAAACTAACTAAACATGGCAAAACATTTTGTCAGCAATTTGAAGAAAAGGACATAGGCCTGCGATACGTTTCCTACTGCACAACTCGATGATGCTTTATGGGTGAATGCTGAGTCGAGGAAAGATTGTACAACCTACAAAACGTAGTAAAACATGTTCTCAACGTTTCCAGGAAGAGGATATACACCCAACATCAGTTTCCTGTCATTTTTTTAAAAATCTTTATTAACACAACACTACTAGTTATACATATTTGACCCACCTCCTAACATGATTAGTGGGCCATTTATTGTTACGTAGAATTATGTTGTAATACAGCTTAGTACTAAAATTATGTTAGTGAACTACAATCTAGTTTCTACAATATGGTTACTTTTCTACAACAATGGGCAGTTTAGTTTTACCTACTTTCTTTAGCTAATTTTCTAATCTAGAAATGACTACTAACTACAGCGTCACAGGTGTAAGATACAAATATACTTAAAGTGACCAGGCTCCTCGAGCTAACCTCGAGGATCATGCCCCTGGCACTGGGCCGGCCAATGTTAGTATTCGCTGCAGTTTCCTATGTTAGTATTCTAAAACTAAGTCCTACGTACTGCTAACTTAGCCTGCGTCATCGTTGGTGCTTTGTCACAACGGTGTAATTGACCCCCCCCCCCCCCCCTAATCCTGTACGTGGCGGTTTCCAACTTATGGAAGTCGGCAATTCCACGCACAGGCGGTATGGGAATGGGACCAGGTCCTAATCGGTTAGTCTATGATTTTGTGGCTATTCTTGGTCCCTCAGGTAGTCTGTTAACACTTTTCGCGATACCTCATCTGCCAGAGCACTCAGAGTATGGAAAGTGTCTTCATGCCTGAGTAGATTGTATGTCTCATTGTTTGAAAGTCTGTCTCGGAGTGCTGTCGCAACGTCGTTGAAGAGAGGGCACTCAAAGACCACATGGTCGGGAGTTCCCTCCGCCGGGCCACAGTCACACTTGGGGGTTGCCCTTTTACCAAACCGACATAAATATGTCGGATAGGGTCCATGACCACTGAGAAAGTGGATGAGTCCTCGTTTGGGTTCTCTTACATCAGGTAAGAACTGGAATGTTCTTCTTCCCGTTTCATCTTCCTCCCAAACCCTCTGCCACAGTTCCTCCCCTCTGTTTCTTATTTCTCTCTTCTTCTCTACTCTCACACCCATAATCTCTGCAATTTTCTCCCCATTCCCTTTTTTGGCCCAGTACCATGCTGCTTGTTTGCGTATCTTGATATCTAACGGGCAGAGCCCCATTATAACTCACAGAGCCCCCCCTGGTGATTTCCTGTAGGCCCATACTGATCTCAAAATCATGTTTCTTTGGACTCTTCTCACTGTCATGGTGGGCACAACCCGCGTGAGCCTGTGCACCCAGACTCCCGAGCCGTAACCCACTACTGACGTTAGAATACTATCATGATAAATTTTGATGAGATGAGGGGGGAGATGAAAACGTTTATGTCCAATGGAAATTAGGTTGTTTAGTAGTTGGAGAGCTCTCTGGGTTACGGTTTCTATGTGTCTTCCAAAGTTCCATCTCTCGTCAATTATGACTCCCAGATATCGCTCCTCCCGTCGCCGAAGAACTGGTGAGCCATCGATTCTAAGTGTGGGATTCCTGACAAGCTGGCCTTTTAGCAATACGTATGTGGATTTCCTCGGAGATATTTTCATCTTTGTGTCTAGGCACCATTGGTGCAGTTTCTCTTTCAATCTTTGTCTCGATGTCCTCTCGGCTACGACCGCCGACCAGCAGGAGGAGGTCATCTCCGTAGGCTATCACCTATAGCACTTCTTCACTTTGTTGTGATCTGTCTAGCAATGGTTCCACGTGGATGTCCCAGAAAAGAGGCCCCACAACAGAGCCTTGGGGACACCCCTTGGTGATTACTTTTGTAATTCTCCCGCTAGGGCATGATAGCCAAACCTCCCTGTCCTTACAATAGCTGCTTAGACACCCATAAAGCGACCCTGGACACTCTTTCTCCCGTAGACAGGAGAAAAGCGAAGGCCACCACAGGTTGTTAAAGGCGCCATTGATGTCCACCATGATGCCGACGACGTACTTATGCGGGGTTGAGCCACAGACCTCAGCTGCCAGAGCGATAGCATCAGATGCCGACCGCCCCGGCCTAAGGCCAAACTGCCTGCTGTTCATCCCACACAGCACCTGGTGAGCCGTCAAACTGTTAGCCAGCAGTTTTTCCAGAAGCTTCCCGAACAGGTCCAGTAGGCAGATTGGCCTGTATGATTTTACTTCGACCGGATCTTTTTCTGGTCCCTTTTTTATTATTACCACATTCGCGGTTTTCCGCCTCTTGGGGAACCTCCTTTGTCTGAGGTACTCATTAAAAAGATGAGTCAGCGGCGTGATTAACTGGGGTGCCAGAAATTGCACCACCTCAGCCACAATGCCGTCTGGTCCTGGAGCTTTCCCTCTTTTTAGGGATCTTATTTGTGCAGCCACCTTCTCTTCCGAGAATGGGTAGACTGCCGTGTCGTTGTTATAATCTGTATCTCGCAGTTGCTGTTGACTTACAGTTTCTCCATCTGCATTGTCATCAGGGAGCAGGGACTAGAGAAGGACCTCAGCAGTTTCCTGCCAGGATTCCGCCATCCTGTCCCCCTGCCTGACTGTTGATAACACCAGGGGACAGCGGATTTTTTCCCTTACTAATTCATAGGGGAGGCCCCACAGGTCTAAAGCCAGCTGGTTCAGAACATAGCTTTCCCAGCTACGCATTCTCACTTCAGGTAATTCCTTCTAAAATCTCTGCTTGGACTCCCTGTATTGCAACTGCCATCTTTGCCTTTCCAGCCAGACGACACTGCGCTGGTAGTTCCTCCATAGCCTCCTGACAGATTGACGTAATTCCTCTCATTCGGCCGCCCATGGTGACGGCGAGGCCGCCACGGCATTCCTCCTGGTTGGTACGGCGGCCCTCACCGCTCTGTGTATTGCACCCAGCAGTTCATCAGCTCTTTCGTCCACGTCTATGTCTTGATGTACGTCACCTTCTGGCAAGGCAGGAATGTCGCACTCCCTTGCTAGGCATTCCCAATTTGCTTTGTCGTAGTTAAATTGTACTTCCCACCCCATGCTCCAGCGGCACTCTCTTTCACCTACAGTGAAGGTTATTAGATTGTGGTCACTCGTGGTGGCATTGCTTACGACTTTCCAGCTTTTTATGAGATTTGCTGCATTATGGGATGTTAGGGCTACGTTTATGTTCGTGCCGTGTCCTCCACCTGCTGTGTAGGTAGGAGGATTACCGGGCTTGTTGGCCACCACGAGTTGTGAAGCCATGAGAAATTCTTCGACTTTATCACCGTTTGTGTCTCTAGTACCGCTGTACCACAGGGGGGCTTTTGCATTGATGTCAGCTATTATGATTATATTTTGTCCCCGCAACGCCGTGGTAACTCTTGCCATTTGTTCTAAGTGCTGTTCGATCTCGTCCCCATATTGGAAGTACATATTTATGAGAATAATTAATCCCACCGGGGACTGAAGCTCCACGACATTGCAGTGACTAGTTGTAAATTGTGAGAGCGTAGTGACCCTCAGGAGTTTGTTTGTTACTGCTATTGCCGCTCTGGGGTCCTCACCTCTGCTGACAATTTGCCATGTTGCGGCAGCAAAAGCTATTCTTCCATCTTGGAAGTACGTCTCCTGTAGGCAGAGCACATCTAATCTCCTCCACCTCTTTGCGGAGCTCCTGCATGACAAGTCGGCTGTTGTGCGTATTTAATTGTCCAATTGTTATTTCAGTCGTCATGGGAAATATGTATGCATGTGGTCGTCCGGCCAGGTCTTACTCCAGTCAAAGGCAATTCGTCCGTTTGCCAATACAGCCTGTTCATAGATGTTCTGAAGGTCGAACTTCTCACCACATCTCTCAAAAACCTTTTTAAGCAGGTCTCGCAGGGCTCCGAAATCAGTGGGGAGATTCACTGACTTGAGCTGAATTCTGTCCACAGCCTCCATTATCGAGAAGGTTAACTTTCTACCCTCTTTGTGTCCTACACGGACCACATGTTGTAAGGCAGTGGCCAGGGTAATCGGTTCTTCCAGCCTCACCAGTTGCATCGTGTACTCAATATTGGGGTACACACTTACCGGGTCCACAGGTGGCAATCTGACCACTGGAGGGTTCTGCGTTGTGGACTTTAGGCTTGAACTTGAGACTGCATTGTCTTGGATATGTTGGTTAAGTTTTGTTAGGGTAGTTGCAATCATAGGATGCGCTTGCCGCTTCAGATGGACTATCGGCTTCGTTGCCTGGCGTTGAGTGGCGGGATCTATGCTCAGAGCAGGGGTATCTGTTTGTATACTTATATCAATCATATAGGGCTCTGTTTGGATGGCCTTGCCTATTACTTCTGCCTCAGTGGCGCCCGAAAGCGCCATCAAGAAGTTCTTGAATCTGCTTGCTCTCATAGCGCCCCGCCTCCTCTTGCTCGGGGATTTGCGTTTTGGCATCCTATTTTGTGGGCTGTGATCAGCCATAATCGATTTTGGAGATCAATCGTTGCTCTAACATTCGATATGTCGGGCAATTACGCCCCGTGGCTCCACATTACTTTTTCCCGCGGCTTTTGCAGGGAATACTGACCGCTGCTGCCTTGCAGTCTTTACGGTTATGTGCGTCTCTGCCGACTCCCTGGTACAAAACCTTAGAATATGGTCCAAGTCACCACAATTGTGGCAGCGAAGTACCACGATATAATCTCTAACGTTTACCGAATGGAATCCAACATATAATCTGCCCATTGGTGTAATCTTCCTCCACATTGGTGCCGTGACCTCGGCAACGTGATGAACCACATCACGCCCCCAAAGCCACGTCTTGAATCTCAATTTAAATCTGTTCCGAAATTCCTCCTCATTTACATCATGAAAATTTTGATGTCTTATTGTGTTCGTCAGTTCGTCATCAGTCATTATTGTAGGCACGTCATAAAGGATTACTAGTGGATTTCTCTTCTTTGGAGGTTCGCACTTAACTAATGAGTTTAATTTTTGATTGGTTAACAACTTGTTTTTGTCCTCCTCTGAAGCTACCTCCACAATTACTGAGTTTCTACTTGGTTTGATCTTCTTTATCTTGATTTTGTCTTTAGCTGGGTTTATGGTTTTGGTGAATAGTTCCTGGATATTCTTTACACTGGTGTCTTGCCCAGGCAGTGTCCTGAGAAAGACCGCAGTGTCTGTTCTTTTAGCTACCTTATCAATTGTTTCTTTAGTTGTGTGCGGCTTGGTTGGCGCTTGCGCAGCCACCGCCGCCCAGGTCTTGACCGGTTGGTTCCGCAGTGTACTATTTTCTTACTCCAATTCTTCCAGCCGGCCTTAAAGATATGCATGAGCGATGGCCCATGCCGTGAGTTCATTTTTTATGATGGACAGAGCCGCTTAGCTTATTTTGCCGTTTTTAACATTCTGCTCTAACAGCAGTGAAATTCTAGCGTGTCTCTGTGTAACAGTTTCGCCCTCTGCCTGTCCCAGCTCATCCTGGGGAGAAGGATCAGTCGCAGTAGAGCGTGTTTGGACTCACAAGAATCATTCGTTTCAGTTGCCGCCATGAAGAGTAAACGAGTGATAAAAGGTGGGAGCCCGTCTCTTTCCCCGGACCGGCTCCTTTGGCATGGGGGGGGGGGGGACAAAAGAAGCAGCTTGCCCACCGGCCTCGCCCCAAGGCCAAGGGCACTCTTGGAACTGCAGGGTTCAGCGCGCTGTTGCCAGCGCACTGGTCCCCATCGGTGGCTCCGTCATCGCCGATTTCACGCGACACTCCTCGGCAAGTGCACCCCGCACTCCGGAGAGGCGGATGCACCTCTCGCCCTTCGCCGCTCACTAGCCCGAGCTTCCACCTTTCGACCAAGGGCCCACTCCTACTCAGGTGGTGGGTCACTCACCCAGCGGTCTGGACCCATCTAACCTAGCCCAGGCGATGTCACCACCTCCTGGGTTCGGCAGAACACGCCCCGGTTACCCAGAGGCGTGGCGAAGCACCCTTGGCGAATCGCGCCGCGATCCCACGCCGACGAACGAGGTCTACGGCATGCACAACACCTGATGGTCTGTGCCCTGCGAACAGAGAGGGACTGATGTTTTCGCATCGGGTTGGGTCGCAGCTCACCCTTTTGTCTCAAGGCAGAATGCCGATCTTAACATCTGGCACCACGGAAAGGCGGAAAGAGCCACTTGGGAAGGAGAGGCTACAAGAGACGCGTCACTTCCCCTGTGAGGACCGCAGCAGCACGCCCGACTGGAAGCGATACGCCCCAGTGCGAGCATCCATGCCTTACGGCGCGCCGGCAACGGGCGGGCCCGCGCCGAAACACGCCGTCAAGCGACTGACCTCACGCCAGTTTAGCTCGAAAAGCTGTATAGGTATACGTTGTGGCGGGAAAAGATCGGAAACCGAAAACCAAAGGAAAATGTTATCTCAGCGTTTTCGCGGAAGAGCACATGGACCGAACATGAGTTTAGTCAGACAGTAGTAAGGGAATGATGGATTACGGAAGGAACCATTACTCATCGCATACTTTTCAGCCTTCTCGAGAACAAATGCATCGTATTACTGGATTACGCATCCATTTAAGACATGAAAAATGCCTGAAAGTACCTTCCTGTCGTGTTATTCAAGATGGTATAACATTTTTTATTTCAATTTAATATTGCGTGCATAAGACAGAAATAAAAAGAAAGAAGCAGTTGTAAACAGTAATCTGCTAATTTTTCGGGGCATGTAACGTAGCGGCAACTTGCAGGCCAAGTCTACATCGCCATCTCCCCTCTATGAGTAGGAAGCTGGGCGACGTTTCTCTGGTAGCTATAGGGAGCGTGATGTTATGATTATCTTAAGGTTTGTTCATGATGTTAACTTTCGCCTACGCTAAATGTTCATTGTACAGAGACTTGCGAAGGATATGTAAAGGATGCTTGTATGCTTTCTAAGAACTATTTATTTCACAATCTTTCCTGATCAGATAAAGTTTCCACAAAATTCTTTTGGGTTTGAACTGTGTTGTAGAGTAAAATAATGAATTACCATTTTGGGAGCTATTTCATGCAAGGGCATGATGAAGGTCGTTTAAAAAGCGACTGAAAAATTCTTCATAGTTCTAATTTGTGACTTGGTCTACATAGAAGAACGTTATGGTAATCCTGTTCTGCTTAACCTCTCACAATTCACTTGAGCTCCTGTAAACCACATATTCTAAAGAAAGGCCCACAAAACGCCGGTGAAGGTATATAGGGTGCTGGAAACAGCATGAAAATCTAGTAGGGGTGTTTCAGGGGAGGTTACGCTGAGAAATAATAGTTAAGAAAAAAATTCGATAGTTACGGCGTTCCCAAGTGTTTCGCATTGAACACAGGTCGTCGGATGCTGAAATTCAAGCAGCCTGCCAAAGGCTGCGTCGCCAAACTTATTATTTATTTGGTGACCTCAAACCAACCAAGCATAACTTTTGCTCTCCTATGTTAAATATATCAATTCCGAAAGGATAACATTTTAAATGTTAGGAAGTACTCCAAAAAGTGGCAACTCACGGACTCATAGATGTCTGTGTGTTACCAATTTTGGCCCATGCAACTGCAGATGTCTGTGTGTTACCGCATTTTGGCCCATGCAAGTGCTTGAATTTTTCGTCGGAAACGGTGTGACTGGCTTACACAAATGCTCAATAACTAGGAAACTACGCAACAGGACCAAGATTTTTTTTAACAGCTGTTTCTGGGTTCAACCTACGTTACAAGCTTTTCAGACTGTTTCTCACCACAGTGTGTGAACACCGACATGTAGGGAGGGGGCTAGTGTTGTTTTTGAATAGAAACTTGTTGATCGTCCCATATCGTAAGGGTCGCTCTCGACTTATCGACCTTTAACTTGTTGGGATTGGTCTATAATTCGGATAGTGATCCCACAACTGCGAACTTCTGCTTTCTTTAATCAAATCGTGAAGTGAATGGGTGCCTGGACAGTTCTTTAGCAATCATTGGTTGTAATCTAGTCTTAGGGGCTGACCACCCACGTTTTAATTGAAACAAATAAATGTTCAACAGCTCTTAAAGCTAGAATCACTAATTAAATTAACAGAATATTGGGTTGTATTATAACCTAGTACAGGCACTAAAATCTGTTATTAATAGCTAAAGCTGAAGTACAGTTATAATTAAATTCAACAAAATTCCTCTTCTCCTAAGATGTTTAAAGTATTTTTACTACTGTTCATGGAAACACGTAAGTTCAAAAGTGTGATACCACATGAGCGAAATAACACAGATCCCTCAGCAGAAGCATTCGTTGCGAAGATGTTTTAGTTTAGTAAACAGACAGAAAACCAATAACGTGAGTCTTCTCCATCCACGAATCAGAAATTCACTTCTCAGTTGCTAATCACTACCTCTTCACATACTGTCCTTCTGCTGTGGCAATGAATGACCGCTTAATGCCCTATTACGCTCCACTGCACCACCATTTAACCAACGTAAAGTAACAAGTTGTCTGTAGCATTTTTTCACACTTTCATTGATCTCAGAATGGAGTCTTAAACTTCATTTTTGGCACCAGGTTTTCGAGGAGCCGAGTGATATGAAGGATGTCCCAAAAATACACAAACATTACTTAGAATTTTTTGTGGGAAGGCGGTTTAAAAGATGGAACCCATATCCGGAAGCACAGGGCCATGGGCGCTGGAGAGCATTGACGACAGAAGGAACAGTTGTGACAGTTTGTTCCGACTCGTTTTGCTGTATGCAACTATTTAGTCATCTGTGTACTGCAACTGGACGACCTTAGCGTTACAACATTCCTGCTCATGCGCCACATCCATCCACAAAGTCCTAGAAGGCATCCTACTGTGGATGTTGTGTGGTCCGCCAGTGCAGTAACGTTGTTGACATCAGTGTGAAATTTACCGGTACACAGCCACAGAAACGACCGACAGAGTGCTTGGATGCAGCAAAGCGGATTGCAACGGGAGAGCTTCTGCAGGACTGCATGCTGAACGTTTTCTAGACGGACGCAACCCACATTGTTCCACGTTCGCGGCTATTGAAAGACGACTCAGAGGAGCCGGAAAGTTGCTCGTAGGTATTTTCTGCTTGAGATGTGTCCATTTTATGTGCTTGCTATTTCGAACACTATCTGCTGTTTCATAGGTGCCGAAACGTGATGCGGGTCGTCCACGCTCGGCTCGAACGCTGCAGTTGGAGCAGGACGAGCTGATAATGTTCTAAGAGGACTTAGCCATCAACACTCAACTGCACACGGTTAAAAGTGCCGTGTCGCGCTTCGTCCATGAACACCAGTTCCAGTCATACCATCTGCAGGAAGTCCAGGCATTACGGGAGGAAGACTACCTTCGACGGCTACAGTTTGCGCAGTGGTATTTACAACAGTACGTACTACAGCTAAATTCCCGAGCTTGGTGCCACTCACTGATGAATGCACTCTTACTGGATACAGCATACTGAACCTGCGCAACATACATGTTTGGCTGGATGAAAATCCGCGAGTGTATGTGATTAAAAATCGTCAACACAGGGTCGGTATAAACACATTGGCCGGGATAATTTGTGACCATATCATGGGCCATGTCTACTCCTAAAGAGACTAACACGACCGATCTACCTCACATTTATTAGAGATGTTTTGCCAACCCTATTGGGTGTACTGCCATTAAATATTCGGGTGTACATGTGGCTACAACACGACGGAGCTGCAGCACACTTCCATGTCGGTATCTAGAATCACGTCAAAGTCGAACATGCCAATCGATGGATTTGTAGGCGTGGTCCAGTTCCATTGCCAGTACGGTCGCCAGAACTGATACATTTCGATTATTTTCGTTGGGGTAGTATGAAGAGTATGGTGCATCGCGCAACTGTAACGTCAGTGGGGATCTTCATTGCACGAGTGCACGGAGCAATTCAAATACTTCAAAGACAAACGCACGTATTGGCTCACGTTCATGAGGCTCAGCACAGCCGATGGAAGCTTGCCTTGGGTTAGGAGGTATGCATTTGGAAGCCCGTTTGTAATGTCTTTACCTCCTGGTTCAACCAATGGTTCCCCAAGCAGATCTCTCCAAAACCTAGGCAATAATTATAGGATGAATGAATGACGCCTTCCTCCCCCATGACTTCTACCTTATCAACTACAGCCATTTTATCCATTTAACTTAGACTAAACCTCAGCTCACAGCCAAGTGGACAGCTCCTCTACTAATCACACAACACATAGCTTACAATAGACTAAAGCTACGAACAGGCGGAACATGGGGATTACACCCCTCCAGTATTCTCCACACCTACAAGGCCGTTTCTCTGTTACTCAAATGTTGTATGGGTGTTGCCTCACCGAATCTCTAATAGTCTTTCCAAATCCTCAAACGCCCTGCACCCCATCTTGCTTTCCACAGCCATTTATCTTCCGCCTAATGGATGCGCCATCATATTAGCAAGTTCACATCCCACATCGAACATCTACACATCTCCTACATTATCTGGAAATTAGATTCTAATAATAACCTTTCCGCCTCTCCGATCAGCAACCTATGTGCTGCACCGCCTTCACAAACACATCTCTAAAACTAAGCATTTTCCGTATCGTAGCCCAATGCAACTTCAACCCTGTCCCAGACCATGATATTTGCCCCAATATTTATGCATCTCACCAACTTAAAAACTTCCCATCCCATTCCACTCCAGAGCTCCTCTATCCTCTTCACCCTCCATCCACCCATATCCCTTTTCTCTTGTAACTACCAAATCACCCAACATTCCACACTACCCGTATCCCTCCGACTTCACTATCCAACTTATCTCCTACCTACCATCTCTATAGTTTTCCTACTTGAGAGAACCCTGTCTTTCCACCCTACAACTTTAAAGCCTATGGACTTCATTCTCTCCTCCCACACTGCTTCTCACACAGAGCAGGTCCTTCAGATTTGAAGCAAAAGAAAAGTGCTTTTCCACAAAAGAAAATCATCATGTTGTAATTACATGTGTGTTTTTCTAACTGTATACTTTTTATTCCTTTAGCTGCCCAACTTTTATCTCTTTACGTTGAATGAAAAACAGATCTCCTATTTAGTCTCAATTTTGCTACATTTCTGAGAGTGGTCTTTTGGCTCAAGAGTGGCGTATTGTACTGTGGGCAGTCTCCTCGGCCCCTCTCGTATGGGATGAGGACGTTGAAACAAAAATTTCAAAAATATTTGAATACGTCCATACTAGGTCTCCACCACGCCCTCCATAAAGTAGATAGTTTTCAGAAGGCGCCTAATAACTAATGAATCACGTTGCCACTTTCTAATGCACATAGAAAGATAGGTCCCTTATCATTTAGCTACAAAATAGCAGGTCAGCAACTGGAAGCAGTTAATTCCATAAATTATCTGGGAGTACGCATTAGGAGTGATTTAAAATGGAATGATCATATAAAGTTGATCGTCGGTAAAGTAGATGCCAGACTGAGATTCATTGGAAGAATCCTAATGAAATGCAATCCGACAACAAGGGAAGTAGGTTACAGTACGCTTGTTCGCCCACTGCTTGAATACTGCTCAGCAGTGTGGGATCCGCACCAGATAGGGTTGATAGAAGACATAGAGAAGATCCAACGGAGAGCAGCGCGCTTCGTTACAGGATCATTTAGTAATCGCGAAAGCGTTACGGAGATGATAGATAAACTCCAGTGGAAGACTCTGCAGTAGAGACGCTCAGTAGCTCGGTACGGGCTTTTGTTAAAACTCCGAGAACATACCTTCACCGAAGAGTCAAGCAGTATATTGCTCCCTCCTACGTATATCTCGCGAAGAGACCATGAGGATAAAATCAGAGAGATTAGAGCCCACACAGAAGCATACCGACAATCCTCTTTCCACGTACAATACGAGACTGGAATAGAAGGGAGAACCGATAGAGGTACTCAGGGTACCCTCCGCCACACACCGTCAGGTGGCTTGCGGAGTATGGATGTAGATGTAGAAGAAAGCACGAAAAGATTTTTAATGGCTAAAGATCAACATTTCCTCCAGTAAATCAAAAAATCTCCCCCTGTCAATTTTAAACGTGAGGTAAGATTTGGAATTTTGCATCCACTGTCAATCAGGTGGGTGGACAAATCAGACTCATCGACCATATCCCTCTTCTCCAACGCCACATGCTCATGGAATTTGGCCTCGACGCATATCCCAGTTTGGTCCACATAACAGGCGTTAGAGTGTGAACAGCAAGTTCTATAAACACCTATAAGTGAAAGGTGTTAGTTTCTTGTATATTTTGCAATAGAGACGACCAAGGTTGTTCGCAGTGGAAAAGAGTAACTTTATATTTCTGAGGCCACTCTTTTGTTAAGAGAACAATAATTAGAACACGCAACACATTTCTTATCCTTATGTTTTACTGTGTTGTTCACAGCTGGTGCTCCAGTTTTATTAAAAATATAGGTGGATAGTTATTAGATTTTGTAGTGTAGCTGGTAATGTCTGAATCTGATTTGCGTTGTATTTCTGATAGTGGTGATTTAAAAAGGCATTTAAAGGCAAAATTAAAAATGCCCTCTTGTATTGGGCTGGGTGGTATTGATTAAGAATCTAAAACACCATCTGTACACTTCTCTTCCTGGACAATAGCAGTTGCGTGTTTCCCACTTTAATTCCTAATTTGTAAATCTAGAAAATTTATAAAAATTTTTCCTATTTGAATTGAGAACTTTATTTTCTTATTTAAATTTTTAAACTCTGTAACAATTATAATAATGATCTTCTGTACCTTTTATTAGGAAATGCCTATCAACTACATTTTCTGGTGTCATCAGTCTTATTACTGGTTTAATGAACCCCGCCACGAATTCCTCTTCTGTCTCTACCTATTTATCTTAGAACAGCACTTCCAGCATACATCTTAATTAATTTCTGGATGTACTTCAGTATTTTCTTTCCTCTACAGATAATGTCCTCTACTGATCCTTCTAGTGCCATGGAAGTTATTTGGGGATGTCTTAACAGATGTCTTACTGCCCTGTATCTTCTTGTCAGTTATTTCCATATATTCTTTCCTGCGCCGACTTTGCAGAGAACGTCTTCATTGCTTACCTTATCGCTGCACCTAATTTTCAAAGTCTTCTGTAACACCACATCGCTAATGCTTAGATTCTTTTCTTTTATAATTTTCGCACAGTCGGTGTTTCACTACCATACCATGCTATGAGTAGAAGGGAGTTGGGGTTTGGAGCACACTTTTGACTTCAAATTGATATGCAAATTAATTAACTTGGTCAATTAATCACCCCCGCCACCAGATGATATCAGCTGCACATGTGCCCCAGCCCTTTCCTTCCCCTCCCCTCTCCCCCATTCCCTTCCCCACAACCTACCCAACTGGTGAGAATTTCGAACTTTGGCTGAAAGTTGAAATTGCTGCTATCCTTTCTGGGACTCGAACCCTGGTCCTCCTGGATGGAAAGCCCAAGTGTACTCCCTTAACATAACTAAACCCCCAGAGGCCCTTGGAATTGATGAATAATTAAAATTGGCGATACACTTTCTAAGACTCCTGGCCGGAAAGCCAAGCTGTCTCCCCCCCCTACCCACAACACAATTAAACCATCAGAGGCGCTTAGAATTGACGGGAAATTGGAAATTGCGGTACCCTTTCCGGGCCTCGAACCCTGATGCTACTAGATGGAAAATCCAAGGGCATCCACTAACATACGAAAAGTGACTAGACGCGGGGAATAACATTCGTAGATAAAAGGATGGCTGCCTCAAGAGCAAATTGTTCGTCTAAAATACAGCGACAGAGCCCCCACACGCACACCCCTGGACAGAGAGCGGCTGTGTCCGGCGACCACCACAGCAGACACGCCACCGCACCCCATCGCCCACAGCTGTCCGCGGTTTGGTGATAGAGAACCATTTTATTTGATGTCAACGCATCTATAATAAAGCATGTATTAAAAAAAAGCAAAACATATTTGTGGTCATAATAAATGTCCTCTTTTCACGAAATATAGGTAAACCCCATTTTCTTTTAGTTTAATGAGCAAAATCGGTATAGTTTTTACGTTCGACTGCAGTCGCATCTCATTATTTTGTGACTTCCAGTGAAGTGTACCGTCACCGATCACAAATGAACAGCAGAGACATGCCCACCCTGCAAAAAATAAGGAAAGAAGCCTTCGACTATTTCGATGCGAGAACTACCGACCGCCGCAGAATGTCCTCGTTATCTCGAAGCCATCATCAGACTAAAGAAAAAGTGAGAATTTAAACTCCACAGAAAAAAAATATACTAAGCAATTTTTACCAGCTTGTTGAACAAATTACATAACCTGAGAGCGTCTCTCGCATTCATGGCTGTAAATGAACTGTCATGCGCGTGTGTATTACAAATATTACAGACAATCATTCACGCCATTCGCGCACATGTCGAAAAAAAGAGCACATTAATTTTATGCTTGACAACAAGAAGTTATAATTCAAGAAATGTTGCTGTTTTGTGCACTATGACAGGGCCCCTCTTACCAGTGCTATGCTATACCATACTAGCGGCGTTACGAAATAAATCATGAGAGCCTGTCTCGCTCTGTGTAGGTAGGAGATTGAATTTAAGTTAAAAGATATCGCCAGAACGGAAAAAAAGGAACTGCTTGTCAGAAATCATTCGGAGGTGCCCCAGCCATCTGTTCCAACCGGCAGGCATCACGTCATTGATATCAGTTTGATAGACTAATTAATTAAATTGATCATGAAAGTCACTTAGCATGGCGAATAATTTTTTTTCAGCAGTCGGACTACACTCACCAGCTAGGAGAACTGGGAATCCATGGAGGGAACACGATGTTCCAATTCGAGGAACACTATTGACAAATGACATTTGAAGCTGACCACAGAGGGGTTCTACATCTCACAACATACATTTCGTATAAGATCTGTGCTATTAAAACACGACCATAACTCCTATGTTACCGTCACCCTGCATAAAAAGCGCTCTCGAGTCTACAGGCACACACACAAGTCGCAGAGAGTGTTATGTTTTCAGGTAGAAAGGCTGTCTGCGGTTTGGAATTAAGTCTATCCATTCTACCACTTACACAAGTTGTATCTTGTAGAGCCATCTTTTAATGGTTACAACAACTGGTGAATCATATTCGTGCCACTCTCGTATCTTGAAACGAGTCACCCTATTTTTCGAACCACTTTGCTAAGGATCCCATACTCCAAGAACTCCAGCGCTATTTTTAGACAGTCCCTCTCCGTCTTATAATTGCTCCTAAGTCTCTGCCCCGCCCACCTTCCACCCTATTCCATGTGATAGTCCCAATTTCTGCAACACGAGGTGGTAGATGAGATAGTAGGAGCAGTTACGGTGGTATTTCTTATTGGGAACGTTAGGAAGACTACACATCGCACATGGCTTGGAGACAGGACGAAGATTTTGCGATACATCTCCAAACTACATATGAGGTCTGTCTGAGAAGTATCCGACCTTTGGCCAGAAAAAAATACTTCGATATCCTGACGGGGTGGGGACCCTAATCCGCTTCGAAGTAGGCC
The DNA here is from genome assembly GCF_023897955.1 of Schistocerca gregaria. Taxonomy (NCBI): domain Eukaryota; kingdom Metazoa; phylum Arthropoda; class Insecta; order Orthoptera; family Acrididae; genus Schistocerca; species Schistocerca gregaria. Next base: position 295,029,386 of record NC_064926.1, on the reverse strand, counting down.
CCTTGTGCTTGCATACTCTTAGCCCACCGATCCTTCCAGTGCCAGAAACACGTCTGGAAATCTCCTTTTGAATGGTGTTCAGCTCCGTCATCGTGTTCCGTATTATCTCTTCTCTACTCTCAAAATGGGATCCTTTCAATGGCGTCTTCAATTTTGGAAGCAACCAGAAGTCACAAGGAGCCATGTCTGGAGAGAAGGGAGGTTGGCGAACAGCTGTAATTCCATGTTTGGCCAAGAAAGTTTGGATCAAGTGGGATGAATATGCAGGGTCTTGTAGTGATGCAGTTGCCAGTGTTTCGCCATCCACATGTCTGGTCTTTTCCCCATAACTACATCACATAGTCGCTGGAGAACATCTTGATAATACTCCTTTGTCACTGTATATCCTTCCGGTGCATTTTCGTAATCCACAATTCGATGGACATCAAAGAAGACAGTCTGCATCACCTTCATTTTGCTTCGCGCCTTCCGCACTTTCTTCGGCCTTGGAGACTCTGGATGCTTCCATTGCTATGACTGTCGTTTTGTTTCTGGGTCGTACCCGTACACGCATGACCCATCTCCAGTTATCACAGTATTTAGAAACCCAGGATGACTTTTGGTGATGTCCAGAAGGTCCTGTGAAACGTCAAAACGGATGTCTTTTTGTTACAGCGGAAACAACTTGGGCACGAATGTCGCAGCCACCCGGTGCATGTTAAAATCGTCGCGCAAAATCACTTTTGCAGAATCTTTACTCATTCCAACTTCTTGGGCAATCTCCTGCACGGTCAAACGACAAACTTCCTTCAAATTTTGCACCCTCTCAACAATAGCTGAACTCCGAACAGTTTGGGGCCCGCCAGAACTATGGTCACTCTCTGCTGATGTGCGGCCATTTTTGAATCGGTTGAACCACTCCTTAATTTGTGTTACACCCATTGCATCTTTTCCAAACACCTGCAGAATCTTACAAATTGGCCGCTTTGAGAACCGCCAAGATTCTGACCAAATTTGATGCAGTATCTTTGATCAAGACGTTCAGTGATCTTAAGAAAATCGATAATCCGACGAACACGTTGTGTAGCACCTCACTCAGCGACTGACAGACAGTGACTGCCGTGCTGGAAGGCGGAGAACAAATTCATGTATGTGCATAAATGTTTTTGCCTTTACTGTGTATAGTGGCGTCACGCTATCATCACTATTTTGTGGGGGAAAATCATAGGTCGAATACTTTTGAGACAGACTTCAGACAGATAGTCCGAAGGAGATCTGTGTCTCTCAGGGTTCATTCGTGTCTATGAACTGTACATATGTGGCGATCATAATAAATATACAGGTATTGGTTCATTGGAGCAGATGGTTCGTGATCGAAGTCGCTTCGACAGACCGGCGTAAAGTGTCATCACCTGTACAGTAGGATGACCATATCCAACAAAATCACATGAGAGGCTTCCAGTATTGCTCCTTCATAAGCAGTTTAATTCATTGTTCTTTATCACTTGTAACACACACTATCAATATACACTGTCATACATTTTGTTTTTTCTACCATGACTTAGAGACCCATCTCAGCTGCTGCTAAACCAACATTAACACGTTTCAATCCTCTGGCTCTCACAGAAAACTGAATATCGCATGGCATAATATATTCAGCTACTACACCACAGGTTGGTAGAAATAAAACACAGACGCAATGTTTCTCATTGACAAAAATGAGGAAGACATCGCAATAAATGGAAACGGGAACTACTCGAAGGTACACTTAATCTCATCTTCCCATCAAAAGGGTAGAAGATGTCTCTGTGTTCCGTTTCGAAAAGCATTGTTCCGTCATTTTGAAGTCATGTATATGATTACTGTTCCGGTGTTGACCATCTCCAGAAGGTGCTGTTCACAGCATGCGTAGGGTAGCACAAATAAAAAGATGTACTGGTATCTTATTGATGAAATAAAATAAAAATTAAGCCATGTGTAGGGTATCACAGCATATGGAAAAAGGACGAGTCTGTAGCAATGAAGAACGGTTCAAAACAACAGTATTAAGGTTCCCTCCACGGTGTCAATCAATCATTATACGGTAATCAAAAGCTTACCCAGTGGATGGTTGGGGTTGGAAAGACGCCATTAATATAGCGCAGTTCGTAGCGAGATCAGATTTAGCAAAAGCTTGAGAAAGAAATATCCACCACATTTCGCAACCTGTGTAGAGCTGAGTTAATGCTATAGGAGCGTGTTTCCTCCACTCATTGGAAGTGGGAACATATTGTCGTATGCCCATCACTCATGTACGATGTGTAAGGTCATTGTCAAATGAAGCCTGCTTCTGCAACACGATGACGACCACCGTAAGGTGGTGTTTCTTACTGGAGAAATTAGGAAAGCACTACATCGGAGCACATCCGCGTCCCTCAGGATCCATTCGTGCCTACCACCCAAACATTTTACGATCAGTCTTCTGTACCATCCTGCAGAGAAAAATTACGAAGTATAAAAGCTCTGTTAATTTCATCAGATAGGTTTTTACCACATCTCTCTCTTCTAATATGTTGGAAACGAATACCGTCTACATGCTGTCATCGAGTATATGGAGCGATCCTTTTAAATACACAGGAGACAGGTGGCCAGTGATCAACGTCGCTTGCACAGACTGGTGTGAAGTTTCATCCACTGTACTGCACGACAACCTTCTTCCACATGTTATCAGTAACAGGACAGGGACGCTGTTTCATTGTTCGATACAACGCTTTTTATGCTGTAACACGCTTTTTACACTGCCATACAGTGTTTTTCTACCTTTACTTCGATGTTCGTGTCAAATTCTAAACTAACATTAAAACATCTGGTCCATTGACTCCCCCAGGAGACTAGACATCGCACAGTGTAAATCACCTTATGTGGTTATCAACAGCGTACCTGGTCTGTTGGGATGGAAAAGACACCGTCAACATACTGTAATAGTAATCACCATAGTTGATAGTGCGATCAATTTTAGTAATTTTAGCACAATTTCAACACCGGCCAATGACGCGGCAGCATGCTCACCAATTCCTGCGTCATCGCGAAACAGCCCCTCCACTACTTTGTAAGTACCATCGCGAATGTACCTAAATCCGCTCTCACCTCTGCATTTAATAGTCGAATTACCGTTGCACTCTGAATGCTACCAACCTTGCTTTTAATGACACTGAAGGTGGATTTGACTTTCCTGTATGCAGAGTCTTTCCTTCCGACAGTTATTTATTTTTCGATGTCTTCACATTTTTCCTGCAGCCATTTCGTCTTAGCATCCCTGCACACCCAATTTATTTCATTCTTCAGTGACTAGTATTCCTGGATTCCTGAGTTTCCCGGAACATTTTCGTACTTCTCCATTAATCACCTGAAGTATTTCTTCTGTTATCTATGGTTTCTTCGCAGTTACCTTCTTTGTACCTACATTTTCCATCCCAGCTTCTGTGATGGCCCTTTTTAGAGATGTCCATTTCAACTGTACTGCCCACTGAGCTATTCCTTACTGTTGTTTCAATAGCCTTAGAAGACTTAAACTGTATCTACTCATTCTTTAGTAAAGTCGTATCCCACTTATTTGCGTAATGATTCTTCCTGACTAAGGCCTTAAACTTCAGCCTACTCTTCATCACTACTATTTGTGATTTAAGTCTATATTTGCTCCTGAGTACGACTTAAAATCCAGTATCTGATTTGGGAATCTCTTTCTGAGGATGATGTAATGTAACTGAAAACTTCCCAGATCACCTGGCCTTTTCCTAGTATACCTCCTCCTCTTGTGGTTCTTGAACAGGGTATTCACTATTACTAGCTGAAACTTGTTACAGAACTGAATTAGATTTTCTCCTCTCTCATTCCTTGTCTCAAGCCCATATTATACTGTAACTTTTCCTTCGACTCTTTCCGCAACTATTGCATTCCACTCCTCCAAGATTAGTAGATTTTCATCCACCTTTACATATTGTATTACCATTTCAATATTCTCATACACTTTCTCAATCTCTTCATCTTCACATTGCTACGTTTCGCTGTTGTTTTTCTGTCCATTCTGATAAGAACGATCCAGTCACTGAACTGTTCACAGGAACACACTTTCTGCCCCACCTTCATATTCATAGCGAATCCTACTCCTGTTATACCATTTTCTGCTGCTGTTGATATTACCTTACACTCATCTGACCAGACATCGTTGTCTTCTTTCCACTTAACTTCACTGACCCCTACTACATCTACATTGAGCCTTTGCGTTTCCCTTTTCAGATTTTTAGTTTCCCTACCACACTGAGTCTTCTCACATTCCATGCCCCGACTAGTAGATAGTTATCCTTCCATTGAGTATTCAATCTTTTTCTCATGGTAACCTCCCACTTGGCAGTCACCACCTGGAGATCGAAATGGGGAACTATTTCGGAATCTTTTGCCAATGGAGTGACAATCATGACACTTCTTCAACTACAGGCCACATGTCTGTGGATACACTTTATGTGTTTTTAATGCAGGGTTTCCATTGCCTTCTGCATCCTCATACGGTTGATCAATGCTGATTCTTCCGCCTTTATGGGCATTTTCCCACCCCTAGGACACGAGAGTGCCCTGAACCTCTTTCCGCTCCTCTGCCCTCTCTGACAAGGCTGTTGGATGAATGAGGGTGACTTCTTATGCGGGAAGTTGTCGGGAGCCAGTGCTGAGTATTAATCAAAATCTAAGCAGCGTCGGGATTCAAACCCAGGTCGAAAGACATTTTGATTGTGAAACAAAGACGCTACTCCCCCTTTTTTTTAATCACATTTTGTTCGCTCTGGTTCGATGCATCTGCTCGGGGCGGATGTCGCAAGACATGCGTTTGAGTTAGTTGATCGATTAACTCAGCTTTTTCTTTTTTTATTACAGAGGGCAGCCAACCCTCTGACCGTCCCATAGACTACGAGTCAGTCTACAAGTGTATCCTTCCTCGTTACAGCTGCATCTAACCCTACCACTCCATCCACACTCTGTCATCCTTTAACTCATATGCAGTCACGTTTAGAGGCAGATGGTTCTCTTTTTTCCAGGAAAGCATAAAAACAGCATTCAACTTCCGTGTGTCCCTATTGCCAATAGGCATACAGTAGAATGTTGTCTCGACGAAAAACAAAAGTTTGTGTCCCCATTTCCCTGTGCTTCCATCTCACTTTTTTCCCACATTCCTCTTGTTGTCGTATACTCGTGCCCATGAACAAGAATTACTCTGCTACAATCAGGAGATATGCAAGTACTCCCACAATTTCCCCGAATTCCACTGGATTTTCCCTCAATTTATACGTATTTTTTTGTCACTTCTACCCATGCTATCAAGACATACACATCAGTGCCCTAAAATAGCTTCTAAATGTAGTACAGCAGCCAACATCTAGCTCAAAAGTACTACTTTTCTGAATTGGAGGCGTAGTATAGAGCTGCACTCGATTGCACCCAGTGATCTCCATCCACATATTCCACATTTGCAGTGCGTTTGCTCTGTTTTCTGTATATCTGTATGTTCTTGTGTCACGGATGTCTCCCAGACATACAGAAAAGAGAGCACTCACTGAACGGTGGGCTGCTGTGGTGGTCGCTGGACACAGCCACTCTATGTCTGGTGGTCTGTGCTTGGGGCCTCTCTCGCTACGTTTTAGACGAACAAGTTGCACTTGAGGCGGCACTTCTTTTATCTCCTATTGTTTAATTGGGTCGCCCTAAGGTGGCGGCCAGATGGTGGAAAGCCGAGTTTTGTGGGTCAACTGGACTGTTCTCCAGATGGGCAGGGTTATGCCACTTAATTTCCCTTTTGCGTTGTCCATAAAAGTTGTCTCAGGTCATGCCACGTATTGCGAGTGCTGCAAAGGGAGTGGCAGTGGGAGCGCATCTGCGATGCGTGGGGAGCTCTGACGCTGTCTTTTAGAGGAAGAAGTTGCACTTCAGATGGCCATCCTTTTACATGTTTAGTTGTGTTGCCTTAAGGCGGCAGCCAATTGGTGGCAGCAAAGGGCACACAGCGGCCTGCCCTTGCTGCAAGGCAGTTGGCAGAGCAGCCGGCTGTTTGGAGGAGCATCCCCCCCCCCCCCCACACACACCCACCCCCCGCCCATAGGTGGATGGAAGGAGGGTGGAGTGGAGGGATGGAGGAAGGGGTCTCGATTTTGTACAGTTTGTGGACGCCTATCAAGGAGAATGCACACTCAACTACGACTTCCTCTGCAGTCTTTTACTACGACGATTTTCCCCAGTACACGTGCTGCATTATGACTCATTCGTTACATGTGCTGGTTTTTTCTCGACAATTTCTAAGTGTAATTAGAACTGTGATGCATTTTTCCCACCAGTTGTGGTAATGTGAATTGGCTTCGATTACCTGGGCTGCAGGATGGTTCTTAAGCAGACATCTGTAGCGAACTCTGACGTCAAACAATAGATACTTTATGGTTACAGGTAATACTCTTCTTAAATTCCTCTCTGTGTAACACCAGCATCTTGTCAGTTAAACGGATTTCCTGTCAAAAAGAATACAATTACTACCTTACACTCCAGCGTTTTTTCTGCCAGGTTGTAGTTGTAAGGTAGAGATTGAGTGTGTCTGTCACTAGTTTCCAGCGGTGTTGGGAAATTTTCTCCCAGCAGGATATCACCAGTTGTATGTTATCATCAGTTTTTTAGATTTATTGCAATTTTATGCCTGATAATTGTGATTAATTACGTAATTAGGATCGATTTTTGTGTCAGTTTCCCAACAAAAATAAATAAAATACACTAACCTTACCTTCTTCTCGCACATCTGGTCAGTTTCTGTGTTAGAGGTTGCACTTGGGCTTTCCATCTAGTAGTATGACGTTTCGAGTCCCAGAAAGGGCACCGCCATTTTTAATTTCCCTTCAATCCCAAGTGCCTCTGGTAGTTTAATTGTGGCGGGGGAGTTCACTTGGTTCTTCCACCTAGGACCGTCAGAGTTCGAGTCGCAGAAAGGATAGGGCCAGATTTAATTTCCCACCAAAATTCCAAATTACCGCCAATAGCGCAGGGTGGGAGAGGGCATTTGGGGCATGGGCGAGTGGGAGGATGGGGCTGGGGCAGAAGTGCAGCTGACAAAACACATGACGTCATCCAGCGGCGTGGGGTGCGTGATCTGGGGCTGGGGTGGGTGGGAGTGAGGGAGATTAATATATAAATGTAATTAATATGCATATCAGTTTGATATCATATGTGTGCTTTAATAGAGGGAGATTAATTTATAAATTTAATTAATCAGCATATCAGTTTGATATCATATGTGTGCTTTAAACTCAAACTTCCTATTACTTCTGTGCTCCTAAAGTACATTCTCATAAATTTCTTTCTCAAATTAAGGCCTGTGTTTGATACTAGTTGACTTCTCTTGATCAGGAATGCATTCTTTGCCAGAGCTTGTCGGCTTTTTATGTCCTCCTTGCTCCGACCATTATGGGTTATTTTGCTGCCTAGATGATGGTAAGTTTGTTCTGATTTCTGGTGCTACTCATTACTTTGGTCTTTTTTAGTTTACTCTAAATCCATATTCTGTACTCATTACTTCTTCATTTCACTGAGAAAGGCCGGCCATCACTGAATATTATAATTGAATCCTCTCACCTTGAATTTTAATTAACTACTGACATATGCTTTTATTTCCGTAATTCCTACTACATCGTATAGATTGCACACTAAAGACGAAAGACTACATACCTATCTTACTCTATTTTTAATCCGAGCACATCGTTGACCATCGCCAAATTTTTCCTGGTCCCTCTTGGTTATTGCACATATTGTACACTCCTGGAAATTGAAATAAGAACACCGTGAATTCATTGTCCCAGGAAGGGGAAACTTTGTTGACACATTCCTGGGGTCAGATACATCACATGATCACACTGACAGAACCACAGGCACATAGACACAGGCAACAGAGCATGCACAATGTCGGCACTAGTACAGTGTATATCCACCTTTCGCAGCAATGCAGGCTGATATTCTCCCATGGAGACGATCGTAGAGATGCTGGATGTAGTCCTGTGGAACGGCTTGCCATGCCATTTCCACCTGGCGCCTCAGTTGGACCAGCGTTTGTGCTGGACGTGCAGACCGCATGAGACGACGCTTCATCCACTCAAAAACATGCTCAATGGGGGACAGATCCGGAGATCTTGCTGGCCAGGGTAGTTTACTTACACCATCTAGAGCACGTTGGGTGGCACGGCATACATGCGGACGTGCATTGTCCTGTTGGAACAGCAAGTTCCCTTGCCGGTCTAGGAATGGTAGAACGATGGGTTCGATGACGGTTTGGATGTACCGTGCACTATTCAGTGTCCCCTCGGCGATCACCAGAGGTGTACGGCCAGTGTAGGAGATCGCTCCCCACACCATGATGCCGGGTGTTTGCCCTGTGTGCCTCGGTCGTATGCAGTCCTGATTGTGGCGCTCACCTGCACGGCGCCAAACACGCATACGACCATCATTGGCACCAAGGCAGAAGCGACTCTCATCGCTGAAGACGACACGTCTCCATTCGTCCCTCCATTCACGCCTGTCGCGACACCACTGGAGGCGGGCTGCACGATGTTGGGGCGTGAGCGGAAGACGGCCTAACGGTGTGCGGGACCGTAGTCCAGCTTCATGGAGACGGTTGCGAATGGTCCTCGCCGATACCCCAGGAGCAACAGTATCCCTAATTTGCTTGGAAGTGGCGGTGCGGTCCCCTACGGCACTGCGTAGGATCCTACGGTCTTGGCGTGCATCCGTGCGTCGCGGCTATCCGATCCCAGGTAGACGGGCACGTGCACCTTCCGCCGACCACTGGTGACAACATCGAAGTACTGTGGAGACCTCACGCCCCACATGTTGACCAATTCGGCGGTACGTCCACCCGGCCTCCCGCATGCCCACTATACGCCCTCGCTCAAAGTCCGTCAACTGCACATACGGTTCACGTCCACGCTGTCGCGGCATGCTACCAGTGTTAAAGCCTGCGATGGAGCCCCGTATGCCACGGCAAACTGGCTCACACTGACGGCGGCGTTGCACAAATGCTGCGCAGCTAGCGCCATTCGACGGCCAACACAGCGGTTAATGGTGTTTCCACTGTGCCGTGCGTGTGATCATTGCTTGTACAGCCCTCTCGCAGTGTCCAGAGCAAGTATGGTGGGTCTGACACACAGGTGTCAATGTGTTCTTTTTTCCATTTCCAGGAGTGTATATTACCCGCCTTTCTCTATAACTTACCCTTACTTTTCTCAGACTTTCTGGCATCTTGCACCAGTTCATATTGTCGAATGCCTTTTCCAGATCCACATGTTCTATGAATGTGTCTTGCTTTTTCTTCATTCTTGCTTCCATTATCAACTGCAACATCAGAATATCCTCTTTGGTACATTTACGTTTCTAAGGTCGAACTGATCCTCGTCTGACACACTCTTTTCCACCATTATGTGTATCAGTCGTGTTAGCTACTTGGATGCATGAGTTGTTTATCTGATTCTTCGGTAATTCTCGCACTTGCATCGTCTTGCAATATATGGAATTCATGAATGACGTTTTTATGAAAAGTATGATACGTTCTACGCACCAACATAATAGTCGTTTTGTGGCCGATTCCCACAATGATGAACATCAAAAGCAGCATAAATGGTATACCAAGCGGAGTATTCCTTGTAAATATAATGGTAGAGCATAGAGTGAGTTACTGTGAATAAAAAAAGCAGCCTTGATCGCGCAAATATTTCTTTGTTTAAGATAAATGTTTACAGCAGACTCTGGTCTCAAAAATTCTTTTTTCTATGAAAATTGTGTTGCGTTGGACTTGACACCAAGTTGCTATTTCGATCAAATTCAGGTCCAACGTAAAATGCATATGTTTCACAACAAAATATTTCTTAACGTAACAAAAAGAATTCTGGAGATCTGGGGATGACAGATAAATATGTCGAAACCGGTTGTCTTAATTAAAGAAACTTTTATGCGATATGGCCCGTAGAACGTTTTTGTCAAGTAAAAGAGATCGCTCTTTCGGTCTTCTTAAAATGAGAAAATTCAATCTTACTGTTAATAGTTCACTGGTAGGTTGTTCTCATCAGAACTGACAGGAAACCAACACCGACAACGATAGTTCAGATATACATGCCGACATCGCAAGAAGAAGATGAAGAGATAGAAAAAGTATATGAGGATGTTGAGTGGGTAATTGTTACATAGAGGGAGATGAAAATTTAACAGACATGGGAAACTGGAATGTGGTTGCAGGGGAAGGAGAAGTTCTGCAACATATTTGAGCTATTAATAGGGAATACTCTGTTCAAGAATCACAACAGGTGGAGGTATGGGGAGGTTTCAGTGAGAGTAAAAAGCCGTACGAGTATTAAAGCCGCTTTATGAAAAGTGCGAAAGGGAGAATATAGACAATTTTAGACCTATTACGGTGCCATCAGTGTTTGCTGAAGTTATTTAAAGGCTGTGTATGTAAGGATAATTGATAATCTGATATCACATAACTTACTATCAAATGCATAGTTCGTCTTTAGAAGTCTTTTAACAACTGAAAATGCTATATTCTCTTTTCCCTGTGAGGTACTGGATGGTAGAGCATAGCTATGCAAATTTTTTGATTTAACTAAGGCTTTTGATTGTGTTGATCACAAAATATTGATCCAGAAGTTGGACCATTATGGAATACGTGGAGTAGCTCACAACCTCTTACTTTAACAACATACAGCAAAATATTACTATTCACAGTGTTGAGAATGGCTTTGATGTGGCGTCTAAGTGGGGTATGGTCAAATGGGGGATGCCCCAAGGATCATTGTTGGAGTCTCTCCTGTTACTTATGTATATAAATGATAAGTCTTCTAGTGTTACGGGCAAGTTCAAAATATTGCTGTTTGCTGATGACACTAGCTTGGTAGTAAAGGATGTTGTGTGCAACACTGGCTCGGTTTCAGATAGTGCAGTTAATGACATAAGTTGATGGCTTGTAGAAAGTGAACTATCGCTAAATCACACTAAGGCTGAGCTTTTAGAGTTTCTCACACACGATTCAACAAAACCCGACGTTTTAATTTCACAGAATGGGCATATGATTAGCGAAACTGAACAGTTAAAATTTCTAGGTGCTCAAATAGATAGTAAACGGTCATGGAAAGCCTAGGTTCAGGATCTTGTTCAAAGACTTAATGCTGCCATTTTTACTATTCAAACGGTATCCGAAGCAAGTGATAGTTTGGCTCGAAAATTAGTCTAGTTTACTTATTTTCATTCGCTTATGTAGTATGGTATCATATTCTGTGGTAACTCTTAAAATTCTAAAAGGATATTTTTAGCTCGGTAACAGGCGGTTCGAGCAATAAGTGGTGTATGTTCGCGAACATCCTGTCGACCCTGGTTCTCTAGTCAGGGTATTTTGACATTGGCCTCTCAACATATAAACGGTTTACTGTTAGTTATTGTTAACAATATCAGCTTATTCCCAAGAATAAGCAGCTGTGACTCAGTACTCAGCAGAAATCCAACCTGCATTTGGATCGGACCTCCTTAACTCTTGCGCAGAAAGGTTTGCAGTGTAACGCTGCATCCCTTTCCAATAAACTACCAGAAGAAATCAAAAATCTTAGCAGTAATCCAAGCGCTTTCAAATCGAAAGTTTAGAGTTTCCTCATGGGTCATTCCTTCTATTCTGTTGAGGAGTTCCATGAGAGATTAACTGATTATTGTGTTTTATTGCTGATTACATTTTGTTAAACGTATGGTTTCACTTTGTTGGGTTCATAAACGTTTTATTTTTATCTATTATTACTTTTATGTTATAATTTCATGTATTGACACGTTCCACAACCTTGGATATTTGTTCCTGAATTTGGTCCTATATAACTTGGCATGTAATTAAAAACAAATAAAGTACATCAAGGTCAGGCAGGGATCCGGAAATTAGATACTGAAATGTAAGGAGTAGCTGAGAGCAGCTACAGACTCAGATAAATATTTTGTAGTGATGAGGAGTAGGCTGAAGTGTAAGGAACTAGTCAGGAAAAATCACTGTGCAAGCAAGAGCGATACGAATGACTAAGGAATGAGCAGGTACGCTTGAAGTTTTCTGAAACTATCGATACAGCAATAGGGAAGAGTTCTGTGGATAGTTCAGTTGAAGATGAATAATGGACATCTCTAAAAAGAATAATCACAGAATTTGAAAAGATACAAAGTCACAACGAAGCGAACTACAAAGGAAACACAGGCAACAGGACAAAGATGAAAGAAGGAAGTACATAAATGATTTAGGGATATTCAACAATAGGACATACATGTCCCCTTGAAATGAAATAAGTAGGAAGCGCAGGGAAGCGAAGGCAGGTTGCAGGAGAAATGTGAAGAAATCGAAAAAGAACTTACTGTCAGAAGGACTGACACAGAATGTAGAAAAGTCTGATTAACAGTCAGTCAGATTAAAAGCAAGGTGGTAAAATTAAGAGTACAGTCAGAATTCCACTGTTAAACGAATAGGTAGAGCGGATTGGTGGGAAGACTACACTGAAAGCCTCTGTGAGAGGGAAGACTTAGCAGATATTATGATAGGAGAAGAAACATGAGTCGATGTAGATGAGATGGGGGATCCAGTATTAGTAACAGAATGTAAAACAACTTCAGAAGACTTGCGTTTGAAAAAAGCAGAAGGGATAGATATTATTCCATCATCTGCAAACAGAAAATAATAATCAATTTTAAGCGGCAAGTCGTGATTTTCACGGAACCTGTTTCCTAGATGATTAATAAAAATGTAAATAAACCAGAAAATGAGCTCCATGTGATTAATCCATCTTTTTAGAAGTATACTTCCTAATCCAGTATAGAATAATTATATTTCTAGGTAAGGCAGAGCAAGTCAATAAATTCATCAGTTTCGTCCATGCACAATGTATTCTGTATAGTTAAATTGCTCATACTTATTTCTACCGTAGCGTCAACCAGTATATTTGTGTATATGTTAACTAAACCCACTGAAACAAATTGCATTTCTGTTGTTATTGGTATATCAAGAATATTATTAACCAGTTCGTAACGATTTCTGACTGAATATAGATCTTTGTATTGGCAACTTAAAAAAAATTAAAAGCATTTTTAGTGGCTTTGCCAAAAGGTCCACCCTTCCCATCGACAACAGGTCTCTCCGAAATTTCCTTTCCCCGAACCTTACGCAGCGAGCTAAGCTAGGTTGGATGTAGGTTCATATCTCTGAACTGCTGTATGTCTCTTGGCGTAATTATTTTATTACAAATTTTTAGTTTTTCTTTAAGTATTCTCTGTGCGTCCGTAGTTACATCCTTGTCGATCCTTTCGATATTGTTTCCGTTAAAAAAAACTTTTTTTTGGTTATGTATTTAAACTTTCCTACTAGGAATACCGAGTTCCCTTTGTCCAACTTCGCAATCGTGGTAGAAGATATACCTGTGTAATCGGTCCCGTGGATTTCGATCATAATGCACACCTAAGCAAAGTACTTGACCTTTGTTGTAAACAAGCTCAAGTTGACAATGATCCTAAAGCAAGGTCAAAATTCAACATATTTCTTAATAATTATGTGTTCTTATTTCAAAGTATTTTGTCACATAACATTTTTAAATACGTAACTATGAAGTCTTCAAAGTAATCTTGGGTTACCACTAGCATTAGAATAACTTCAGAACAAAAAAGAGGTATCTACAAATATTCAGAGCAAGGAGGTATCCTGAATTACATATTTCAACCACTTGTGTGAAATACTGAAAGAAAGTAGTGTTCCAGGAGAATGAATTGGTTATCTGAAATTGGGAAATCAGACAGTAAAATGAAATCTCTACGAAATGTGTTTAAAACAGGGACTGAGAAAGAAATCTTAGGAAGCTACACTTTTTCCATCCACTATATAAAAACATTATAAAAGACAATTGATGTGTGGCAGCCATTTTTTTTATTGCAGTCATATTTCACTACTAGGGACGAAATTGGTCAGGAGAGAACAGAAAATAGTATACTGAACAAGCAATACCGCTTAAATTTAGCAAATGAAAATTTTTCAGTTAACATAATCCTAAATAAATAAAATCATGTAGACCCTCAAAATCAAAAGGTCGTGTCGAGTTGAAGATGTGTGCAGTAAGACAGAAACTGCGTCGCCACTGTAACATGCAATATTCTTTGTTGAATTCCTAATACGTTACAAATTTAGAGTATTTTTATTGACATATCAAAATAAGTTACTATCAGATCTCTTTAGAAGTGAAGTGACTCCATAGATGACACTGTCATTCAGTCTCACTCTTTACGTTAATTTCTAGATGATTAGAAACAACAATCTGCTTTAGCGTTGTCTCCCATATTTGTAGTAAATAAGACATTTAGTATCAGATAGGATATCATAAAAACAGGGCTATTGATTTTATTATTTATTTATATCTTTTTATTACTTTACTAATCACATACTACTTTTTTTTAACTATAAAATGTCACCAACATTAATCACTTGATTTTAGCACTCTTAATATTTAGGAACATTGCTTTTCAGAGATGTGTGATTCAGCTCAAACCTGGTGTAGTCTCCGTTTATAGAAACAAATATACTGTATTGCTGAAATAGTAAAAAGAGGGGTGCCAGATAATCTGAATAAAAAGAAATCTTACAGGATGTTTCACAAGATTCGACCATGTGTCTATTAGCGATTTTCTCCCATTTTTATGCTCCTCCATTTATTTTAACCTGGGGAGAAAATAAGACCCATTCTTAGAAGATAGAAAATATGCACTAAAATCAAGCGAATAAACATCAATAGGCAATACAGTATATCACACTTTTGTTGTATTTAATGGCTGGTATTGCACAAATGGACTTCCTTTAGAATGGACAGGGACTGTAATTGCTGTGTTCAGATGAGGGCTGAGTTGGGATCCCTTCGCTCACAGCTGCAGGTAGCGCTGACTTCGGTCATTCAGCTTGAGGCTATAGCCAATGGGCACTACTGTGAGGACCTCTGTCCCCAGATCGGTCTGCCGCTGTGGTTGCCCTGGTTGCTGCCTGCAGTGGGGCTGAGGCCTCGCCTGTGGCTCACTGGGAGGTCGTTCCAAGGCGTGATAGGCAGAAAAAGACGTCCCCAGAGGATGATCAGAAAACCTCCCCGGTGCCTCTAACAAACAGATTTCAAGTACTGTCTCTGGCTGAGCCAGAGGCAGCTGCCTGCCCTGTTTCAGAGGATGACTATCAGCTTTCAAGGTCCGGTCAATCACAGAGGGTGGGCTTATTGGTAGTTGGAAGCTCCAATGTCAGGCGCGTAATTGGGCCCCTTAGGGATATGGCGGCTAAGGAGGAGAAGAAATCCAGTGTGCACTCCTTGCGCATTCTTGGTGGAGTCATTCCTGATGTGGAAAGGGTCCTTCCGGATGCCATAAAGAGCACAGGGTACAGCTAGCTGCAGGTGGTGGCACTTGTCGCCACTAATGATGTATGTCGCTTTGGACTGAGGAAATTCTCTCTGGATTCCAGCGGCAATCTGATTTTTGGTGAAGGTTGCCGGTCTTGCTTACGAGATGAAGCCGGAGCTCACTATCTGCAGCATCGTTGACAGAACCGATTGCGGACCTTTGGTGCAGAGCCAGGTGGAGGGTCTGAATTAGAGGCTCAGACGGTTTTGCGACTGTATTGGCTACAGATTCCTTGACTTGCGCCATAGGGTGGTAGACTTTCGGGGTTCTGCTGAGTAGGTCAGGAGTTCACTATACTCAGCTGGTGGCTACACGGGTACCTTAGGCTGTGTGGCGTGGACTTGGCGGATTTTTAGGTTAGAAGGCCTCGGGAAAGTACGGGGTGGGCTGCAATCTCAAAGGGTGCATGGAAAATACAGGACGTGCTTGGATCGAGGAACAGTCGTAATTGAAATTGTTGTGGTTGTGTTGGGAAAGTCCCTGAGTTTTAAGCACTAATAGAAAGTACAGGAGCTGAAATCGTTATAGGTACAGAAAGGTGGCTAAAGCCTGAAATAAGTTTTGCAGAAATTTTTACGAATTCTCAGACGGTGTTCAGGAGAGATAGATTAGGCAGAACTGGCGGTGAAGTGTTTGTATCTGTCAGTAGTGGTTTATCTTGTAGTGAAGTCGAAGTAGATACTACGTGCGAAACGGTATGGGTGGAGGTTATACTTAACAACCGAAGTAAGTTAATAATTGGCTCCTTCCACCGACCCCGAGACTCCGATGTTATACTTGCTAAACAGTTCAGAGAAAATTTGAGTCTCATAACAAATAAATGCCCCACTCATACCGTTATAGTTGGTGGGGACTTCAACCTTCCCTCGATATGTTGGCAAAAATACCTGTTCAAAACCGCTCGTAGGCAGAAAACATCTTCCAAGATTGTCCTAAACGTTTTCTCCGAAAATTGTTATATAGTTGTTATAGTTGGTGGGGACTTCAACCTTCCCTCGATATGTTGGCAAAAATACCTGTTCAAAACCGCTCGTAGACAGAAAACATCTTCCAAGATTGTCCTAAACGTTTTCTCCGAAAATTGTTTCGAGCAATTAGTCCACGAGCACACGCGAACTGTAAATGGTAAAACACACTTGATCTCTTAGCCACAAACAATCCAGAGCTAATAGAGAGCATCATAAATGATACAGGGATTAGTGATCACCAGGTCGTTGTAGCTCGGCTCAATACCTTTTCTTCCAAATCCACCAGAAACGAACGCAAAATAATTTTATTTAAGAAAGCGGATAAAGTGTCACTAGAAGCCTTCCTAAGAGACAATCTCCATTCCTTCCGAACTGACTATGTAAATGTAGACGAGATGTGGCTCAAATTCAGAGATATAGTAGCAACAGCAATTGAGAGATTCATACCTCATAAACTGGTAAGAGATGGAACTGATCCCCCATGGTACACAAATCAAGTCCGAACGCTGTTGCAACGGAAAAAGCATGCGAAGTTCAGAACAACGCGTAATCCCGAAGATTGGCCAAATATCACAGACGCGCAAAATTTGGAACGGACTTCAATGCGAGATGCCTTTAATAGGTTCCACAACGAAACATTGGCTCGAAAATTGGTAGAAAATCCTAAGAAATTCTGGTCGTACGTAAAGTACTTAAGCGGCAAGACGCAGTCAATACCTCCTCTGCGCAGTGCCGATGGTACTGTTACCGACGGCTGTGCCGCTAAAGCGGAGTTATTGAACGCAGTTTTACGAAATTCCTTCACCAGGGAAGACGAATGGAATATTCCAAAATTTCAAACACGAACAGCTGCTAGCATGAGTTTCTTAGAAGTAGATACCTTAGGGGTTGTGAAGCAACTCAAATCGCGTGATACGGGCAAGTCTTCAGGTCCAGATTGTATACCGGTTAGGTTCCTTTCAGATTACGCTGATACAATAGGTCCCTACTTAGCAATCATATACAACCAGTCGCTCACCGATAGATCTGTACCTAAAGATTGGAAAATTGCGCAGGTCGCACCAGTGTTTGAGAGGGCTAGTAGGAGTAATCCATTTAACTACAGACCTATATCATTGACGTCGGTTTGCAGTGGTGTTGTGGAGCATATACTGTGATCAAACATTATGAGTCACCTCGAAGGGAACGATCTATTGATACGTAATCAGCATGGTTTCAGAAAACATCGTTCTTGTGCAACGCAGCTACCTCTTTATTCGGAAGAAGTAATGGCCGCTATCGACAGGGGATCTCAAGTTGATTCCGTATTTCTAGATTTCCGGAAAGCTTTTGACACCGTTTCTCACAAGCGACTTCTAGTCAAGCTGCGGGCCTATGGGTTATCGTCTCAGTTGTGCGACTGGATTCGTGATTTCCTGTCAGGAAGGTCGCAGTTCGTAGTAATAGACGGCAAATCATCGAATAAAACTGAAGTGATATCAGGTGTTCCCCAGGGAAGCGTCCTGGGACCTCTGCTGTTCCTGATCTATATACATGACCTGGGTGACAATCTGAGCAGTTCTCTTAGGTTGTGCCGTAGATGATGCTGTAATTTACCGTCTAGTAAAGTCATCCGAAGACCAGTAACAGTTGCAAAGCGATTTACAAAAGATTGCTGTATAGTGTGGCAGGTGGCAGTTGACGCTAAATAACAAAAAGTGTGAGGTGATCCACATGAGTTCCAAAGGAAATCCGTTGGAATTCGATTATTCGTTAAATAGTACAATTCTCAAGGCTGTCAATTCAAGTAAGTACCTGGATGTTAAAATTACGAACAACTTCAGTTGGAAAGAGCACATAGATAATATTGTGGGGAAGGCGAGCCAAAGGTTGCGTTTCATTGGCAAGAAACTTAGAAGATGCAACAAGTCCACTAAAGAGACAGCTTACACTACGCTCGTTCGTCCTCTATTACAATATTGCTGCGCGGTGTGGGATCCTTACTTGGTGGTTCAAATGGCTCTGAGCACTATGGGACTTAACTTAGAACTACTTAAACCTAATTAACCTAAGGACATCACACAGATCCATGCCCGAGGCAGGATTCGAACCTGCGACCGTAGCGGTCGTTCGGTTCCAGACTGTAGCGCCTAGAACCGCTCGGTCACTGTGGCCGACTTACTTGGTGGGATTGACGGTGGACATCGAAAGTGTGCAAAAAGGGCAGCCCGTTTTGTATTATCACGTAATAGGGAAGAGAGTGTGGCAGATGTGATACGCAAGTTGGGATGGAAGTCATTAAAGCAAAGACGGTTTTCGTCGCGGCGAGATCTATTTACGAAATATCAGTCACCTACTTTCTATTCCGAATGAGAAAATATTTTGTTTAGCCCAACTTACACAGGTAGGAATGATCATCAGAATAAAATAAGAGAAATCAGAGCTCGAACACAAAGGTTTAGGTGTTCATTTTTCCCTCGCGCTTTTCGTGAGTGGAATGGTAGAGAGATAGTATGATTGTGGTTCGATGAACCCTCTACCAAGAACTTAATTGTGAATTGCAGAGTAATCATGTAGATGTAGATGTAAAAAAGGCGGACGTAGATCGTGCGTCACTGACACTCCATATTAGGTCAAGAAGGAACATAGCGCATCCATCTTTGTAAAGAAAAACGTACAACAGCTTTTATTTCTCTCATGAACAAAGAACTAATAATGAGGTTCTACGCAACACAAAGAAGGAGTTGTGCAACGTAAAAGAAAGGTGGTAGGCACGTTTCTACATCCGAAAGATGATGTATCTTCAAATTTCAGGGGCCAGTCTCGTAAGGGTGGTGCTAGTAGTGCCACTATGAGGACGCAAATGAGATTTGCTTTAAATACAGGCTTTAAATGCCATGAGCGTCAGTTATCTTTGCCACTGGATGTGGTGAGTTGATGTTCATCAAGAATACTTTTAAGGTGACAGAGGTGTGATTGTCAACACCTCACTGAGTTTCAACGTGCTTGTATAATAGCAATATCCTTGTGCAGGAAGACTTCACATGAATATAGCCACTGCTCATGATTGCTGGAATCGGTGGTCACAGAGTGTCAAGTCACAGGAAGACCGTGCTCCAGGCGTCACTTAGGACTACTGAGAGGGAAGACCATGGTGTTCGACTTACGGAAGCCGGCCGCGGTGGTCTCGCGGTTCTAGGCGCGCAGTCCGGAACCGTGCGACTGCTACGGTCGCAGGTTCGAATCCTGCCTCGGGCATGGATGTGTGTGATGTCCTTAGGTTAGTTAGGTTTAAGTAGTTCTAAGTTCTAGGGGACTAATGACCACAGCAGTTGAGTCCCATAGCGCTCAGAGCCATTTGAACCATTTGAACCATTTGACTTACGGCTCTGGCGCATGGTACTACACCTGTAGCAGCAATCTGAGTAGCAGGTGGCACCATAGTCACACAACGAAGTGTTACAAATCGGTTACTTCAAGGACAGTTCTGATCCAAACCCTCTGTAACGTGCGTTCCACTGTCCCTAAAGCGCAACCATTTGCGGCTTCAGTGATGTCAAGCGAGCGCTGATTGGAGGGCAAGGTGGACATCTATTGAGTTTTCTGATGGAAACTGGCTCTGCCATAGTGCCAGTGATGGCCGTGTGTTGGTTATAAAGCGACCAATTGAGGGCCTGCTACCAACTAGTCTGCACGCCAAACGAGGTGTGGTGCGATTCCGAATGACAGCAGGAGCACAGTCGTGGTTACACATGCACTCTGACTGCCGAATTTTCATCACTGTTGATTCAACCTGTTATGCTGCCATTCCACGGGATGGTTGCCGAACAGGATAAAGCTCACCACATACCATTGTTGTAACCCAACGTGCTCTAGAGAGTGCTGACATGTCGCCTTGGCCTCCTAGATCACCAGATCTGTCTCCATTGGATCACTTACGTGAAATCATTGGACGAAAACTCCAGCATCATCTACGAATAGCTTCAACTGTCCTACACACATTGCTCTTCATCCCACAAACTGACATACGGCATCTGAACAACACAATGCATGCACGTTTGATGCTTGTATTCAATTCTGGCGGTTACACCGGTTACTAATGTACTACTATTTCACTCTTGCAATGTGTTATCTCGCACTTAGATTAATCTGTGACCATGAATTGTTAATCGTCTAAATATGTTATCCAGCTAAATAAACTGCAAATATATATATATATATATATATATATATATATATATATGTGTGTGTGTGTGTGTGTGTGTGTGTGTGTGTGTGTGTGTGTGTGTGTGTGTGTTAGTGTGTGTATACTTAAACGTTACTCACACGATATATTATGAAACACTACACTCAACAGATTTCGTAATTGCTTTGATATTTGGTTCAGTTTTTGTTGTAAAGAATCATAAAACTGAACCACACGACTAACCAACGTCGTCCCTTGTGGGCTCAAGTGCAACTGTCGTTGCCACGCTTGCATTGTTGCGGAAGTTCAAAAACAGCGTGCCGTGAGACCAGTTATCATCCCGAATTGGGATCCCGCTGCCACAGGACCAGATAGAATGGCATCGTTCTACACAGGATAGCCCTCTCATTTCCGGAGGGGAATGATGGCGGCATTAAAAAAAATAATTACTGGAACGAACGATGAGGGGATGGCCGCTATCAGATCAATGGTGTGTGGCGCTCTGTAGACCCTTGTTCTATGCCCTGAGCATGCGGATTGATTAAAACAAAACAGGTAAAAACCATACAGAAATTTTTGTTTGGTGTCAGTTACTTTCACCACAAGAATAACAGCCAACTTTGAGGGCAAATATATTAGTAAGTTAACATTTACCATTCAATTTAATCCTTTGAAGTCCTTCTGAATATATTCATTCGTTGAACTAGTATAGGATAAGATTCCGGGTTAGTTCTTTGTCTAGTCGCAATATCCACATTAGGTAAGTAGAAACAATGCCATGAATCTGCTTAAGCAATTTTTTACTATTAACCCCAGTATGAAAGCACATTTATTCCGTAATGCAATTTGTTGTCAAAAGTGACATTACACGTTAATAGAAGTAGATATATTCCTAAATACCGTGTAAAAAGGAGAAGTTATATGAACATTCCTCAACATATCGAAATTTGGCCCGTGAAAGATTGAAATTCATTATGTATGATTTGTCACTTTTATTTATCGCTAGTGGACTCGTTTCCATCGAGAAAGTAAACTAAAATAAATATAAAGTGACCAGTAATACAAAGTACAATTAACTTTTTGTTTTTGTGTATTATGTTTAAATCACTAACCGGTTGTCAATCATAAAAATTATTTGTCTGTGTTGTTCTGGTTAAGATAATGACAATATATAGCAAGCCAAATTAATACAGCCTACAACGAAGTGGGTAGTTCGCCGTACCACTGGTTAGTACATCCATTTAGATCTAACGGGACTCTTACGTAGCTTTCCTTGGATTTGCATGGTAGCTACGGAAGTGAAAGGAAGCGTATAATTTCTGATGTTAAGGGACTGCGATTGGTTCATGTAAATTTTTCAGTTATGTATGAGTGCGTAGAAGTGTTCGTATAACTAATCGTCTTGTTTTTGTGTTAAGAACTTAAACATTTCGAAACGCAAACAACGGATAGTTTGTGGCAGCCCATGGAAGGTTTCATTACCAGCTACGTGGCGGTGCTACAGTCACCGTCTCACAGCATCGAAGATCTGAATGGTATATCAAACCAATCTCCTTGGTGCACACCATAAGGTACATATATCTATTGAGTGAGCTTAGATTAGTGCGCATGTTATGAACATGAAACCGGGCTTCTCATATGATTCTGGGAAGACACTGATCTTCTGCTGTTCACTGTAACAGTAAAACTTGAATATTATATATATTTTTAATACGTTTCTGCTCATTTACGTTTCAGTAACAACCGCGATGCAGTAGCTACGGGTGTGAAAGAACGACCAGTTACCTTTCTTAGGTATGCAGAACAAATATATAAATGTAAATGTCTTATTGGTTTGAGGCGCTTCAAATGTTGACAAATATCGAGATACGTTAGTATTAAGTCCACCAATAGCAGAGATAAATTTAACAATTTTTTGGTTATGCGTTTACGACGGAAGTGCTAGATAAATCTGCAAGTGTGACTGAATAGACCGCCAGTCAGTGTATACATGTCGGTGCTGTCTTTATATGCAGGTAAAATTTATGCACTGATTTCTGATTATTTTCCTCGAGGGTTATGTAGGTTATCAAACTCTTGTGAGTACATAAGTATTTCAGCGTACAACAATTTCCTATCCACTGCCATTGTAACGTAATTAATTAGTACAGATTAGACAATATGAATCAATGCAATGAAAAAATTAAAAATTATTGTTGGCTGTCTCTCCATGTATCATTCTAACATTCGAGCATTGATCTTGTGATTATTATTATTGTTTTCGTTATTTAATAGATAGTGTATGGTCTTACTTTTCTGATGGAATGGAGAAAAAATTAAAAATGTTATTGATACTTTACTTGTCTACAAAAAAAAAACAGAATGGTACACACAGAAAAACTGTCATTTATAATGGACGAGCAGGTAGCACAAATCGCTTAGTGTGCTTACTGCAACAATATCAGTTCCAAATGCATTCCTTTTTTCGTGATACTTCGTACCGTCTACAGCGTCGTTGTAACGTAATTAATTAGAATAGAGGTTCGACAATACGATTCATTGCAACAGAAGAACGTTGTTGGCTGTCACCTTTTATCCCGTTAACGAAACAACGTGAGCAAGAAGTTATCTGAGCTGCACTTGTGTCCGAGATTAAAGAAACAAACGGAAATTTAGATAGGTTGCTTTCACTTATGCCACAAAACAGTGTAAACATGTGATATTAAAGTAAAAGCAATGCAAAGAATTCTGAACGTAAACAACTGCAAAATGCGTAACGGTAGACCAAAATGTTCTTCGTTTTTGTCAAATTAATGGGTTTGCACACACATTCCGACTACTGGTTAATTTGTTCATTATGGGGTGAGACCCTCTCCGGCAGCATTACACACCTGATAACGATGGGGCATGATGTGAATGACGTCATCAGTCTCGTATTGAGGCCATACTGCCCATTTCTCCTGCAGAGCTACTCGCAGTCTTGCAGAGTGGTTGGCGGATGCTGATGTGATACAAGCAATCTCCCTCGTATTTCCCAGACATGCTGTATACGATTCAGATCGAGAGAGCGAGCAGGCCACTCCATGCTAGCAACATCTTGCAATTACAAGAAAACATCAACCACCTGAGCTCTATAAGGTCGAGCATTATCGTCTATCACCACGATGTCCGATCCCACCGCACCTCGCAACAATCGCAAATGACGTCCCAAGATGTCGCCACGACACCTGACAGCAGTTAAACCTTGTCAATGCACGCATACAATTTCATTTTATTGTTCGAGTGGTAAGCATAGTCTCTGCCTACACGATTAGGGATCCTCCTCGATATCGGTCTCTTTCCACAATGTTAGGGTCCCGAAATTGTGTTCCACGTTCCCTCCAGATGCGAATCCATCGCGAGTTACTCTCCAGACTAAATCAGGTCTCAGCAGTGAAAACAACATTGGCCCCCTGCTCCACCGCCCATGTAGCATAATCAAGACTCCGCTACAGACGTTCCCTTCTGTGAAAACACCTCAGAGGTAGACACGCACCACGTCTCCAACAGTATTGACCACTCTGCCGAAAGTTTCTGCACACCGTTTGCTTCGATAAAACAAGTCCAGTGGATGCTGCGAGCTCACATGCCATTTGCTGTGCAGTAATAAGGCGGTACCGTCGTGCCCTTACAGCCTAATGACTGTCCTCTCTTCTGAAGTCACACGTGGTCGACCATGCCCTGGTCTTCGGGATACGGTTTCGATCTCCACAAACTGTCACCACATCCGAGAAACAACAAAAAAATTCACACTAAGCCATCGGGCCACATCAGCTTGCCATTTTCCTGGCTCCGTAGATTCTGGTGGACACCCTCTCTGTGCCATACTGCACCGTCTGTGACTGTGTACACAGCGACTGTTGAAACGTCCCCTTGTAACAATTAATGAATTACTGTGCTTAAACTGACACACAATATTTTTTGCGCAACGCAATCTGACTTCCAAAAATCTCTACGAATGAATGGCCCTGACTAACATTAACCTATACGTTTCACAAATCACTTACCTCACAAAAATCTTCGGTACTCGAACTATTGCAATACGGCGAGCGCCACTACTGCCAGCTAAATAAAAGATTCAACCTACTGAAGGCACTAACTACTGATAGGCATAGTTAGCAAATGAAAGATTTTAATAGAGAATAAACAATGTATTTACCTTAATAGTCATAATATATATAGCAGTTCATAGAGTCTTACAAATTTCAAAACTCAGCCCTCTCTCTCCCCACGTCCACCACTGGTGGCGGCTCACCTCCAACTGCGCAACGCTATGCGCTGTTAGCATCCAGCTGCCGCTGCCCAACACTACCATGGCAGACAACAATGCAAACCAACCACAGACTGCACACAGCACAGCCAGTGATTTTCAGAGCGCTACATGGCGCTAAACAGCATACTTACATAGCCCCTATGCTCCCCACAAAAAAATTTACAAATTGTTTTGGGCAGTGGCCAATACAGATTTGAATTTTTTTTCATAATTACAATAACAAAGAAATGAAATGCAATGCATACACTTATCGATACAATGTTGGTCAAAAGCGAAAATTTTCTCACAGTCCATAAAGACAGTCCTGATCGTTCATCACAGTAAAATAGCACTGTTTTCGCTTAATGTCTGAGTAGTAAAAGAAAATGCACATAGAAGTAGTGGATTTATAAGCAGTCTTGAAGAAGTAGTGTTGTCCCTACAACGGAAGGACAGTGCTGACTCTCGACATGCTGAAAGGTAATGGGCCACAACAGAGCAAACCAACAGCAGAGTCAGTCGAAGTTGATGACTATTGGTAGGTAAGTCACCACAGAGAAGACCCATTGTAGTCCTGGTAGAGAGTATAGTATTGGTGGGCCACCAAAGGTGCAGACCCACTGTACACCTTGTAGAGACGGCCAACAGCCATCTGTTGTGACTGTGCAGGTGCACAATCACCGTCGAAGAGTCTTGCGGAGAATATAGCAAGTCCACAAACCACCACTTGTCCACTCACAAAGAATTTGTTTGAAATGTCCTTAGAACCAGCAATGCTGTTATCCAGTCCCTTGCTGAATTATTAACACACGTGCAGACACTATCAGTCCCTGCTTCTCACATATTGTCCAAATACTATGGCCAACAGAAACGTGTGCAGTGAAATGTAAATTACAAGTTACTTAATTTGATGAACTGGTGTCAATTACAATTTTATAACATCAGAATACAATAACAAAGGTACATAATACACCATTAAAAACATAATAATACAGGTAACATTTGTAGTAAAACAGGCTTTACAAGGGAATGGAAATAAACATGCTCATCAGTGTTACAAAAATTATGACATAAGTACATACATAAAGATCAGAATAACTTTTGAAAATAATGTTTAAACATTTTTACAAAGTAAATAACATATTATTAATGCAAATTATATTTGAGGATAACAGAATTCCTCATCATAGTGAATGTAGCTTAGTACTAGAAAAAGTCTACAACATAAATCTTATTAGGTAACATATAAAGACCGGAAGAACATAAATACACAAGGGTACACATAGTGGGATAACACAAGGAAAGGACAAGGTTTGTTTTCAGTTTAACACTTGGTACTGCAGTCCAACCCAAAACTTCATTCCATAGATCTTTCGTCTTATTTCAACATTTGTTTCCACCAAAAAAATTCTATCCAAGCATGCTTTTTGTATTTATATGTGCATGTATTTCTTACCTCATTATTTATTTTCCATTATCTTACCTCATCATTTATTTCCAAGAAAATCCTACCTAAACCTGTTGTCCCTAAACCCTACTTTTTTCTTCCTATCCTCTTTCAAAATACTTTTTTGGCCAAACCATTTTCTTATAGCTTCTCAATGCATTCCTTCCAATTCATCCCAACTCATTCTCTTATATAGTCAACCCCGTCTTAAGCTAACTTAAAATCTACTGAGCTCAGATGCTAAACTAAGGGATGAGGCAATGCAGCAGCACAAAACAATTAATACAAACAGCAATGAAAAAAATTGAAGTTGTCAACGCAAGCAGCAATATTAAAACTAATATAAGGCAATGCGCAGCAAACAAGAAAACTAAATCTGTAGTAACTGCCTTAACAGAGTAATACAAAGTCAAATTAAGTAACATTATGTCTGGCAAACAGCAGCAGCAAATGCAATAACTTATATCTAAACATGACAAAGCTGAAGCAGAAAAAATATTATAGTAAAAATGTTTAATACCTATATCACATCTTAACACTAGAGTGATGCATCACGAGAAGATACGCTAGCAGATAAGTTACCAAATCGTAAAAAAATTATTTTCGTAATTCCTGTGAAGGGAAATGTCTATTTGTGCTCTCTTTTCTAAGAAAGTACATCATAAAATGATTCTTTACTGGGTCTGTAGACAGAAAATAGTGATATTAGTACATCTATTAAATTTTATTTTAACCAATGCAGCAGTGCAGATAGAAACTGGATATTAAACAAAATAGGCAAAGCAAGGCATTAAACGTCATTCGCTAGCGATATGGCGTTTCATAGTGCAGTAAACAATCTTCCAACTAGCAAGACAATAGACATGAAATGTTTCTCATCATTTCATTTCAGTAAATATCATAATTAAGAACTCCAAAGTGTAATCATATGTTTTCAATTTTGAGAGTGTCGTATTTGCGACGCTTTCTACAAAAAAATGTCAATAGCGAGGATAATGGCCTCTTTTTTTTTCTCTCCACCTGTGCCTCTGACAGGCACACACTAATGGCTTTCTTCTGTCAGGTGGTTGTCGCGCAGCTGGGTGATCACGACGCATTACGTGCAGGTGGTCACTTAACTGTCTTATTGAAATATTTACTTCACCAGTTTCCGCTACAATGACAGTCTCATATAAAAAAATTCACAGGTCAAGAATTTGCGTTACAAATCTGTAGAAACAAAATCCTTTAAATATAATAGTGCCCAAAAAATTTTCGTTGGCATTGTAATACACTCCTGGAAATTGAAATAAGAACACCGTGAATTCATTGTCCCAGGAAGGGGAAACACATTCCTGGGGTCAGATACATCACATGATCACACTGACAGAACCACAGGCACATAGACACAGGCAACAGAGCATGAACAATGTCGGCACTAGTACAGTGTATATCCAATCCAGGCTGCTATTCTCCCATAGAGACGATCGTAGAGATGCTGGATGTAGTCCTGTGGAACGGCTTGCCATGCCATTTCCAACTGGCGCCTCAGATGGACCAGCGTTCGTGCTGGACGTGCAGACCGCGTGAGACGACGCTTCATCCAGTCCCAAACATGCTCAATGGGGGACAGATCCGGAGATCTTGCTGGCCAGGGTAGTTGACTTACACCTTGTAGAGCACGTTGGGTGGCACGGGATACATGCGGACGTGCATTGTCCTGTTGGAACAGCAAGTTCCCTTGCCGGTCTAAGAATGGTAGAACGATGGGTTCCATGACGGTTTGGATGTACCTTGCACTATTCAGTGTCCCCTCGACGATCACCAGAGGTGTACGGCCAGTGTAGGAGATCGCTCCCCACACCATGATGCCGGGTGTTAGCCCTGTGTGCCTCGGTCGTATGCAGTCCTGATTGTGGCGCTCACCTGCACGGCGCCAAACACGCATACGACCATCATTGGCACCAAGGCAGAAGCGACTCTCATCGTTGAAGACGACACGTCTCCATTCGTCCCTCCATTCACACCTGTCGCGACACCACTGGAGACGGGCTGCACGATGTTGGGGCGTGAGCGGAAGACGGCCTGACGGTGTGCGGGACCGTAGTCCAGCTTCATGGAGACGGTTGCGAATGGTCCTCGACGATATCCCAGGAGCAACAGTGTCCCTAATTTGCTGGGAAGTGGCGGTGCGGTCCCCTACGGCACTGCGTAGGATCCTATGGTCTTGGCGTGCATCCGTGCGTCGCTGCGGTCCGGTCCCAGGTCGACGGGCACGTGCACCTTCCGCCGACCACTGGCGACAACATCGATGTACTGTGGAGACCTCACGCCCCACGTGTTGAGCAATTCGGCGGTACGTCCACCCGGCCTCCTGCATGCCCACTATACGCCCTCGCTGAAAGTACGTCAACTGCACATACGGTTCACGTCCACGCTGTCGCGGCATGCTACCAGTGTTAAAGATTGCGATGGATCTCCGTATGCCACGGCAAACTGGCTGACACTGACGGCGGCGGTGCACAAATGCTGCGCAGCTAGCGCCATTCGACGGCCAACACCGCGGTTCCTGGTGTGTCCGCTGTGCTGTGCGTGTGATCATTGCTTGTACAGCCCTCTCGCAGTGTCCGGAGCAAGTATGGTGGGTCTGACACATCGGTGTCAATGTGTTCTTTTTTCTATTTCCAGGAGTGTATATTCACACATTTACATACATTTTGTAACTCTTAAAGTACGATTCTTGGTTTCCAACAACCTTTTTCACAAACCAGAGTCCCTAACCACTACTCTTTATTTCTTACGTTATTCGTCAACACTTCTCCAATATTTCATCATAACAGATTCATAGCATAATCAAATAACTCATATAGCATCAGCTTATTGATCATAAACATACAGCAACAGCTTAATACACATCGTCATCATAACATCATAAAACCTCAGCCAAAACTCAAAATCGTTGTAGCTTCTTCAAATAATATCAAAACCTAAAAAAAAATTCTCTGTTCATGTCAAAAGTGTCATCTACCTCAAACGTACTTTAAAAATCATGATCTCATACCAAATATGTCATTCAAAGCTCTCATAGTATCACAGTGGTTCCGAAAAAGTATGAACAGTACACAAAGTACAGACAAAATACAATTTTGTAATTGTGAAGTTATCCAACTGTGTAATTACGTAAACATCTGTCACTGATGTAGTAAAAAAAAATTTTTGTTTCTCTGTTAAGTAACCAGGTAGCTGTATAATTCTGTGTTGGAGAAATATGGTACCGATGTGTAAAGTTGTATAAGCAAATACCATATTAGCTAGGGCTCCTTGTGCTTGCCAGACACATGGTACACAAAGTAAGCGTGTACCCCCCCCCCCCCCCCTGAGGATTAATGTAATTATATCCTCAGGTGTTACAGATTACAGCAATGGAAAGAAATGTATCACGGAAAACCTTTCTATCATTGTACTTCAAATATCTTTAAAAATAAATGTTTTAAGTACAAAATTAATCACTCAACTACATATACTGTAGCGCTAAACTGTGCGTTGTATTGTAAGATAATCTCTGTGAAAGTGTCGTAGTTATCGTCCTCCAAAAGCTAAGTTCTGCAGAAGTCAATGTACTTACCTCATGATAAACAAAAGTGAAATGCTTTGCGTATAGATATCGTAGTTACTTCGTGATATAATCGTGAAGCTATCAAACAAACCAAATGCGAAGTCATCTTTAATCTCACAGAAAGTACTTCAAATAAAGAATATCTTCTCAACTAAACCAAAATGTTGCAGTAAAATCTCATTAACACTATATGTTCTAAGTATGTAAGCCTTATAGTCGTTACGTAATCGTGCAACTAACAAGCAAGAATGTACAAATAACAACACTGTGTCGTCTGTTCACTATAACAATGCATTCATAATTTCTGTTTAAAAATGTTCCCTACGTTCTAGACTGGATAGTTAACTTCAAAACGTTGTTGCGTGTTAACAGTTTCTCAGTGTGACAAAGCATACTAGTAGCGTGAAGTGAAAAGTTTTATGGGAAAGGCAAAGTTAAAAAGCAGATTATCTTTCAAATAACGGTTTTACATGTGAAATGTGGTGCAATCTTTTACTCTTCCTAGTACGCAGAGTTTCAGTTTCAACGCAATTATCATGTGGTTACGTCGGTGAGGACACTGGAATTTAGCTCAAGGTTAGCTTATGTTATTTCTCTCTGAGCCAACAGGCGCACACGGCTGCCTGCGGTGCGAGTCATTGTCTGTCTCTTTGTTGGCGCGCGCCATTATTGGGATTAGGAGACCTAACTTCTACAAATTCACCTTGACGAGAAGGCCCTGCCCTGTCTGAAACTCGCCAGTTCTGATGGAATTCAGGTCTCTCGTTTTGTCGGTAGTTTACATAGTTTCTTGTTTGTCGGTCACGTGGTGGAGAATTTCTCCCTGAATCGTAACTGCACGCTGGACCGTTGCGTCTGAAATTATTCTGTCTCCCTTGATAATAATTTATTTTGGTTCCCATATTGTCTGTTTCTCTGATTGTCTCTGTGATAGTCACTACCGCGGAGAGGTGATCTTTCCCTGTAATTATTACTACTCTGCCAACGATTGTCATACGGGTGGTGTCTGTTTTGGTCACGATTTGTATTGTGAGAATAGCCTTGTCGTGTATTATTTCTGTCATCGCGGAATTGTGACAGGTGTGACCTGCAATTGTTGTGCTCCAGTTTTCGCGTTCCGCGATTGTCAGTCTCAATTTCCAGTTCTTGTAACAGTCCCTGAAAAGCTTCAATGTCCTCTTTGCAACGTCCTGCCAAAATAATATGTCGTAAATGTTCAGGCAATTTGATTTAGCAAATGCGGATGAGTTCTGAGGGGCTGTGTAGGTTTGACAGGTAATGATTCTTGTGCAACATGTCTCCAAAATATTTGACAAGACTGGAAAATTCGGATTGTTCGAAATGTTTCATCATTATGATGCTATGTTTAACTCGGTCTTGTGTGGCTTGAGACCAAGATGCTGAGAGGAAGGCATGGTAAAATTCTCCTTGACTATGGCAATCATGAATGACCTATCGCATTCTTACAGTTGGTTCATTCTCTAAGTAGCCACACACAAATTCTAATCTGTGCTCTAATGACCAATTGGGGGGGGGGGGGGGAAACAATGAGAGAATTGATGAAGCCACGCTTGTGGATGAATGTCGTTGCCAGAATTCTTAAATGTTTTGAATTTACTTGTAGTAATGAACAGCTTATAGTCAAAATCATCATGTCGGCGAGTCGCATGTCGGTCATTGTTACGTCGTTTCGGCGGTTCCATCTCAAAATTCTGTGTACCTTGCCAATTTCTTTCATAATTTCCGAAGTGCCATGTGTTATTATTTTGTGGCTGTTCCGTATTTCTATCTCCCTCTTCCCATATTGGAGCGCGAGTGTCCTCTGAAATACGTAATTGTTTTATTACCTGTGTCAGCTGATCTTGTACTGCCCGGATTTCTCTTTGGTGTTGCGTACTAATTTGATTCAGACTTTGTTTGAATTTCCTATTTTGTTCGCACTCTTCTGTGTCATTAAAGACTACCGGTTTTGTGTCATTCAGATTATCATCTACCTTCATAGATAAATTAGTGAACTGATCGGAAAGTTCGGCTACTTTCTCCGATAGTGAACACATTTCCTCAGTGTGTTTTTCTGAACCAAGTTTCAGAGTGTCCATTTGTGTTGAAATCGAATCTACTGTGTCCTTTAAGTTTTCCTGAGTTCTTGTAAGTTGCGTAACCGAATCGGTGGATGCAACTGAGTCCATTTTAGCTTGCAAGGTGTCGTGATTTTCACGAACAATAGTTTGCAGTTCTTTTATGGCTACTTCGTGATTCTGTACTGCATTTTCATGCCGCGAAAAAATAGTTTGAAAATGCTCACAGATTTGTGTTTTTACATCATTACAGGTTTTTTGACATTTCGATTCAATGTTATGTAACTCATTAGTTAAATCTTCACGTGTTTGTTCAAGTGTGGTGTCTAACTTCCGAAGATTTTGTACCATTGTGTCTAACTGTTGCTGTGTTTGTCTCTGGTGTTGTTCCATTGTGTCTAACTTTTGAAGCTTTTGCTGTGTTTGTCTCTGATTTTGTTCCATTGTGTCTAACTTTCGAAGCTTTTGCTGTGTTAGTCTCTGATTTTGTTCCATTGTGTCTAACTTTTGAAGATTTTGTTCCATTGTGTCTAAGTTTTGATGCTTTTGTCCTATTTGTTGCATTAATTGTAATAACAATGCACTGGTGTCTGAAACATATTCCTTAGTGCTACTCGGAAATGCATTTGAACCGGCAATATTCGCAGTTTGAAAAACAGAAAATGTGTCTTGACTTATTTGAGAAAATGGTGAGGACGCAAAATCTGAATCTACAGTATTTGCAAGATTGTGTCCTGTCATTCCCGAATCCTGAGGCGAGCTGTTGCCAACCGATCGATCGATAATGCTTCCCTGTTCACTAATTGTTTCACTGTCTACACCATTGTTTGCAGCCCGCTCCATTTCCCTATGTACAATTACTAAATTACTACTTTGAACATTAGTTAATTCATTACATGGTGGCGCTAACACACTGCTTTCGTCTTCACTGTCATTTCTCAGTTTACTTTGGACCTTAATATTACGATTTTCACACGCCATTATTGTCAGAATATTTCACACAACAACACAAAAAAACACAATTTGAAGAGCAAAAATAAGAGAATACATTAACATATCAAATACTATCTAGTTAATTGCAAGCGCAGCTGCGAAATACTTGGTGCAACTCTACATGCATGCCACAACTGTTTTACTGTACAACAATGAAAGATTACAACTACAAAGGAGATTCTCTCTACAATTACGCGCTAGCAATAAACAAAATCTACACTAATTACACAAACTACAAGAGAAAAATCAGAAGATTCCAGTGAGGTGTCTTCGGCTAGGGGTCGACATATGAAACGTCCCCTTGTACCAATTAATGAATTACTGTGTCTTAACTGACACACAATATTTTTTAGCGAAACGCAATCTGACTTCCAAAAATCTCTACGAAAGAATGGCCCTGACTAACATTAACCTATATGTTTCACAAATCACTTACCTCACAAAAATCTTCGGTACTCGAACTACTGCAATACGGCGAGCGCCAAGACTGCCAGCGAAATAAAAGATTCAACCTACTGAAGGCACTAACTACTGATAGGCATAGTTAGTAAATGAAAGATTTTAATAGAGAACAAACAATGTATTTACCTTAATAGTCATAATATATATAGCAGTTCATGACATACAGTCTTACAAATTTCAAAACTCCGCCATCTCTCTCCCCACGTCCACCACTGGTGGCGGCTCACCTCCAACTGTGTAACGCTATGCGCTGTTAGCATCCAGCTGCCGCTGCCCAACACTACAATGGCAGACAACAATGCAAACCAGCCACAGACTGCACACAGCACAGCCAGTGATTTTCAGAGCGATACGTGGCGTTACCAATAAAAAAACATAAACAGCCTACTTACACTGTTAATGTGGTACTACGCGCCAAGCGCTACCTCTTTTCACGCGTTTGCATGGCTGCACTTTGACCGGAGTGCCACCTTCCGTGCAGAACAAGCTCATACGGACACATGGTTTACAGTTTGAGTAATAAGATCATGAATTAGACACAGAAATAGTAAATAACGATTGGGTGCTCGAATTTACGACACGAGCGTATGATACTAAGGTGAAAAAGCACTATACGATGGCTGTTCATAACCTAAAGGGAACTTGAGCTCCTGGTATCTAACTGTAAAGACATCCGTAAGAGGAGTTACCAAGTTTCACTTAACTTCTAAAGGTGATCTGTCTGTAGGAGCGAAACAGTAACACTCGAAATACGCTAAGCGCTGTACGGTCTAAGTCGTGGCGTGCCAAAATTACATGATTTGTGCTGCAAAAGATGACGTGGAAAAATTCCCATTCTGTGCAAACGAATACTCACTCTATAGCTTTTTACGGTCCGCAAGATACCTTCCTCACATGCAACCGCAGACGCAAGTAGGGACAAGATCCGACCATTCGAGTGTAATATCCTACAATCTGAGAAAGGCTTCCAAAGTATCTAAATTACAGAGGTATGTGAATTACATAGTGATGATAAATTTTTGTTTGCAAATAAAGGAGCTCCCACAGAGGTTGTAGAGTTTCTGCTGGGGAAACTGCAGCAATAAGGCAGGAAATAACGTTTGGTTAGCTAGTAACCAATGACTTAAACACCAATCTGAACTAGTCGCTTCGCACTTTAAAAGAAATCAGTTCAGTGATTATTCCTGAAGCTCAGAAGTAATCAAAGGAGGTTCTTAATCATTATGTGAGAGATAAGTAACTGTTAATGCGTCAGGTTTATTTTATATAAAAATATTGTTTATACAGCTTTAATCATGAAAGATTTTATATGGATTAACATCCTCGGGCTCGAAAAATTTATGAATTTCATACATGCCAGAATCCACTAGAACGGAAGCTGTGTTTTACAATTTTGTAGTCCTTGCTTCATCAGTGTCCTTCATTTGTACCTGTAGTAGTATGCTGAGGAGCTACACATGTACCACCATTTCTTTCGTTCAGATGTCAGGCTCCTCAATTGTTTATTTTTTGTTTATTTATTTCTAACGCCCTGCTTTACAATATTTATGATACTACATGTACAACATGTTCCGCTATACCAAAATATTTAACCTTTTTCCTTTTCCGGTTCGTCGTATGGTTTTGTGTCCGGCTTTCTCGATGTAGCTTGCCAGTAACTTTTTATTTCGCCTGGCCGCCTTACAGGGGCTGCGCAGGTATAGTGGCATAGTGGAGCTGCCTCTTCAAGGCCTTCCAACGTGACTGATTTTCTTGTGGGAGTTTACTCCTCTAGGAGAGTTGGCTTCTCTACGCTCTGGCGCCCTCCCTGCCCTATGTTGAGGGACACACCTCGTCTGGCTCCTCTGTCAAGGCCTGTCTGACTCAGGTGGACCTGCTGGTAGCTACGCTTCCGTTGGAATAGCCCCTGACATCATCGAAGCGCACAAACCCTCCCGCCCCATTAAGGCGGTCTCCCCTGTGGTTGAATATTATTAATTTTACCTACACAAACTGAACTGTTTAAATACTTTTAAATTTTATAATTAGTCGTTTAACATTGTGAAAAACAAAATGGAATGAAAAGAAATAATGGTAGCACCAGTTATCGAACTTGAGCCATCGAATATTCAGTCTGTACGTTGACCACACTGCCATGTCGCCGTTAAGTAAACTGCCCCTCAAGAATCTCTCGTTCTTTACACTTGCACAATACGTTACAAACATTGACAAGGTACTGTGAGGAACGTATCACTCATTGTGCTGGAAGGGATGACTTCAAATTGGAGTATGCGCAGTCGGAAATAGACAACTGTATCCCTTCCCTGAGTCGATAATAGGGCGGCTGACAATCAAATCAGAAATTCACATTAGTTTCCAGTTATCACGGATAGAGTGCTACAAAACATGTTTTCATCCTTTGTATTCTGTAGAAGCAGGCATTCTAAGAGAAATGCCATAATTGTAGTGCGATTTCTGGTTCACATTGGAACAGAAATGTCATAATTTTAGTTGCGATATTTAAAGAGTGCTGTAGCACATTACCATATGACGGCCGGCGGCCAGTGCTTGTAAGAACTCATACATCAAGTAATACTTAATAGTATAATCTACACTGTTATATAAAAACCAATCGTTGTTTAGTGTTGTTACCAAAAATCTAGAAAAATACTTCAACGATTTATGTCAAATTTACACGATTAACAAACGCATCAGACGAGCATAGACTACATATTTTAATATATATGGTATAGACATATATAAATTATATACCATACAAAGGGGCAACGTTCCTAGCAAAAATCTTAACCGATTCACTTGTGATTTTTCCACAATACTCCACTGAACTTTTCATACGTTGTCCACATGTACATTTCTAACACTTTCAGAAGTGTTACATTTTGAAATTTCTTTCAATTTTCCATTTGCAATACATGTAGACCTAGGGTCTTTTCTCATAATCTACAGGAATAACCTTGGCCTCAGACTGCTAATGCATTTCTGTTACAGATGGACAGGAACCGGTAGATTTCGAGGGGTCTCCTTGCTCTTTCATTGTTGACCTGTAACTAACTGGGACCGCCACAGTGCACACCATCTTTATTGTTACCATTATTGTTGTGCCTGCTCAGCAACAGTGATCATCAAAATACAGTACGTCTAAGTAAAAATACAGTACACATTTTACAACATTATCTGAACATTGTTGTATGTACTGCAATTTTTTTTGTAGTAAAATCTCTATTGTAGTGAGCCTACCTGCGTCACGTTAATTTTAAAATATTGTATGTGTGTACAATGTACTATACATACGCAACTACGAGTTTCTAAATGTTTTAATTAATGCATTTCAATGAATGGTACGAGTAAGAGAAAATTTTTGTTATTGAAAGTGAATCTATAGTCTTTAGAAACACTAGACAGTGGAGTAACATTAAAAACACATGCTGTTAAGTACGGAATCAATGAAGTGATAGTTGGAGACTGGCGTAAAAACAGAGCCAAAATTGAGAAGTTTCCATCAAAGAAGTTTCCTATTTCGTCATTTCAGATTAAGTCAGTAAAGAAATCTCAGTGTGAAAATACAAGGCCAGTCATTGTGGCCCAGGGCTTCTAGGCGCTTCAGTCCGGAACCGCACAGCTGCTACGGTCGCAGGTTTGAATCCTGCCTCGCTCATGGATGTGTATGATGTCCTTAGGTTAGTTAAGTTTAAGTAGTTCTAAGTCTAGGGGACTAATGACCTCAGATGTTAAGTCCCATAGTGCTCTGAGCCATTTGAATCGTTTGAAAAGATAAGTGAAGCGTTGTTCGTTCGGGTTACTCAAAAGAGACTACAATGAAATCGAGTTGGAGGGCCTATTCTGTAAGAACAACTGTATCTTTTAGAAATAAATTAAAGAAAGTTGAGGACGTTTTGACTGCAAATTCATGGTGGTTGGATAGGTGGAAGAAGCCATACGGCATAAGTCATATTGTAATTTGTGGTGAAGAACATTCTGCAGATTCTTAGACTGTTACACGGTTTTGTTAGAAATTAACAAAAAATACGCAAGAAGGAAATATTATTCCTGATCAAGTGTCTAACTGTGATGAAACAAACCTAAATTGTAAAACGCTTCTGTCGAAACTATTAGCCTCAAAAGAATAAAAGGCTGCCCACACTAAAAGATGTGTAAAGAGAGGTAAATAGTTTTTGCTACATCTAATGTGAGTGGAGACCATAAACTGAAGCTGCTGGTAATAGGGAAGTCTGCTAAGCCTACAGCTTTAAGAAATATCAGTTTCTTCACTGCCTATTAAATATGGCCACCGAAAGTCTTCTCGTATGGAGAAAAATATCTTTAAAAAGTAGTTTTCGAAGATTTTACTCCTGAGACCAAAGAATTAAAGAAAACGTTCTTGCCTTCCAAATCAATCTCAATGCCTGACACGTTGGTTCACACCCTATAATTATAATGTGACGCTATTTGCCCATTGTTCTCGTCCTCTAACGTGACGAGTATAATGCAACCTATGGAGCAAGGTGTTTTAAAATCATTCAAAAATATCGTCGTCCTTTGCTCCAGACGCTTCTACAAACAACAGAAGGTGAAACAACCATCCAAGAAAAATATCTACGATAAAAGACGTAGTTTACTGGACAGCTGATTCCAGGTCTGGTAAGTAAAGGTGGAGACAGTAAAAAACGTCTTGGAGCAAGGATGAAACGATACCTACAACAAAGACGAAGATGACCTGCCGTTTGCAGAACAGTTGGAAAAGCTGGCTATATGTGAAAAAGCAAATGCGAATGATTTTCCCCCTGTATGGATGAAGAGTGATGCACAATTTGAAATGACCGATCTTTCAGTTTATGAAATTCTTAGTGAACCTACTGAAAACAGTGATGACGAGGAATTGCCTCAAGGAATTCGAACAGTGGTCACTTATACCAAATGTTTAGCAGTGCTAGATTTGGTACTCCAATTGACACACATGCTCATTAGAAGATGGCGCGGCATTCCTACTAAAAAATGAGGTTCTGTTATAAAACAGAGGACTAAGAACAATTTATTTAAAGTACAACTTACATTTAAGTACAACTTACATTTTTGCATCTTGGAAACGTGTGTTCGTATAGTACATACAACACAGGTGAGTATTATATTGGTTCTTTATTTATTTTTTTAAATCATTATTCATGATTTACCCATCATTTTAAAGATATTTCAGTATGTAAGGTGTCAGGCAAACCCAACACCTTCCATGAAAACCCTGACATGATAAGCAAATCCGGCAGTATGTCACAGAGCTCCGAATAAATCCTGACATTAAATTAACCAAAGTAATACGATCAACGAGTCAGCAAATGGAATACCACAGACTAACACAAGAACGCCTAAATGCATAGCATAACTCCCCACCGTGAAACAGACGCAGTTCCGAGGGAAGAAACGAGAGCAGAAGCCGGGAGCAGAACCGTGTTAAGCGAGAAGGCCTTACGATAAGGGACAGGCACCCACGTAGCTGGATGACCACCAGGACCACCCCTCCAGCCCATGTTAAAAGATAGAGCCCTCCAGAAGAACAGTATAGATCTTACGATAACAGTAAAAGGACCACACCAACTGAAAGTTTTGCAGTGATACTATACGCGTCTCTGTTACGTTCCAAACGTTAAAAACATTGCCCCACCACGAAAAGTATAAGGTTTCTCATTGGATAGACAGAATTTTTGTAGGCAGAGCTTAAGGTTAACATTGAGACCCTGATTGGTCAGTTGAAAACACAGCCAGATAGCTTTTTTTAAAACCAGCTTCGGTACATTGTAGTAAGGAGAAGTTAGGAGAGAGTTGCTTCCGAGATAGCGAGATGTGTGGAGCTGCACCTCCCGCCGCCCCCTGATGATGCCTAAACACCGTCAAGGTAATGAACGCAAAACAGCGCATGACGCTTCACTCAGAACTGCAGAAGTTTCAACTGTTACATCCCCTTTTTACATAATACTAGTGTGGATTGTCAATTAAATCTCATGGTGTTCACATTTTCTACTTGAAGTAAAAATCTGAAACGCGATGATTTTTCTGTTATATAATTGTTGAGAAGCCACATCAGCCACTGTAATTTACAACAACTTAGATAAGTAATTAAAGGTAATTGAGGGTCACTGTAGACCATTTTGATAGTTTTCTCTTTTATGAAACTTAACTTAAATCTATATTATAGATGTGATATGACATAGGTCATTCTCCGATCCATTGTAGAACTTGGAAAACAATTCAATGAATATTCGTTCACATTTTTGTTGAACGCAATTGGTGTTTATCATCGTGTATTAAAAGATTTCCTTTTATGAATAGTGCAATTTTTAAACAATGTTTTGTGAGTAGAATAAAATTTCCAATGGTAATCTTAACTGCTTTTTCGACGTTATTTTACCAGCTAACTAAAAATAGGAAAACCTTGAACCCCTTCCACTAAATTTTGTTAGTATTTAGATCCTTTTACAGGGAGTGGAGTGGAGCTGACGCTGAAATCATTAATTATTTTATTATATCATCGCTAGTCTCACTGAACTCTTCTGAACTCTATATGTCATGTGTGGTCTGGTGTCTCCTTACCAGCAACAGGTCCCAGGTTCAAACTAGTCAATTCCCTAAAAAACGCGCTCAGAGCGTGGTTGCGCGAAAGTGGTTGGGGGACACGACCTAGAACAAACAGACACCACGCAGAATGTTGGAAGTATTATCAGAGTTTTTTGTAATTCATCGTAGCCTCAGCCCGAATTAGATCGCATTACCGGGGCTCTAATATTAAGGGGAAAGGTTGTTATCAAAAATCTCAGGGAGTTCTTGACCGGTTGCCTTCATATTGGTCGAAGAGATTCCTGGATTTCAGCCAGTCGTCGTAAACTTCATTTCACGATATTTCGTCTAGACACCTGCCAGTCACCCTGAGGTGAGCGATCGAAGACTGTCGAAGCCGTACTCCGCACCGCCCTATATAGCGTGCTGAGAATACTGCCGCGCATCCGACAGGGTCAACGGTGACTGAAGTACCACATCGCCCGGCGGCAGTTCCCTCACTGGTGGAACTGCAAAGATCAGCTTCTGCGTTGCCGCTCGCCTCGGTCATTGGAGTATTTTGGCGTCTTGGTGTGGAGCAAATCTCGGAGATGATGAGATTCCACGCATCATGCAGCCGGTACCGCTATCTGGGTTCATTACATTTTCCGCTATGCGTATTTCAGTGGATTCTTCTATAATAGAGTCCCAAAAAAGATATTGCTATGGCCAAAATAAATCTATTGTCGTACTCCATTGAAAATCCGTTGTAGATATGATGTCCTGTAATCGCAGATTTGATGGGTTGCAGAAGGCGAGTGCAACGTTTATGTTCCGTGCAACGTTCTTCACTGTGCATGCTGTTTCCCGTATTTAGATCACACGACTCTGCCAAGGCATTTTGTAAATTCGTGCCTTCCGCAATAACAAATCGTCCTTATTGATCCCAGCAGGTCGGAAATCTTAAGTGGTGAGGCAAAAAATAATTTCACCTTAATATTACGAGGAGTCTTGCTATTTTTATGGAAACACTTCCAACGAAGGGAAGAAAAGCTAGGGTCTTTGCTGGAGCGTTCCCCTCATTATCCACTTTCCAATTCTTAATTTTAGTTGCCGCGGGGTGGTGTACGCGGCAATACTGTCAGTGCGTTATATAAGGCGCAGCAGCGGAGGTCTTCGTCAGCCTTCGATAGCTCACCTGAAGTTGACTTACAGGTATCCAGTTGAAATATCGCGGACTAAACTTTACGGCAACCAAGCGCTATCCGGAAATCTCTTCGTACATTTAATTCGGCGGGAAAATTTCAAATTTCATTTTCTTCAGACTTACGCTAACGAATATTTGAACGTATGTGTGTGCGTGCGTGCGCGCACGCATGCGCGTTCGTGTGTGTGTGTGTGTGTGTGTGTGTGTGTGAGTGTGTGTGTGTGTGTAATATAGAGAGGAAACTATAAATGTTCTTCAACGATTACGTTACATTACTACTCAATACTCTGTTAAACATTCGGACGGAGGCAGACTACATATTTTTAGTGTACCATCCTAAATAACTGTTTGTCCCGATGCAAGTTACAAAATGGCGCAAGCAAATGTTCTTTAGCCGTCAGGGGGACATCAGTCAGCATGATTGCTTTCGTTGTAGCTTTATTTTTTGCAAAGATATGAACAGCGGTATGACTTTTTTAAATGGCACCCTGCATTTTTTCTTCGGCAATTCATTTCCTCTCCTAAAGACCTATTCAAAAATGTATCACAGTGTACCATTCACTGAAATACAAAGTTATTAATTACGTAATACAACGTTGACGTTGACTCTCCAAGCGCTTAAGTGCAGGCATTCCGGGTAATGGAACACATCCACGTCCTGACGTTGACAGAGGACAAATGTAAACATAAGTAGAATACATATCCGTCATTTCCCTCGTCGACCATCGTCAGTTGAAGACGTGTGAGTACAGCATACACCTACGAAGAGAAGGTAGAAATGCTACTCATCTATGGGGAATGTAAGTTAGCAGTTAGAGTAGGCATACTGTAAAGGCTGTCCTTCGTACAAACTGAATCGACATAACGTTTCTATTGTTGTTGTTATTGAAAGTAGGCGAAATGCTGTGTAAATGGCTCAAATGGCTCTGAGCACTATGGGACTCAACTGCTGTGGTCATCAGTCCCCTAGAACTTAGAACTACTTAAACCTAACTAACCTAAGGATATCACACACATCCATGCCCGAGGCAGGATTAGAACCTGCGACCGTAGCAGGCTCACAGTTGCGGACTGCGCGCCTAGAACCGCGAGACCACCGGAAATGCTGTGTAGCCAGCGGAAAGAATACAGGACGATATCCTGACAAGAACCCACCTTCCCGACGGATTTTTTCTTTTCTTTTAGCGACGCTTCAGATCGGGAAGTTTCAAACCACGACAACGCAATCGTCGTAGCACTCGCACAGACGAAGCTGCCGAAGTTACTGTTCTCGCATCCGCTACTATGAATCCACATGTGACAGCTTGAACACGAGATTTGCATTTCTAAAAATAGTGTACATCGTATTCTTACCGATCCCATCCTTACCATGTACACCAACATAAACAATCGTATGAGAAAGATTTCCAGAATCAGGTACAATTCTGTCAGTGGGCAATGGAGCATATCCTCGCCAACCCGAACTTCTTGTCCAATGTTCTATTTACCGATGAATGTTCCTTCTCAACCAAAGGACAGGTAATTTCATCAATGGTAGTCTAAACGGCACAGTGTATGCCAACTTCCTCAGACGAATTCTTCCTCCTCTTCTGGATGAAGTGCCTCTATGAATCAGAATGATTTTGTTGTATCAACACCATGGATGTCTAGTACATAATGCCTTGTGTGCACGTGCTGTTCTGAACCGAAGGTATCCTGCCAGATGGATTGGTCGAGGAGGAACAGTTACTTGGCCTGTTAGGTCACCTGATTTAAATTCTCTATACTGTTCTCTTTGTAGATGAATTGAAGAAGGTGTCTATCGTGGTATTCAAACAACTCCAGTGGACATGCAGAAACCTATCGTGCTTGCTTATAATTCTCTTCAGTTGGCAACAATGGAATCAGTAAAAAATTCTTTCATTCCACGAGTGCACCAGTGTACCGATATCCAGGGTCACCACTTTGAGCATATACTATAAATGTTCTACTCCTGGACATTGCTACTGGAGGGTCAAAGTCAATTTTGTGTTATGTTTTTATTTGGTTTTCATTTGCTTCTGACAACTCCACCAACTGGACGGGTTTGTGATCCCAGGCTCAAACTCAATGCTGTGTTATGTAATTAACAACGTTGTGTTACAGTGAATGGTACACTATGATACAAATTTGAATAGTTCTTTAGGAGAGGAAATGAATTACCGATTAAAAAATACAGGATGCAATTTGAAAAAGTCATACCGCTGTTCTCATATGTCCCCCTGACGGCTACAGAACGTTTACTTGAAACATTGTATAATCTGCATCTGGACAAACAATTAGGGTGGTCAAGATAAAATGAACACCTTGTATATAATACGTAAATACATATGTAACATAAAAGTTGGTAACGGTTTAACCAAAAATCTCTGAAAGTTCTTTAACGATTTACTTCAAATTTTTTCACAACAGTGTAATACACTTTGGAGGGACATAGACTGCATACAGTTTTGAGGAACAACATACAGAAACTTCAGGGCAGATTACAACTGTGTTCCGGACCGAGACTCGAACTCGGGACCTTTGCCTTTCGCGGGCAAGTGCTCTGCCAACTGAGGTACCCATGCACGACTCACGCTTCATCCTCACAGCTTCACTTCTGCTAGTACCTAGCCTCCTACCTTCCAAACTTTACAGAAGCTCTCCTGCGAACCTTGCAGAACTAGCACTCCTGAAAGAAAGGATATTGCGGAGACATGGTTCAGCAACAGTCTAGTGTATGTTTCCAGAATGAGACACAGTTTTAATTTGCCAGGCAGTTTCATATCAGCGCAACCTCCGCTACAGAGTGAAAATCTCATTGTGTGAACAACATAGAGGTTTTCTATTAAAAGTGAGTACAAGGAAGAAGCTGTGTGATGGTGTGGATCTGCTGTTTTGATTTGTTTCTTGCAGTCAGTTTTAGCTATGGCAGGACGGCGTGTAAACCATTAGAGGAATTGCTGCTCTCTTATTAAGCTTGTCTCTTTGTATATATTTTCAAAAAAATTGTTTGCATAACAGTGTGCTGAGTTGTTTCCATCCCCGCCGTCAGTTTTACAGAAAACAATAAAACTCTATTTATTGCTCATCGGTTTATGGTCACGATATTACTAAGGCACCCGAATCGTCCGAAAATTTGTTGTCCTACCCATTCGAAGATTAAAATACTGTCATTGAAGATGCTGTCTTCACAGCTGTAGCAGCGGAGAGGGCTGTCTCACACCCCACATACTTATGAT
This sequence comes from Schistocerca gregaria, assembly GCF_023897955.1. Taxonomy (NCBI): domain Eukaryota; kingdom Metazoa; phylum Arthropoda; class Insecta; order Orthoptera; family Acrididae; genus Schistocerca; species Schistocerca gregaria. The sequence continues at coordinate 294,984,981 of NC_064926.1, read as the reverse complement.
TTACCGCTTCATTTTAAACGGCTTCAATTCTCAATCAAGGTTCATTAGTAAAAACAGTAAACAAGGCATCAGGTCAGAGGAAGCGGTAAGAGGAGAGAGAGGGGCGTAGGAATAGGATGTAGATGAAGAGAGGGACGAGGATGAGACGAGCAAAGAGGAGGTAGGGGGACAAGGAGTTTAGGATGTAGATTCAATTCAGATACATATTCAGCAAATGCGAAACATTGCCGGGTTCGCTAGTAATGTAGCAACACTTCCTAGTGATTATGATCCGAATATTTAGTTATGTGCCTATCAACTGCAGGTTGTTAGTGTAAATGAGGATTAAGAATTTGAGAAGAAATAACTCCAGCGTATATATTATTCTTAAGGTCGAGTGAAACTAATATACACTCCTGGAAATGGAAAAAAGAACACATTGACACCGGTGTGTCAGACCCACCATACTTGCTCCGGACACTGCGAGAGGGCTGTACAGGCAATGATCACACGCACGGCCCAGCGGACACACCAGGAACCGCGGTGTTGGCCGTCTAATGGCGCTAGCTGCGCAGCATTTGTGCACCGCCGCCGTCAGTGTCAGCCAGTTTGCCGTGGCATACGGAGCTCCATCGCAGTCTTTAACACTGGTAGCATGCCGCGACAGCGTGGACGTGAACCGTATGTGCAGTTGACGGACTGTGAGCGAGGGCGTATAGTGGGCATGCGGGAAGCCGGGTGGACGTACCGTCGAATTGCTCAACACGTGGGGCGTGAGGTCTCCACAGTACATCGATGTTGTCGCCAGTGGTCGGCGGAAGGTGCACGTGCCCGTCGACCTGGGACCGGACCGCAGCGACGCACGGATGCACGCCAAGACCGTAGGATCCTACGCAGTGCCGTAGGGGACCGCACCGCCACTTCCCAGCAATTTAGGGACACTGTTGCTCCTGGGGTATCGGCGAGGACCATTCGCAACCGTCTCCATGAAGCTGGGCTACGGTCCCGCACACCGTTAGGTCGTCTTCCGCTCTCGCCCCAACATCGTGCAGCCCGCCTCCAGTGGTGTCGCGACAGGCGTGAATGGAGGGACGAATGGAGACGTGTCGTCTTCAGCGATGAGAGTCGCTTCTGCCTTGGTGCCAATGATGGTCGTATGCGTGTTTGGCGCCGTGCAGGTGAGCACCACAATCAGGACAGCATACGACCGAGGCACACAGGGCCAACACCCGGCATCATGGTGTGGGGAGCGATCTCCTACACTGGCCGTACACCTCTGGTGATCGTCGAGGGGACACTGAATAGTGCACGGTACATCCAAACCGTCATCGATCCCATCGTTCTACCATTCCTAGACCGGCAAGGGAACTTGCTGTTCCAACAGGACAATGCACGTCCGCATGTATCCCGTGCCACCCAACGTGCTCTACAAGGTGTAAGTCAACTACCCTGGCTAGCAAGATCACCGGATCTGTCCCCCATTGAGCATGTTTGGGACTGGATGAAGCGTCGTCTCACGCGGTCTGCACGTCCAGCACGAACGCTGGTCCAACTGAGGCGCCAGGTGGAAATGGCATGGCAAGCCGTTCCACAGGACTACATCCAGCATGTCTACGATCGTCTCCATGGGAGAATAGCAGCCTTCATTGCTGCGAAAGGTGGATATACACTGTACTAGTGCCGACATTGTGAATGCTCTGTTGCCTGTGTCTATGTGCCTATGGTTCTGTCAGTGTGATCATGTGATGTATCTGACCCCAGGAATGTGTCAATAAAGTTTCCCCTTCCTGGGACAATGAATTCACAGTGTTCTTATTTCAATTTCCAGGAGTGTATTTTTGTTAAGGCCGCTAGAGAAAAGTAAGTGAACAGCGCCTTTATAATTGACCCACATAACTCTCTCGGGTTAATCGATGTAGAGATTTTTACTGCACCGGAACTCACATAATATTCATGAGGTACTACACGATTAACCTGGAGTTCATCTGAGTTCTCACCAGTGTCCTATTGGGTTTTATGTTGACTATTGTCGATATCACCCGACTATTTATTCGCACAGTTTACTTCAGCTATTTCAGAGCGTCTTAAACTGACAGTTTAAGAGGAATGTTCCAAAATCAGCCACTGTAGGTATTCAAGTAGTCGACAAAATCCTCTTTGTACGTGAAGTCGCGAATGAAAGAGGGTTTTGTCAAGGGTAAATTTAGTAATCGTAGGTCGTTGAGGATATGCTTACCAAACTCCAGTGAAAGATACTACAGAAGAGGTGTTACGTATTTTGGAAAGGCTTAACTTTAATATTCCGAGAGCATAATTTCCAAGAACAGTTCGAAATTTTGAAATTTGTGGTAAGGATTACGGGACTAAACTTCAGAGGCCACCTGTCCCTAGGCTTACGTACTACGTAATCTAGGTTAAACCAACTTATGCTAAGGACAGTACACACACCCATGTCCGAGGGAGAACTCGGATCTACCACGGGGGAGCCTCGCGAACAGTGACAAGACGCCCTAGACCTCACAGCTACCCAGCGTGGCAGAACAGTTTGACAACATATTACTTCCTCCCAAATAAATCTCGTGAAATGATCACAGTGGAATAATGAGAAGCAGAGATTATGTGGAGTTTTACCAGCAGTGTTTTCCCAAGCAGTCTTCGCTGACACAACTAGAAAATGGTAAATTATAGGGGAAGAAGAGGCAGCAATAGGTGCAGAAATGTCTAAATGCAGTTACGATCAAGCGTTTTCGTATTATCACCATAAAAAGTAGTACTTGTGTCAATCAGGGAGAACAGGTTGACTAGTGTGCAATTTCCTACCCATCGCTGCGAAACAATTGTTCAAGAAGTGTTGTAGAAAATCCTTTGCGAAGAGCTGGGAAGTTCGCAAACTGATATCAAACGTTGTTGTTCCACCACAAGACTGTCTGCATAGAACATGCTTTTGACACATGGTCAAAAACATCAGTTTGATTCTTGAAGACAAACACAGAGTCCAGACAGCAATGAACCATCCGGACTAACTATGGGCGTTATAGTGTGTGAATGTTTGAGTGCAGGCGTGGACTGCACAGTCGTCTCTCTATGATTTTCCCTTCTTAATGTCAGAGTTGTTGTAGAACGAATTTCTTTTAGAAAACTGAACTAACCTACTCTGTAGACGTAAGAGTCACTGAAACTAGAAATCTTATGTTTGCATTTGTAATAAAAGTTTCTGTGTTTCCGGTTTGAATAATTTCATTGTCTGCCTGTCTCTTATACAATTTGGTTATTTTTCTTTCTACAATTGCAAGTGGTCCTTTGAAGCGACTGATCCGACACGGAGAAGCTGTACATCCGTAAATTCTTTAGCGCCTATGGCGTAGCAACATCCATAGTCTAGTCACGTAAAGCTGTATCGCTGACACTAAATAACTGTTGTAGGGAATTGGCAAATAGCTCAATAAGTCGCACATTTAACTCCGTCGCAGATTCCGCTCCACTATTCCGCCGTCCAGTGGTTTTCCTTTTCCATCCATACAATTCACGTTCAGAGAGGACAAAGCTATATTTATTTTGATCAGTACTGACACACAGGCGTTTCTTATCACTTTCTTCCATTCAATGGATCACCGTTTTTTTTTTATCTAATAAGCTAATTTTAGTTCCTGGTATTGCTTTCGTAGATAATTGACGATTATACGTGGTATTATCACTCTAAGAATGTTCATGAGTGTAACTTTTTTCAGTTTCTTCTCCTTCTGTGGGTTCGCAATCTGCTATTACAAGAGTTCCAGTCTGTTTATAGTCGTCTGCACTATTTACATGCTCGACTAGAAGTTTAACTATCATTTCGCACATCGCATGTTCTTCATGCATATTTTCGGTTGATGGCTCCATCTGTAGTCTATTTTACACTGAAGAGCCAAAGAAAATGGTACACCTGCTTAATATCGCATAGAACCCCAGCGAGCACGCAGAAGTGCTGTAACACGATATGGCATTGACTCAACTAATGTCTGAAGTAATGTTCGAGGGAATTGAATCCTGCTACGCTCTCCATAACTAGGTAGGAGTATGAGGTGGGTGGAGATTTCTTCTGAACAGCACGTTGCAAGGAAACCTAGATACGTTTAATAATGTTCATGTCTGGGGTGTTTGGTGGCCAGCCAAAGTGATTAAACTCAGAAGAGTGTTCCTGGAACAATTCTGGACGTGTTGGGTGTTGCATTGTCCTGCTGTAGCTGCGCGGAGTGGCCGTGCAGTTTGAGTCTCCATGTTACGGATTGCGCGGCCTCTCGCGCCGGAGGTTCGAGTCCTTCCTCGGGCATGGGTGTGTGTGTTGTTCTAAGCGTAAGTTAGTGCAAGTAGCGTGTAAGTCTAGGGACCGATGACCTCAGCAGTTTGGTCCCTTAGGAATTCACACACATTTGAACACACACACATTCCTGCTGTAATTTCCCAAGTCCGTCGGAATGCACAATGGATATGAATGGATGCAAGTGATCAGACACGATGCTTACGTACTTGTCGTTGCACTTTTGTTGCATTGAACAATTCTCTTCAGTCGTCGTTAGCCCGTACTTGCAGGATCCTTTCCCGGCCACACCTACGTTGGAGATTTGATGTTTTACCGGATTGCTGATATTCACGGCGCACTCGTGAAATGGTCGTTCGAAAATCCTCACTTCATCACTACTTCGGAGATGCTGTGTCGTATAGCTCGTGCACCGACTATCACACCACGTCCAAACTCACTTAAAACTTGATAACCTGCCACTGTAGTAGCAGTAACTTACCTAACACCTGTGCCAGATACCGCATATTTGAATACGCATGCCTATACCAATTTCTTTGGTGCTTCAATGTATATCTTCATAGAAGGCACCAAAACATTTACAAGGTTCGCCATCACGTGTCAAGGAAGGTTGAATGTTCAGCGTAAAATGGTTTGCGGAGTACGGATATAGAGGTACAGAATATCTTTCATAAGTCGAACTAGCGTCAGAATGATACGTTTCGGAATATGTACCAGAAATTAAAAAAAAGAACATCCCAATGAAATGGGTATTGGTTACGGTCTTTACCAAATCCTGGCAGCGATATTCTTCTTTAGCGAACGCTACGATACGGCGGCCTCATTTTCCGACCATGTGCGCAACGCTCACCGTACAAATAGCTCACGACTCGCGATTTCCCGGGTTGGCCAGTCTTCCACGCAAGCACCAACGAAGAAAAACGACCATTTTGTGACTATTTTAGATGACTTTCAGGTCAGGGCAGCTGCTACAATTTTGTGTGCGGACGTTTCTCACAACTAACAGAGGTAAAAATTTCAATACATGTTTCGGCATGACAACTCAGAACATACTCTTAGTTGAGTACAGTTCACGGAACGTTACTACAACCATGTGCAACCGTCAGGAAGTCCTTCTTAGGGGTGTTGTTGATGTCATGCGTCACATTGGTAATGTCGTCAAACCGATGACCTCACATGTGAATCTCTGCATTGTGGTGTCGTTTTGTAGTAGGCTGGTATTAAGAACAAGAGGTCACATAAGCATCATCCGAGTTTTGCGTTTCAGTTATTTCGTGACAGGCATCCATCGGTCGTTGTTTTAGTTCCGGAGTCGAGGTTTGCTGGAAACACTTTGCAGACACGTTTCTCTTCTTCAAAATTTTGCTCCATTGCGATTTGTGACCCAACAACGTTGTCACACAACTGTCCTCCTTCTATTTAACACTGCCTGTTTACACCTGAAGGTCGTACACACGTCCAATGTTTGAAAATAATAGTTCAATCGGCTTTCGTGATGTCAAATGAATAATAATCAGACGATCAGCGAATACGACTGTGCGAAAGAAATGTGTTCTGAATAAAATTTACGTACGCGATCTGATTCTGTGACAAAATTAATATTCTAAGTAAGCTGTTTGGGTTTTTATGTTGGTAACGCCAACGCTCTGTATGAAAATCACTGACTGTGCTGTGTGAAGTCTGTGGCTGGTTGGCATTGTTGGAATTTGCTATTGTAGTGTTGGGCAGTTGGCTGTTAACAGGACGTAGCGTTGCTCAGTTGGAGGTGAGCCGCCAGCAGTGGTAGATGTGGGGAGAGAGATCGCGGAGTTTTTGAGAGCTGTTGATCTGGACGTGTGTCCATCAGAGAGAGTAAATTTCTAAGACTTTTGAACACTATTAAGGTAAACATATTGTTTATTCTCTATCAAAATCTTTCATTTGCTAACTTTGCCTACAAATAGTTAGTGCATTCAGTAGTTAGGATCTTTCATTCAGCTGGCAGTATTGGCACACGCTGTATTGCAGTAGTTTGAGTAACGAAGATTTTTGTGAGGTAAGTGATATATGAAAGGTATAGGTTATTGTTAGTCAGGGCCATTCTTTTGTAGGGATTATTTGAAGTCAGATTGCGTTGCTCTAAAAATATTGTGTGTCAGTTTAGTGTTGATCAGAATAAGTAAAGAGAGTAACGTCTGAGTACGTTCAGTTTTGCTCAGTTGTTTAAAAGGCAAATAACGTAAGAGGTTTATCAGCACAGACATTCATTAATTTTTCTAAGGGGACGTTTCATATTATGTGTAAAATGTGGGCGCTGATTGTTGCGAATATTTCTCAGATTAGAAAACAATTGCTGCACGAGAACTATTGTAATTACACTGTGAGTGATCACTGAATAAAACGCATCTAACATTATCTGTTAAATCTTTTTGCAAACACAATGTACCACTTACATAAACTATTTCAGTAGCACTAAACCTCTAAACTTATACTGTTATTATGCTTGTGAATGCACTTTGACAGTCACTGTTCTTAACTCTGAATCTGAATTACATTGATAACGAAGTTTTTAGTTTACCCGTGCGCGATAGGCTGATCGTCCCTTTCGCAACGTTTTTTTTTAGTATAAAATAAATGTTTGACTATCAAAATTAAGTTTTATTCACCGTACTCGCACCTTGCAATGCGTGACGGGATTTTCTCAGTACTCGAAACTGTTATTGAGCACACAACTCGCTATGTGCAACGTGAGGAGGCAGTCAGATAAAATCATGAATGTAAATGAAAAATCGGGTACTAGTCTCCCCGACATAGGAGTAACTAAATCAACAATAAGTTTTAACTGAGCTTCACTAAGTCATAGCAACAATACTACTTTCCACACTTCTCGCACATGGACTAATTCGCAAAATGTCTCTGTAGCTTTTATAAGGAAGAGATCCGCGATGTGGAATTTCAGCATAAAAAGCTTTAGCTGTATCTCGTGGCGTACCGTCTACTGGGATTTGCTTTGAATTTTTCTGTGGTGCTGAATGAATAACAAACAAATAAAATTCCTTTCCTGCTCCTAAATATGTCATATTAGAACCTCCATTATCGCATTCTTCACGGAGCAATTTTTGGATTAGCGAGGATCAATAGGACGAAGAATGTTATCGCGGATTGCAAGGGACATCGTACAACGAAACAAGTAACTCAAATGTTATTGCATTCATTTTTAAAATACTGACCGACTAAGGTTCCACATGAACCATCGTTGACTCCGTCGGTTACAACAGTACAACACCCACTACATGTAGTCCCTAGCCAAGGGATATATTGTCCCTTGACCGATCAAAATTTTTAAAGAGAATGAAACCTTGAACGTATGTCTCGTTCAGTAATTAATCGTGTTCTTCCCCGGAGAGGCTAAAAGATCAATATTTGCGAAGCAAGTAGCTCTCTCACACCGGTTGTTAGCCGGAATTAAGGAGCGAAAGTGGAACGGAGTCCTACTAGGAGTCACAATGAAGGATTTCATGACAGTGATTACTTCCAGGCACAGGCACCTTGGTCAATGAACAACACTGTTAACAAATTTTTCGTCATGATCTGTTGGAGAGAAAATTGGCACCTGCATTAAAAGCTGGAGGAGCTTCAAAAACCTATTCGCATTACAAGCTGTAGAGGTCACCACGATTTATAACTTGACGCCGAATGCTTTGATGTCTCTGACCAGCGACATCACTTAAGACTAATATTAGTCGATCGTTAAATCGGAATTCATATTTTGTATTATTAAAATCCCTTTTCCCTTTTGTTAAAGTTGTCATGGTGTTTATAATGAAGGGCCCAAAAATCTAGTGAACACTTTCTTTTAAAATGAACAGGGCATCTGAGCGTCAAAGTTTTAATTGATAATGTTCCCTTCTAGCGCCTCACTGCCGGTGGCACTAAAATTACGGCGACCGACTGTAGTGAATGTACGAATACACGTACGAATTTCTAAAGTTTCTTATAGTATAGAATGCTGCGAACGATGAGAATGTAGAAGATACCATAACGTGATTTCCCAGAAACGTCGCCCTGTCGTTAAAGAGAAGTTAAAACAAGCGAAACCACGCGTGTTTTATGCATAGATTATCGACCGTTTATGGTTAAACGACCGTCAAAAGTTTCAGAGTACTTTTGGCTGTCTTTTAGTGAGAAAGTAGTTTGAAAAAAGCGGTGGCACAGTAGCTAGCGTCGCGGTTTCATACTTCTGCACGCCGCGTTCGAAACTCGATTATTATTTTTATTTCTGTTTTTCACTTATCTACCCATATCCGTGGAAAGCTACTAAAGGAATGTTCTCCAATGTATATTGAAATAACGTCGACTTTATTCACGCTACTGTTATGTCTGGTGAATCAATTCAAAATAAATAAATGAGAAAATTTACAGACGTTCTTTTTGGTGAAATACTTGATTCAAAATCAACTGTAAGCGCCAGTCTTCTGTAAGTGATTCGTTACGCGGGGTTTGCAGCGAAATTATTATTAACGTGTTAGATCTTCAGCAGTGTTAATGAAGTTTCTTTTCCTAGTGAGTTTCATGTGAAGAAGTATCACTGTGGCAAATCAGCATCCACGCGATTCTCGTGGTTTTTGGAATTTCTGTCTCGAATGTTTCTACTATTTGTATGATCCAACGGAATGCACCAAATCTTCCTGAAGAATAAATAAAAGAATAAAATATAAGAACTAATATAAGAATTCGTATGAGAATGAAATTTGAGAATATGGGAATTCAATAAGGATTTAAGACATACTCACCTATATTATATAACAAATATATAACACTTATTTTGAAACATAGTTGTCATTTTACAATTAATAAAAAGCCCCTCTTACCCTGAGCTGATAACAACCCTTGTTGCTGTTGTTGTTGTGGTCTTCAGTCCTGAGACTGGTTTGATGTAGCTCTCCATGCTACTCTATCCTATGCAAGCTTCTTCATCTCCCAGTACCTAATGCAGCCTACACCCTTCTGAATCAGCTTAGTGTATTCATCTCTTGGTCTCCCTCTACGATTTTTACCCTCCACGCTGCCCTCCAGTGCGAAATTTGTGATCACTTGATGCCTCAGAACATGTCCTACCAACCTATTCCATCTTTTGGTCAAGTTGTGCCACAAACTCCACTTCTCCCCAATTCTATATAATATTTCCTCATTAGTTATGTGATCTACCCATCTGATCTTCTGCATTCTTCTGTAGCACCACATTTCGAAAGCTTCTATTTATCGTCCATGTTTCACTTCCATATATGGCTACACTCCATACGAATACATTCAGAAACGACTTCCTGACACTTATGTCTATACTCAATCTTAACAAATTTCTCTTCTTCAGAAACGCTTACCTTGCCATTGCCAGTCTACATTTCATATCCTCTCTACTTCGACCGTCATTAGTTATTTTGCTCCCCAAATAGCAAAACTCCTTTACTACTTTAAGTGTCTCATATCCTAATCTAATTCCCTCAGCATCACTCGGCTTAATTCGACTACATTCCATTATCCTAGTTTTGCTTTTGTTGATGTTCATCTAATACCCTAGTTTCAAGACACTGTCCATTCCGTTCAACTGCTCTTCCAATTCCCTTGCTGTCTCTGAAAGAATTACAATGTCATCGGCGAACCTCAAAGTTTTTATTTCTTCTCCATGGATTTTAATACCTACTCCGGACTTTTCTTTTGTTTCCGTTACTGCTTGCTCAATATACAGATTGAATGACATCGGGGAGAGGCTACAACCCTGTCTCACTCCCTTCCCAACCACTGCTTCCCTTTCATGTCCCTCGACTCTTGTAACTGCCATCTGCTTTCTCTGCAAATTGTAAATAGCCTTTCGCTCCCTGTATTTTACCCCTGCCATCTTCAGAATTTGAAAGAGATTATTCCAGTCAACATTGTCAAAAGGTTTCTCTAAGTCTACAAATGCTAGAAACGTAGGCTTGCCTTTACTTAACCTTTCTACTAAATCGTACGGTCAGTATTGCCTCACGTGTTCCAACATTTCTACAGAATCCAGACTGATCTTCCCCGAGGTCGGCTTCTACCAGTAATCTTTACGGACATGAAAAAGATGTAAACAATAAATAGGTGGAAACGCTAGGCACTATGCCACCGTGTGGGCTGAGATTATCCATGCAAAATACATTTGAATTACGTCGAAAACTTTAAACGGCGTTTTCTCGAAAACGGTCGAGTGTTTGTGGATAAGCCGAGAGACGTGTTGAGAAGTATGTCTATGACACCTGCTGTGTTCTCCTCGTAAAACTGATGTCTGCGCGTGGCGTTTATGCTCGCTCGAATTGCTCGGCGCATGGAGTTCTGCGAAAGTTTGGCAGATGTCAATATAGCCACATTGGATGTCGGAAGCTATTATACCCGGTTACTTCACGCTCGTTGTAGCAGACCGTGCGCGAATCGCCTGACCTCCTACTCTCGTTACATGTTCGCCCCTCAGTCACCAGATACATAATCATGGCGTTTGAACGTGAAACGAAGGAGAGAGTTGATGCGAAAAGTAATACGAAAGAATCTGTTCTGAGTGCGAAAGATTATTGTCATAGTAGTGTTTGGGAGAGATTTCCATTACTGACCGATAAATTTGTAACCTGAGTTCAAAACAGAGAAGCTTGAAGTAAGAAATGGACATTATACGGAACAGCCTGCTAAGAATGCTACGGTCTATACTTGACGCAGTACCCTAGAATCTTGGAAACTCTTATAAAGAAAGGCATCTGTGACAAAACATTACTGGTTACGATACGAACGCTGCAAAAGGACTCCTGACGTTCATAGAGCCAAAGATCTAACAGAAATACTGGAAGACAATAAGTGTCCAGAAATTCAGGTTGTTTCGTTACGGTGTCATAAACTGAAACGGCATACTAACACTGTCCTAAAGCTACATTGGCACGTTCAAATTACTGCAGACGCAGTTTTGCTGTCTAATACACGCTGTGTGTCCAGCAATATGAGATTGTACCAAATTGCAGAACGTCAGTTTCAGCGTCAATTCTATTTTCGCTGTACATATAACTGTCCTATTATTGTTTACTTAGTGTTGCTGAAAGCGTGCTACCGCTGTCTCTTTCCCCGTCTTTTTTCCCCTTCATAAGTCTTGTCAATGGTTCGAAGCGGTTCGCCACGAATTCCTTTCCTGTGCCAACCATTTCGTCTCAGAGTAGCACATGCAACCTAAGTCCTAAATTATTTGCTGTATCTGTTCCGATCTCTGTCTTCCTCTACGTTTTTACCCACAACAGTTCATTCTAGTATAACGTAAGTTACCCCCTGATATCTTAAAAATCTTAACAGATGTCCTACTATCCCTCCTCTTCTTTTTGCCAGCGTGTTCCACATACAATTTTCCTCGCTGATTCTCTGGAAAGCCTTCTTATTTCTTACTTTATCAGTCTACCGCATTCTTCTGTGGCACCGCATCTCAAATACTTGGAGTGCCTAGACTGTGGAGCACGTCATATTTAATCTATCCTGATAATTCATTGTCATTACAACGCTAAGAGGGACTAATTAGGAGACAATTTCGTAATACGCAATTCAGTAATTCGTAACTTTAAACCAATGGGACACACGGTGTTTTAAGAAACCGCAATTAATATTTCGTTCCGAGGCTGACCATTATCACAAAAATACATAGTTTTCCTGTACACAATAAAATCTTTCCACAATTTCGTATTTGTTTACAGCAAGCCATTACATGGATCATAATTATACCGTAATTAAACGCTGCCTTCCAGGAATAGATGTCTACTGAATTACTAAACTGGAGTATACTTCCATCATGGAGTGTATCAGATGTACCACCAGCCTTTAGAAACACGTAGCGGTGAAAGCGCCAAACTGGACAGCCTCTTGCCACGCGGGATTAGCCACGCGGTCTTTGAAGCTACAGTCAAGGACTGTGCGGCTGGTCCCTGCGGTGGTTCGAGACCTCCCTCGGGCATGTGTGTGTGTGTGTGTGTGTGTGTGTGTGTGTGTGTGTGTGTGTGTGTGTGTGTGTTGTCCTTAGGACACTTTAGGTTAAATAGTGTAGATTTCACACGCATTTGAAGATTTTTTGGGGGGGAGGGGGAGCCTCTGCCCTCCCCCGTCCTGCAGTGCTTCCTTCGATTCCAATCTTCCCCCTCCGAGCATTCACATACGTGCACCCATGTCCTAGCGCGCTGCTTTCGACCGAGTACGAGCGAGAAAAATGCCCAATTTGCATACCTCTATAGTTAGATACCCGTGTTCGACTACCTTCTGTTATCTTTTGCGAGAGAGGAAGTGAGTCCGAACAAAATAGCTGTTCACCAGTTGTTCGTCTCAAGGAGGCTGCTGACGAGCGATTTTCTATATCCTACCATGAATATCCGCAGTAATAGCTGCCACAGTGGTCAACGGGATGCGTTATCTAAAAGCAGTAGTAGAAGCAGTTGGCTCTTGTAGTGTCGATTCTGTTTAAACCGAGGCAGTTCTGGTAGTTCCTTGACCCAATAGCTCATGCTATGTCCAGTTCTTTCACGATCTCGGTATATTTCGTACTGGGATACCCATAACATGGGAGCGATTTAATGAGCAGCTATCGCTCGTCTTATACTGTACTGTCATGCTGACGGCTTCACTATGTTTGATAATATTTCAAAACATCTGACAAGCCAGTCTATTCCATCCAAAATATTATCTGCATCTCTCTCTCTCTCTCTCTCTCTTCCGTTTGGGGCCTGATAGTGTTGGTCGGTCTGAAAATTTTGCGCTGGTATTTTACTCAATAAAGTAAATTCTTTTGAAGATCTATAGTTTGTTAGGTTAGTGTTGTTTAACGTCCCGTCGACAACGAGGTCATTAGAGACGGAGCGCAAGCTCGGGTTAAGGGAGGATGGGGAAGGAAATCGGCCGTGCCCTTTCAAAGGAACCATCTCGGCATTTGCCTGAAACGATTCAGGGAAATCACGGAAAACCTAAATCAGGATGGCTGGAGACGGGATTGAACCGTCGTCCTCCCGAATGCGAGTCCAGTGTGCCAACCACTGCGCCACCTCGCTCGGTCTGAAAGTTTATAAAATGGGTAAAGCAGTAGTTCGAAACATTTTAAATGCAGAGTTAGCGTTAACGTGTTAAATAATAACACTTAATACGAAGTGCTTAGCTGGTAAGAAGAACCCGAGTGAAAAGTGGAGTGCTGGAAATTTTTATCGAAAATGTGGATGGAAGCAGTGAAGAGACATTACAGTCGTAACTCTTTTTGACACGACAATACTTAAACATAACGTAGGTCCTACGGGCGATGTCGAACTTTTTTCCTAAGGAACATCAGGACATTCACAAACTTATTCGAGGGAACTACGGAAAGTATCAGAGAGACCGCTAACGAATTTCCATCCGACTCGACTATGATGTGACTTTAGTACCTTGACGATCGTGAATCGTTGTTCTGTAGATCTAGGAATGCGTTAACGAACGGATGTAGATTCTCTGCTTGGGAGTGCACTATATTCGTGGTAGTTGAATCGTGCCTTACACTCAACCGTGACACACAATACTGCGATGTGGATCCTGTACGAGGGTTGACAGCGGATACTATTAAGCAACCCACACTGCTTAGATAGTAGATTCCCTTAGTAGTTCAAAAAGTATAGAGAACTCCACAGAATTTATAGAGACCTTTTAGACTCAGATGTCATTGACCTCAAATTTTGTTGTTCTGAATTGACGTACATGAACACTCGGATTAAGCCACTGCAGAGTGGATGATATTCTTACCGTGCAGATCGAATGTCAAAGTTCGCGGTTTACAGCCACAGTGATGGCTGGTTTTATACACGGTACCCTTAAACGAACACATTATTATACTAGCATTACCCGGTGAATTGCTGCAAATTTCATGATTTCGCCGACGACATTCATGAAAGCTGCTTATTCGGCAGCGTACAAACGCCATCGCATAGCCATTTGGCGTCGATGAAGCGTAGCCGTCTCTCATACTGCGCTTACTGCTAGCAGACCATAATGCAAAATGTCCAATGCTCCTTTATAGCCTCTCATATATAATGTTAAAACGCTCGTTCAGGGGGCAGTGTTCTGCTCACTGAAGTTTTGTCATTCCTTCGCTTATATCATGTGCATGGCATTATAACGATAATAATGTGAGGGGCAGTCAAATGGAAACCGGACATGAAGCGCAACGGGACAGCACAACCGGACCATGGAATGGTTCCATTTGACAGTAATCATCACACGCGTTAAGACATTTATCGAACTGGGAGACGAGTCTATCAATTTGTGTTTCGTAGATCGCGATCTCCCACTGATTGATGCAGCATAACTTTTATCGCTAGCTCTGCTCCAGTACCTCAGAAAGTGTATTATGCAGAGCAGATCTCGTGACTTAGCGCTGCCCCAAAGCTTGAAGCGTCCACCCATGCACTGCACCCACTCCCCCGCCCCACTGACCAAAAAAAAATGGCTCTGAGCACCATGGGACTTAACATTTGAGGTCATCAGTCCCCTATAACTTAGAACTACTTAAACCTAACTAACCTAAGGACATCACACACTTCCATGCCCGAGGCAGGATTCGAACCTGAGACCGTAGCAGTTCCGCGGTTCCGGACTGAAGCGCCTAGAACCGGACGGCCACCCCGGCTGGCTCTCCCACTGACACCCCCCCCCCCCTTTTCCGCTCCCCCCCCCCACACCGGCTGATATGCCAGTGGCGGCTCCTACATTCTTGTCTAGCAGCTGTTCAGTTACTCATGAGATGGAATGTGATCATATATCGGAGCGTTGAACATGAAATGAAATTTTTATTTTCTATCTCCATCTCCAAATGAATTCACAAAACACTGTTTGGCTCTGAACACTATGGGACTTCTGAGGCCATCAGTCCCCTAGAACTTAGAACTACTTAAACCTAAATAACCTAAGGACATCAAACACATCCATGCGCTAGGCAGGATTCGAACCTGCGACCGTAGCGGTCGCACGGTTCCAGGCTCTAGCGCCCAGAACCGCTCGGCCACTCCTGCCGGTAAAATTCTGTTTATTTTTAATCATCACCGCCAAGGACTACAGCCATTGAATAATATACCACTGTAAATACAAATGTCAACGCGAGATATGCCAGACAGACACATGAGACCTATATAAATCTCCGCTGGCACTACTTGTAGACTTCCTTCGACCACGTGTAAACCTCTACAGAATGTTGTCTAAAACTTGAAAGAGCACACAGGTATCTTCTTGCATAGACTGCCAGTGTTTTCAAACTGCTGATTCCAGCGTCGAGCACGTCGAACAACATGAGGCTCAGTGCAGTGCTCTTGACAAAAGCGGCCCACACAGATACAACAGAACTGTGTTACAGTCATGTACATTCGAGGAACATTGGGAAATGAATTGGAAATTTGTGGTAAGTTCTTATGGGACCAAAATGATGACGTCATCGGTCCCTAAGCTTAATAGACCGCTTGGCTACCCCGCTCGGACGTATTGGGGAATGAACTTGCAGCTGATCGACCAAGCTGGCTGCATTTCACAGACCCTAATAGCAGGTGCATGATCCAGCAACTGTTAATTGCTACCAAAGTAAACTTTTAGTTTCGATTTATATATTATAATTTACTCCAAGTAAATATCTTAATTCGTGCAGAGCATATTGCGAAATCACACCAATATTATTTGAGACTGTGTATAGTCTCAGTATATTTGAGTTTCAAGAATAGGAAAAAATACAAAATTCTAAACTTTTTCACGAAATTACCCATTATTGTCATACTAGCCAACAAATACAAGACGAACATGGCAAAAATAAACAATAAATTTTCTGAAGGAGGTGGTTTCACTTTGGAACTACCATGTGCTATGTTTGAAAGTAGATCCGCATTTTTACCAGACAAAATCTCGCATCTCAGAACTTCTAAGAACTCATGACGCCTAAAACAAATTACAGTTCTTAATAACAAGCTAAAATAGGCCTAAAAGGTATTCAATTTTGTATCAAAACAGCATACAGACCCACTAGTTTCATTTCCAAAGGATTTAAAAAAGTATTAACAAAAACTCAGATTCACGTTGCAGTAACTCTAGATATACTTAAATTTCATTGTAAATAATCTCGTCAACATGATCACTACGGAAAAACACGTCACAATCTCCTACAGTCACGTAGCAATATCTCCGTAGCTTTTAAAGCTAGAAGTGACTAATAAAAAACACAATATACTCAGAGCTATCTCCGTCTTTCACTAGATGTCTCTTTCTTGAAACAATGGAGGGTTCCTTGGTAAAATAAATAAACTTAACTGTGGTTTTAGGCAGAAACCACAAGGGTTAATAATAAAGTTGCATAATGAAATAAGTGTAGTGAAAGGTTTTGTTGCCTCCTATTCCTTTTAATATCCAGTGAAGATACAGTCCTCGGAAGTAGAAGATGACTTGCGTTAAAAGGAAAGTGCAGCTTTGTTGTTCACTTCAGCCTCCCCCCAAACCTCCCCCCCTAATTCTATAAGTCCCTCCAGATCCTCAAGTGCCATGCACTCTGCCTATGACCTGATTCCTTCCTCCAACTGCTCATTTTCCTCAAACGTCCTCTAAACCTCCCACTGCCTTCATCCCTCCCCCCCATCTCCTCTCTAACCCCGCCCATTGCCGTACCTTCACCACTGTGTACCCCCTACCCTCCACCTCTGCACCCTTCATCTTCTTTTCCAAGGTGACTTCTGTCAACTCCCCACCCTGGATCGTGCCTATATGTATCCTTCCTATCAACTCGGATCCTCACCTCCCCCTCCCTGTCCTTTTCGCAGACTCGCTTCCACCCTTCATCTTTGTCTTCCTTGTCTGCCTTCTCTTTGATTCCATTCCCACCCTTGAGTTCTTTTGCTTTTCCCTCCTCTACCTTCCCCACTCTTTCCCGCATCTGTCCTGACCCCCTCACCCCCATTTTCAAGTGTCCTCTCCGTCCATTGGCTTCGTCTCCTCTGCTTTTTCCTCTCCTTCCCCTTATCTTTCCCCTCATCCGTCTGGGTACCCCACCCCACTTCCCCCCCCGCACTTCACCCCTCCCCCCCCATCTACGTTAGGTGTGAGGAGTCACCTTCATGTCTACTCTATAGTGCACTGTTTGAGTGAGTATTCCGTGATGGGAGTCCCTTTTTTTCCGTGTTGTCAACAGAAACCATAACGCCACAAGTTCTGATTTCTTACCTCTTTCGAAATGAAAGCAGACTATCACCATGTTTTTAATTATGTCTACTATTCTACCTGTCTACTTACTGTGTGACGTAATTAGCATCACCAACCCATTGTTTTTATATTTTAGCTTCCACAACTTCCCCCTCATTTTACAGTATTAGAAAGCCACCGTTTTTATCGCCTGTTTTTATTCTTTGTTATCTTCTTATTATGTTTTTAACTATTCTGTAGGCTGCTGCTATCCCGTCCCCCTCTGGGGGAACTCAAAAAACAATTGTTCACTTCAGCGCTCAGTAACTGCACATAAGGCATGACCTATTTATACCACAACACACGGGGAAAGTGTCAAGATACGGGTGCCAACATCCTGCCCTCAACAGGATATTGCCGCCTTTTGACTTCAACTGAAAAGTCCTGTTAACCTGGCTGACAGAATATGCATCCGAGCAATAATTTCTGAGGCTATAGCTAACCCATTTCTTGGAGATAACCCTTCTCCTAGGAGTCCTAGTCTGTCGAGATATACTGTAGAGCTCCTGAGCAGTTAGGTAGTTAGAAGAGAGGTGCTCCTAAACGTGAAGTTCCTACCTGGATATATACACATTTTGTTAATTAAGGTTCTCTACTGCATTTTTCTGTACGTTAAGGCCAACCTAATATATCCGCCATCCGTGGATAGCAAAATCTCAGAGCGTGAGTTATAGCGTTTTTATTTAAACTAAACACTTTCTTCAAAAGTTACAAAACAATATTCGTGAGGTAGGACTGACCCTCCAAGCCTGCCAATTACTAAATCAGAGATTCTTCCAAACAAACTGTCTGTAGTAACCATAAAACTTCACCAAACCAAGCCCCAGGCGTCTCGTGAAGAGTGGCGCGGAGTCCACATTGCTGTCACCTGAGTCCGAGGACGAGTAGAGGCCCTGCAAGGATGGCTCCGGTACTCTGGCGGCGGTGGATGACGACGCGGCGGTGGACGTTGACACCAGTGGGCTCGCTCGGCGTGAACCGCCTGTGCAGGTTTCTTTTTTTTTTCTTTATTGTTAATTTCAAACCCGTTTAAAAAGGCAGACTGTCAGCAGCATTTTACGCCGCTCTTCAGCCACAGAGTAGATAAATAAACAACAGAAGGGATACACAGATGTGACATAACGGTGGGTAGTAAAACAGTAGACACATAAAGACAAACATGGAGCCGTTCACACTCGACGATAATCCTCACTACAAACTGTTGTTACGACGCACTAACACTGAAGATGGCGATGGCACAGGTGAACGATGGAGTGTGATGGTGAACACTGAACACTAAACACGGCAGCACACAAGAGACACTGATGGCAATTATCTCTGGCGCCCGAATGTCCACTTAGCGTGTGCAAGTCCGGGGACCTGCCAAAAGGGGAAGAAGGGTGAGGTGGGGGAGAGGGGAGAACCAAAATGCCAATGTCTGAGGAGATGGGGGTAGGAGGAGAGGGACAGAGGAGGGGAAGCCTGGGGGAGGAGTGGGGAGAAATGGAGGAGTGAGGGAAGAGGAAGAGAAGGGTGGGAGGGCGCCCAAAGGAGAAAAAACAGGAAGATGGAGCGAGGATCAAAGTTGGTAGGAGGGGTAGATAGAGGGGAAGACGGCATCATCAGGGAGGGGGAGCTGGTGGAAGCCACCTTGGGAGAGGGTAAGGAGGGTGGAGAGATGGATACCGGGTGGGACGTAGGAATACAGGCGCGGCAGCGGGCGGGGTGGGAGAGGATGGGCGAGACAAGTGGGTCAGGAGGATCAAGTTTGCAGGAGGTGTACAGGAACTGTATCCTTTCAAGGATAAGGAGGAGGTGAGGGAAGGGAATGAGATCGTACAGGATCCACGTGGGGGAGGGGAGATGGATGCGATAGGCGAGGCAGAGAGCATGGCGTTCAAGGATTTGAAGGGATTTATAAAAGGTAGGGGGGAGGGCGGAGATCCAAGCCGGATGGGCGGATGAGGGATTTATAGGCGTGGAGTATGGTGGAGAGGTCCAGACCCCACATACAGCCTGAAAGGAGCTTGAGGAGACGGAGTCGGGAACGTGTCTTGGTCCGGAGATGGGGGGTCCAGGAGAGTCGACGATCAAGGGTGACGGCAAGTTACTTAAAGGTGGGGGTGAGGGCGATAGGACGGCCATAGATGGTGAGATAGAAATCAAGGAGGCGGAAGGAAGGGGTGGTTTGGCCTACAATGATCGCCTGGGTTTTGGAGGGATTGACATTGAGCAACCACTGGTTGCATCATGTGGTGTACCAGTCAAGATGGGATTTGAGAAGGTGTTGGGAGTGCTGCAGGGTGGGGGCAAGGGCAAGGAAGGCGGTGTCATCGGAAAACTAGAGAAGGTGGACAGGGGGTGACGGAGGCGCCATGCCCGCCGTATATAAAAGATACAGAAGAGGAGAGAGGACAGAGCCTTTGGGCAAACCGACAGAGGGAAAAAAGGTGTAGGTATCCGTGTTATGGATGGTGACGTAGGAAGGACGGTGGGAGAGAAAGGAGCCGATCAGACGGACGTAGTTAATGGGAAGGGCGAAGGTTTGGAGCTTGAACAGGAGCCCTTTCGAGGTCCAGGGAGAGGAAGATTAGGAGCGACAGGAATTAAGCTGTTTGGAAAGGAGATGAGTGAGGTGAAGGAGAAGGTCGTGGGAAGAGAAGGACGACCAAAAGCCACACTGAGTAACAGGAAGGAGGCGGTGCTGGCAGGGATGCTGGTGGATGCGGTGGGTGAGGATAGATTCCAGGACTTTGCTGAAGACTGAGGGAAGGCTAATGGGATGGTAGGAGGAGACGGCAGACGGCGATTTACCAGGTTTAAGGAACAGTAGCATACGGGAGGTTTTCTACAGGTTGGGGTAGTAACCAGTGGACAGGACTACATTGTAGAGCCTGGCTAGGATGGAGAGGAAAGAGACAGGAGCTTCACGAAGGTGACGGTAGGTGACACGACCGTGACCAGGAGCGGTGTTGCGCTTCATGTGGAGTGTAGCAATGAGATCCTGTGTAGTGATAGGAGCACTGAGTTCCTTGTGTGCAATGTTGTCCAAGTACTGGAAACCAGGTGCGAGGGGAGGGACAGAGACAGAGATGTCAGTTCGATCGCAGACATCTGGGAAGAGGGAGTAATCGAACTGGGGATCATCGGGGATGGAAAAGGCATTGGAGAGTTAAGAGGCAAAGTGATTGGCCTTACTAAGGGTGTCAGGGAAGGGGTGATCATCATGGAGAAGAGGATAGTAGGGGGAGGGTTTAGTTCTGGTAAGGCGACGGAGGCTGACCAGAACTTGGACGAGTTTATAGGTAGATACCATTATACGGGTGCATGTCTGTCACCAGTCCCAGCGTTTCTTAGCTGTGAGCATATTCCAAATGTGTCGCTGGAATTGCCGCTGGCGTTGGAGTGTGTCTGGGTCACACGTGTGGAAGAAGGCACGGTAGAGACGGTGGAATACTCGCAGGAGGAGGACGGCCTGTGGGGGAAAGGTATGATGGTGGGGGTGGATGGCGACAGTAGGGACATGGGCCTCCATGGCCTTGGACAAGGTCTGCTGGAGAATGGAGGCAGCATGGGTAACATCGTCAGAGTGGTGGTAGGTGAAGGGGTTGCCTTTGACCTGGGTGGAGAGGGTATCTCCCTAGGCATTCCAGTTGGCATGGGAATAGTCATGGACGTACTTTGGGGGAGGGTCATTACGAGGGTCGGGGCGGGGGTGACGACCATCTGAAACGGTGAGGAGGACAGGGAGATGGTCGCTACCAATAGGCTCCAGGACATCCGCCATTATGCGGCCAAGGAGGTTAGGAGAGGAAAGGATAACATCGGGAGTGGAGTTGGATTCGGGACGGGTGTGCTGGGGGTGGGGATGAGGTCTCATTGAAGGGAGGAGAGAAATCGATGCCACCGCCGTAACTGGGCAGCGGAACGACTATGGATGTTGAGGTCAGCGGCGATCACATAGGAGGAGAAGGCACAGTCAATGTGGGAGAGGAAGTCGAAGGGAATAGGGACGTTAGGGCGGACATAGAGGGTGGCGCTGGTGACGGTAAGGCCGGGGAAGAATAGACTAAGGATCAGGTGTTCGGTGGGGTCAAGAAGGAGAGGATGGAGCTGAACGGGGATCTGGTAGTGGTGACCAATGGCAACTCCACCACATGCAATAGGCAGTGGATTATCAGATCGGTGAAGGAGGTAGGGCGACCTGTGGACGGTGTGGTGGGGTTGGAGAAAAGTTTCATTGAGGAGGAAGGCATCCACACGGTAGGTGGCAAGGTTGTGCAGGAAGAGGGATCAGATGCTGTTGAAAAGGATACGGTGCTGTCGCGCCATGACAGGGAATTAGACAAGGGTGTCAAGATGGGAGAAGGTGAAATGGGCCGCGTTGTTGGAGTAGGTGGCATACATTTTTAAGTGGAAAATGGAACGCGCGACGAGGTAGACCTGTTGGAGGGTGTGAGGGCGCTGGACAGGGTGGACTTTTGTAGGACAATGATGAGGAACCTGATGATGTCCTCAGCAGAGAGGGGGGGGACAAAGGGAATTGCCAGGACGGGTGGAGGCGTCCAGAGGACGAACAGGGATGGTGAGTTCAAGAGTGGTCAGAGGGGGTCGGGAGATGGAGAGTAGGTGGGATAGGGGAGATTGCAGGTATTGCAGGAGGGAGGGGACTGAAGGTTAGGCACTGCCGGGTAAATGCGCTTCCCTACAATGTGGTGGGCAGATGGGGGCCTCGCGGCACTCGGCTGTTGGGTGTGCATTATAGCGCAGACACCTCTCTCAGCACAGGGATTGAGGAGGGAAATGGGACCTTATAGCGCTGGTTGAAGAGGAGGGCACCCTCCTTCAGGAGACGGTCAATGGAGGGGGCGTACTCAGAGGAAACTCGCATAAGGCGGGTGGGGCCGGCCGAGTTGAAAATGCGTGAGACCACCCGAACCTCCAGCGTGGGATGCGCCTTGATCTCCGCCAACACCTCCTCCTCCTTGATCGACGGACTGAGGCGAGTGATCACGGCAGTGAGGGTCAGCTTGCGACGCAGGGCTTGGGGTTGGTGGGGAAGGACATGGAGAAGGAACAGGGGTGAGGGAGGCTTTGGGGCCAAAACGGATGATGGGGAGGTGGGACAGGATGTCAGTATAGAGGATTGGGCTGGGGGAAGAGATGAGAACGGAATCCCGTCTGGGAGTGAAGAGAGAGATGGGGTCACCAGGTAAGTGTTGGCGGAGGTGGAGGGAGAGATTCCAGGCCTCGAGAAGAGAAGGACCGGGACGGAAAGGGGGTTTTTGTAGAATGGGGGCGGGAGGAGGAGGAGGAGGACGAGGAGGAGGAGGAGGAGGAGGAGGAGGGGGAGGAGGAGGTGGAGGGAGCAGGGCCAGCATCTATGGCATCCTGGGGGGCGGAAGAAGGATGGGGCGGGTCCTTTTTTGGAGTTTAGGAGGTGGTGCTGCCACTAGGGCGTTTAACGGCGGCATAAGGGTGGGTGGTGACATGAGGGAGCTATAGGGAGATGGCAGGAAGGGCAGGTCCCGGCGTGGACGCAGCAGTCGGCGCCGGAGATGGTGACGATGAAGGCGACGCCGTCGGTTGTGGTGGTGATGTCGAAGGCGATGGGGAGAGTTGTGCATGGGCATTGGCCCGACGGGCCACCACCCTAGCTGGAGCTGCGGTGACAGGCTGGGGGAGTGGGGGAAAAGGATCAGAGGGAGAGGAGCGGGAGGAAGAAGCAGGAGAGGGTGGCGACAAAGAGCGAGGGCGAAAGGAGAGTGAGAAGAGGAGGGATGGAAAGAGGGGGGTGTGACTGGGCACACCATGTAATGGTGGTGGTGGCAGCGGAGGGGGAAGTATGAACTATGGCTGTGGTGGTAGTGGTGGTAGTAGTGGTGGTGGGAGCTGACATGACGACAGGGATAAGCAAAAATGCACAGGACGAAAGGAAAGGAAAAAACTGAGGATAGACGAAGAACAAGAGGAAGACGGATGAAGACGAAGACGGACGAACACCAGAGTACCACGCTGCTGACGCTGGCGCGAACGCCGACGACGGCTGGCAGGAATGCCGCAGCTGCTGCTGCTGCTGCCGCTGGAGGGCTGGTTGGCTGGTTGGCTGGCTATCTGGGTGTCTGGCTGGCTGGACGCGGGGGACTGCTGGACCGCTGCTGCTGGAGAGCTGGCTGGCTGCTGCCGGTTGGACCGCTGCTGCTGGCCGGGACCGCTGCTACTCGGCTGGACCGCTGCTGCTCGGCTTGCTGGCTGGCTGGCTGGCTGGCTGGCACCTGAAAACCTAGCACTTCGATTAGTACTGGAACGGCATAATCGAAATGCGGTAACCTTGCGGAGTACCGCCGGAGATGGGGCCTTTCCAGACTCATGCGCTAGCCTAACTGCTTGGCACTTGGATATGGCCGGATCTATTTGCAGTCACGTGTCGAGGGGGAGGAAAGAGGTTCGCGGCTGTAGCGACCTCTTGCTGCGCCGTGGACACCTCCTGGTGGTCTGTGGGAAGCGTTTGTGTTTTCGGGACGACCGGCCAGGCTGACCCCTACTCGGTCCGGGGCCTGCTGTACCAGTCTGCTTCGCGGGAAGCGAGAGTTGCAGGCGCTTAGTCTGGACGCAGCACTTCCAATAATAGAGTGGTTTACTAGAAGGTGGGTCCATTATATCGGCTATGCGTGCGACAGCAAGCACTAGCAACACCTTACAGAACGGCGCGCATAAAAACCGAATTTTTCTGGGGCTGATACTTAGGCTTCTATTGCTGATAGAACTGTTGGGTCAAGTGCTCTGTCTAGCCGTTGGGCTAGGGAGCATGTTTTTACGCAACGGAAGGATCGTTGCCCTGCAACTACCACATATATAGCGACAGAATTTGAATATTACACACTTCCTCTGGCTTAGGAAAAAACGAGCAAATCGGTTTGTTCTTTTTGCATCAGATGTGACCTACAGTGCACCTTAAGGGGATTATGGAGGCACCATTATTTCATGTGAACAATTTAGTTACTGTGAAAACTTTAGTGAAGCATTTGTCACAATCTTTTCTTCTTCAGCAGCGGATACTGTCTTTGAAAAGTAACCGCACAAAATTGCTCAACTTTTAAAAGTATATTCTATAGCTATTTATCTAGATGAGCCATCTTTCTGTTTCCAAAAATTTGATCCGTTATCAACAAACACCCCAAAAATAAGGTTTTGGAGTACCCAAATTCAAGGCGCAGTTTCATAGACTGTTACGCATAGCAAATGGCTGTCCCTTTTACTATAAAGCGCTAAGATTCAGAACTCGATCAACCCTGAAAATTTTCTTGAACCCTTTATTGTTTCCTTCGATAGACAGAGGCTCAAAGTTACTCTAATTACACGTAAAATACGATACAAGGCGTAGTTTACAAAGCGACTTACCACAGAGAAATAAGATGTAAACTGTCTCCTTTATCATCATAAAGGTTCTGGGAACTCCATGTTGTAGCACTGAAGCACACCCAATTTTTTTGTGTACATAAAATCCGGTCTGAGGTGTGAAATTAGTTTTGCGTTATTTTCACCTCGCGTAAGTGAGATATCAAATTCTTACTGTCTTATAAAGTTCCTGTAATATGAATGATCTGCATGCTGTAGTACACAAAAGAATTGATGCAACGGTAAAATGCTTCTATTGCAGCACAAGAAAGGCTGTATGCTCTTGTTAAAAAATCTCTGACTGAAAACTGAGGTACCAATTGCCTCATTCTACCTTTCTCAGCACCTTTAAATTGGTTTCCAACAATTTTTATATGCAAAGATTTTCGCGCTTTTTTGTGCTGCGAGAAAAGGAGACAGTAGTAAAGGGAAAGAGACGGAAAATTAATAAGTATTGGAATATATTAGACAGTGGTTGTGGAGTAGAAAGAGCGAGGAAGATACTGGCAGACAATAATGTATGAGAGAAAGAGAAAAACACATAGGCAGTGGAACATCGTTGACAGTGAAAGGTTTCTAGGTTATTTTTGCTGTTCAGTGACAGTAACATGAGATCTATCTTTACTAGATATATCATACTGCATGTATTACACTGGATATTTCTGAAACAGAAGTCCTGAACAGTTGATATGTTACGCCAGAGCGGTTTTGAGTACAACCCATGTGATTTTTTTTTGTTAATGACATTGTCGTCGGCAGTGGAGTATTTAGAGAGAAGTAAGTGAGAAAGTTGGATGTTTGTCACGTTGCTGAGCGGTCTGAAAACTAGCCGTACACAGAGATGCAAACGCAGAGGATGTTGGTTTTTGGAAATTTTTGTAAAGGCTGATTTGTGGAGTGTGAAGATATTCCGGCGATGTAGTCGCTGCATTGATTGCTATTGCATAAGTTATCATGAGTCTGACAAAGGTAAATATTTAACAAGATTTTACTTTGTTGATTCGGGTCGGTTGGTTAGATTTTCGAAATGTGATGAAACAAAATTACGTGCTAACATAGCTTGGACTCAGAGCTACTAATACACGTTTTAATTGCAGCACAGTTATACACTTCCAAATATATTTGGCGACCCCATTTATCATACAGCGCTTACATCAGTACACTTCTTGCTTAGTTCAGGTTCAGTTTATAAAACAGACACACACGAAAATTAAGAATTGGAAATAAATTTACATACACAACAACTAACAAACAACATAACAAAATAAAACAATTAGAACCATGCACGGAAACTTTACTCAGGAAAGTAAGGAATGAATGAAAGAGTAGCAACAAGAGAGCACAAGAGGGGGACAGTGAAAGTAGAATGACACAGTAGAATTAGGTCACAATGAAGCACATTAAGAGACAATACAAATATGTTGTGCTGTGTGACTGAGTGAGAATGGACCAGTGGGTAACTTTGAGCGACTTACAGCGAAGGACTAATGGTTGTGAGTGAAACCTGTACCGGTGTGGCCATGCGTTTCTTGGCGCTACAGTCTGGAGCCGAGAGACCGTTACGGTCGCAGGTTCGAATCCTGCCTCGGGCATGGATGTGTGTGATGTCTTTAGGTTAGTTAGGTTTAATTAGTTCTAAGTTCAAGGCGACTGATGCCTTCAGAAGTTAAGTCGCATAGTGCTCATAGCCATTTGAACCATCTTTTGAAACCTGTAGAAGTGAGAGGTGGATTTATGTTATAAAGGGTGCGAATATGTCCCAGTGTTAAAACTTTTGCGAAAATTTTGGTAGTAAGAAATGTAGAATGAGGCAACTGGCACCGTGAATAATCGTTTTCTAGCCACTTCCTCAAATGGTTTTAGAAATTATGTTGGAATATTATCTGTCCCTTCTGCCTTATTTGATCCTAAGTCCTCTAAAGCTCTCTTAAACTCTGATTCCAATACTGGGTCCCCTATGCAATCAAAATCGACTCCTTTTTCTTCTTTTGCAACATCAAATTTTCCCCCTGTAGAGGCCTTCAATGTACACTTTTCATCTGCCCGCTCTCTCCTCTGCATTTACCAGTGGAATTCCTATTCCAGTCTTAATGTTACCACCATTGATTTTAATGTCACCGAAGGTAGTTTTGATTTTCCTCTATGCTGAGTCAGTCCTTCAGACACTCATTTCTATTTCGATTACTTCCATTTTTCATGCAGCCATTTCGTCTTAGCCTCCCTACACTACCAGTTTAGAACATTCCTCAGCGACTTGCATTTCGTTATTCTTGAATTTCTCTGAACATTTTTGAACTTCCTCCTTTCACATAAGAAGGAAAATTACAGTTCTTCGTCACCCTTCTCTCGCTGTATGTCACGGACACTCTCAGGAATCACTGAAAAAAATTTGATATGGTTTTCTGTAACAGACAGGCTGATTCATGACGAAGGTTTGTTTATGTCACTACATCAACACATCACCCCAATCGCCAGAATTCCTGAAGACAGACGTTGACCGTGGATACTGTATCACAGACACAGTCCATTTGACTGTTAAGATGTGTCACTAAACCCGCCCAAAGATGTAAACATCCATGCATGAGCAGCGTCTATTAGACGGAGAGCGTCGGAGAACATATCAGTTCCAGTCATCCGACCAGGAAGGACGTATATGGCTCGTACTGTCTGTAGTTGAACCATGCCTAGACGGTCAGTGCCGCGGCTCGATCGCGTCCGCATTATTACTTTATGCCAAGAAGGGCTCTCAACAAGGGAACTGTCCAGTCGTCTCTGAGTGAACCGAAGAGATGTTGTTCAGTCATGGAGGAGATACAGAGGGACAGGAACTGTTGATGACTTGCCTCCTTCAGGCCGCCCAAGGGCTACTATCTCAGTGGATGACAGCTACCTACGGATTATGGCTCGGAGGAACCCTGACAGCAAAGCGACCATGTTGAATACTGCTTTTCGTGCAGCCACAGGACGTCGTGTTACAATTCAAACTGTTCGCAATAGGTTGCATGATGCGCAACTCAACTCCGGATGTCCATGGCACGCAGCGAGGTACAGATGGGCCCAACAAAATGCCAAATAGATCGCTGATGATTGGCTTCAAGTTCTCTTCACCGATGGGTGTCCCATACGTCTTCAACCACACATACGTCGGAGACGTGTTTGGAGGTAACCCGTTCAGGGTGAACGCATTAGACTCACTGTCCAGCGAGAGCAGCAAAGTAGAGGTTGCCTGCTATTTTGGGGTGACATTATGTGGGGTCGACGTGAGCCACTGGTGGTCATGGAAGGCGCCGTAACGGCTGTACGATACGTAAATGCCATCCTCCGATCGATAGTGCATCCATACCGGCAGCATATTGGCGAGGCATTCTTCTTCATGGTCGGCAAGTCGCGCTCCCATCATGCACATCTTGCGAATGACTTCCTTCAGGATAATGACATAACTCGTCCAGGGTGGTCAGCATGTTCTCCTGAGACAGATTGAAAAGCGCTGTTTATGGACAACGTGACCCACCACCACTCTGAGGGATCTACGCCCAATCGCCGTTGAGCGGTGGGACAATCTTGACCAATAGTGCCTTCATTAACTTGCTACTACTATGCCACAACAAATATAGGCATGCATCAGTGCAAGAGCACATGCTACTGGGTATCAGAGTTACCGTTGTGTACAGCGGTCTGGACGACCACATCTGAAGGTCTCACTTTATGGTGGTACAACATGCAATGTGTGGTTTTCATGAGCAACAAAAAGGGTGGAAATATGTTTATGTTGAACTCTATTCCAGTTGTCTGTGCACGTTCCAGAACTCTCGGAACCGAGGTGATGCAAAACTGTTTTTGATATGAGTATTATAAACAAATTGTCCAGCCATAGATACTCAATGTAAGTGCTGGCCGTGAGAAGCTGGGGGGGGGGGCATAAACAAAACAAAAAAAAAAAACGTAGTTATACCAGTAACACACCATTGCCCACATGAGATCCAGATAATAGTTTTCGTCTCCCATGTAGTGCCAAAGCAGCTTATGCTCACACAAATACAAATCTGGAGATCGATTCTGGGGCTCTACTATCATTTTATTACATTATTGACCAGCAATCACTAGACAGAGTTATCAACGTTAAATATATCGGAGTATGTCTCCAGAGCAATTTACAAATCTCACTTTCTCAGTACCTTGTAGCAAATACTGATATACCACTGAAATACATTGGAAGAATACGAATCAAATAATATTCATTCACCAAGATTACAAGATACATTGTGCTCTTTCATATTGTTACTGTGGACTCGTTGTCAGGTATAACTGACGGAGGCGATAGAGAAAACACACAGAATAACGGAACTTTAGGTCATGGATTCCTTCACTACACGCGAAAAGGCCACGCAGTAGATCATTCAACACAAAAGGTAGACGCCATGTGGAAGGTGTCACGTGTTCATTTCAAAGTGAGTAGAGAAACGGAACATTTTCTGCCAGACGTATCTCAGAAAATGACAACGACTGCCAAATCAGAGGAATTTTGGCTTGTATGAAAACTTATTGAGAGACTTTTTTTATGCAGGTTTGGTAAGGTTTGGTAGATTCAACTGAAAATAGGAGAATCCGCGGTCGTACATATGTTAGTGTCCACCACATACCCTAAGCCATTTGCGGGTAATAAATATCGTTATGTTATACAGCAATTCGGCTCAAATTTATTTCGCTATTGTAGACATCGTGATATTAATATTCTAGGAATAGCACATTTCAACCGCAGGAATAAGTGAGGGAATATTTGCGCATTAAATCGCTAATAAAAACAGTTCTTTCCTTAGGAACCAATGTCAATCAGTCAGTCTCGATGAAGAATTTTCTGATTGTCAAGATGTGTGGTAGTCTATGTGCTGTAGCGTGAATATATTCCAATTCTGCAAGCCGGACTAAACAGAACAATGTAGAAGATTCAAGAAGCTTAATAAATTTGGTCCGCTGCACCAATTTGTTTCTGTATCGAATACCTACAAAAGACTATTCGAAATACTCCTAAAAGTGAGTTTGTCCATTTTTATGTTAATGTTAGCCCGCATAACGGTTAAGTCTTCATGAAGTTTAGGACAGAGATTTTTAAACAAAGAACTGTGAAATTCAGAATGAAATATGACGCGTATTGTCACGTTTCGTTCAACGAGCAGCAAGATTGTGTGTGTGTGTGTGTGTGTGTGTGTGTGTGTGTGTGTGTGTGTGTGTGTGTGTGTGTGTGTGTGTGTGTGGAGACAAAAAATGCCCCATGGCTCAACGTAGTATGTACTTCGGCATGGCAGCTTAAACATGAGAACAGTTGCGTTTAGCCACTGCTATGTACAACATTTAATTAATCAATGATTCACATACAACCACACATGTATTCATAGTTTCCAATGTTTTTTTATAATAAACTCTGAAACATACAATGACTGTTCGTTTATTAAAGTCCGATCGGTCGCGAATTGGACCCCACAATGAAATTCCAATGAAGCTTTGCACACATGTGTTGGACAGTGTATCTATGCATATCGATCGCGTCACGTTGTTCTTTTCATTTGTGAATGCACAGTTATCACGTAAAGATGGCTAGAAAATAGTGTCTCCCACCAAGTATACTGAGAGATTTCGCTTGATTTCGTGCAGCAACACAAAACTCTCATCCATTTACTCCTTCGTGATAATTATGGGCCCTACACTGCAGGGGCAACGAAGACGCTCCTGCAGCGTTTTCGGTGGGAAGTGCTTGATGACTCACCACACAGCTCCCTCTGGTTTACATCACTGCTGAAATGAAACACTAGCTGTGAACACATTCCGGTCCAGGTAACGAACTGCAGGCCACCGTAGAGAATTGGCGGAAAACACAGGAGGCTGCTTTTTATAACGAGATTTTTGGAAAGTTGGTTCAACGCTACGACCAATCTCTAAGTCGGAGTGTCTACTATGTAGTGAAGTAGCTGGAAGGTGCTGCAAATAAATCAATTATGATTTTCATTGTGGTTTGAATTACACTACCTATCAGACCTTAATAATCGAATAGCCCTCTTACGTTTAATGTATATGGTTAACGGGTCTAAATAAGATGTGAATGAGGTATGTAAGTATGTACTAGAAATCCAGCATCTGTTCGTAAACTTGAAGAAGAGCCGAGAAACGGAACTGATTAATTACTTAGCAAAGAACTTGTACACTACATCCAATAGATGCAATAGAGGCGACACATTCTGGCAATTGTAGCAAAATAAACAAAAATGCTCTACCTCATATATTGGTAAGTAATATAGCACTTCTCCCTGTTTAAACATGGTAGTTAACAATTTTGAATGAATGGTAAGGAATTAAACTCATTCTTAGAATGAGGCATAGGAGTATGTTGTAAGTAGGAGAGTTTCGTAAGATATTTGAAAACGTTGCTCTGTATATCATACACCGTTGTAATGTGTAATGATGGTGGTCGTCTATTTAAGGAGAGACGGGAGTGGGATTTATCCTCTTAAGGGGTTTGGTATTCGACTGTCCTATTGAGTGAACCGCGCTAGGCCTAGTCAACGATAGGGCCAATAACCTCAGCAGTTTGGTCCCACAGGAACTTACCTCCACCATAGACAGTGTTAGCTTCCGCTCGTTCATTCGTGAACTCTGGTCAGCTTCGTGATCAACTATTGCTTAAAATTTTTTTGAAATGTGCTCGCTGTGTAGTATTTTATAATATTCGCTCAATTTTATGGATGTGGTATAAGCGATTTTAGATAATTAATCTGAGTATGAAGCTCTTCTTCTCGTAACAGTGAACCTGTTTTGTTTGGAGAACAAACTGAATGATCTTATAGCCACTTTTACGAGGAGAAAATATTTTTATCCATTTTTCATTAACATATGTAACTGCATTTTCACTATTTTAATCATTTCAATATATTCAATACTTCATTGGTTTCTGAGTATTCAGCACAGGACACCACTGCGGTAGTAACGGATAAATCAAATTCTGTATGGCAAAATAGTATGTCTGCTGTTCGCGAGAGACATTTCACGTCCGCAAAAACTCTTACTGATTTTTGGGGTTGTGTCACTGGTTGATTAATTAGCTATGAGTACTTGAACATTTGTACAAGGTGTAGCGAACGAAGGTGGTACAGTTACCGCTATTATCCTGTTCGATACTTAGCAAGGCTTTCGTAAAATGCGTCCGACTTACTTTCGTGATACAGTCCTTATTTTCGTTGTGCTTACTTTGATGACGCGAGACAGGCCAGCGTCGGGTTCCCTTGGCTGTTTCAAGTCGGCAAAACCATTTCCTGATTTTTGTATTTCCTTCGTTATCAGAGCATTAAGTTCGAATATTCGAGTAAGCTTTGAAAGCGTAGCGACAAAACATTACATTCACTACTACTGTTGCAGCACTCAGGTGTTGTTAACCCCTTTTTCGACACTTATCAACAATCATAATCTGCATGAATGGCGTCTCTGATCTCTGTCAAATTCTCTTTTTACTTTCGTCTTTAGTTAGAAGTTATGAAAAACTCGTCAGCGCTACACTCTACAGTAGCCTAAACAAATCCGTTCTTATTTTTAGAGGAAATGTGAAAAGGACAAAGAAAAAGAAAAATGTGCGCTTCGTTCATTCATTAATCTACAACGATGTATAGCTTCCAATCCTTCGATTTCTATGAAAGTGCAAATAGAAACGAGAAATACAACATAACTGTGTGCAAGTTTTGTAATATATTTCTCTACTTTTTATGTTCATATTAAGCTGTAGGTTAAACATTAGACTTTCGTTCACTGCAAATTATCCAAAAGGTGTATTATTAGCATTTGATTCAGAGCTAGTGATTTAAAATACGAACACTTGGCTCATTGCAGAACGCCGATGTAGAGTGCCTGATAGCGGCTCTTGCGACATCTGGTGGCAGTTGGGATAACCTGCAGCCTCATTGGCGCGCCACTAGCTGGCACCACAAACAGGCTGCAACGGCGTCTGAGACTTCTTTCGAGCATTTTAAACTAATACTGCGTTAGTATAATTTACAAGTTTTAAGGCTTTGCGGTAAGATAGGGTCTAGGTAGTGTTGAAGCTCAGACCGAATCTACCGACATACGGTATAATGACTTCTAGCGTCGCAAACCGAAAGTGCGACAACCATGCGTGTCTAATGTTAAAGACGCGTAACAAGAAAACATGGATAAGCAGGTACCTACAAAAACAAATTCAACTAGAGTTCGTAAAGTGAACTATTTACAAGCCATCCGTATGACTATCTTAAATGCGAGGCTAATTCTTAAGCAGAGGTAAGCACAATAAATATTCGGTTAGAATGCATAACCGACATGTATGAACATTAGTTAAATGCCGAAAAATACATCATAAGCATAGTGGTGCGCGAAACAGCAGTCGTGTCCGCAGAAAGAGTTTTGAAAAATTAAGTAGGTGATGGAAAATTTATAATAGCATTCGTTTCACCTAAAGGGTATTTTATTCACAGCTTTGGATGTTACGTCTAGTGTCTTTTACAGGACTGGTGATTAGGAGTACAATAATAACATAATTGAAGTATTGTAGAAGCTCATGTATTTCTTGTAAAGCCTTCTACAAATGCTGACTTCTACGCTCTCATTAGGTTTGCTATTTTTAGATAACAGTAATAGCTGTTTCCGCTTAGTTAACCCCAGACGGATTACATTTTTAAGCTTGTTCATACTTTCGTGTATCGTTGTGGTGGTAGCCTATCCTACGCAATCTTCTTCATCTCAGAGGGTCTACTGCAACCAACATGGATGTCATCCTGCTCACTGTTCTCCACTATATGTCTCCTTCTACCATTTTTGTAGCCGCAACCGGCCTATATTATCACACTGACAATTTCGTGATTATTTCAGGGTTACTCGAGAGCTATTTCACATTACATATACTGAATTACCTGTTCAGTGCCGTCTTATGCTCTCTCTCTCTCTCTCTCTCTTTCTCTCTCTCTCTCTCTCTCGATTTCGATGTATAAAATCCTATTAAGTAATTGTTGAATGTAACTCACATCTTCCTACTCATGATGAATCCAACTTCATTGCATCATTTTCTACTGGTTCTGATATCCTGCATCTGTCTCACCACAAATACTGATCTTCTTTCCATATCATTTCACTGACACCTACTAAAGCAGTCTAAGCCTTTCCATACCGCCCTTCAGATTTCCTAACTTCCCTACCTCATTCAGACCAGATACTTCAATCTTCCTATCCTTTTCTCGGGGTTACCTTCCTCTTGGCTCTCACCTCACAGGGACTCGAGTAGGGAAGTGAAGTCGAATAATTTTCCAAAGGAGAGCTTTCATGACACTTCATCACTTATAGGTCACATGTTCTGTGCATATTCAGTACATCTTTTGTGAGTAGTCTTCATGACCTGCATTCCTATGTCGTTGATCACTGGTAATTCTCTCGCCCTTGAGGGGAAATTTCTCACCACAAGGCCATGCGGGTGCCCTGAATTCCTGTCATTTTCTCAGTCATATTTCACAAAGCAGTTGGCAGGGTGTGTATTACTAGTGCCGGAAGACTTCGTCCGCCAGTGCTGCAGATATTTACTAAGATTTTAAGCGCCAGGTAGGATTGAACATGGCAGCCAGGACGTTTTGGTTATAAGACAGACGCCACGCCTAGACCCTTTGACCATAATAGATTTAGTTACCAAAGTGCATGCTTTTCCCCAGACAAAAGCCTCAACATTCATTTTTCTCCTCCCAAAAGTTTATATCTCTTTCTAAATTTGCTCTAGTTTTCCCTTTCTGTTTGCCTATGTAAAAGATTTAATAACATTGCTGGTAGGCTGCAATCCTGTCTCAATGTCTACTCAACTACTGCTTCCGTTTCATGTCCTCCATCATATATTACTGCACTCTGCTTTCTGTCCAACTCGAAGGTACCATTTCCTTCTCTGTATTGTATCCATAGTCCCTTCAGAATTCAGAAGTACACGATTACACTTACAAAACTTTTCCCCTGATCTCCAGAAGCGATAATCATAAGTTTGCTTTTCTTTAATCTGTCTTCTACTATAAATCAAACGCAAACTGATGTTCGCTGAGGTCGGCTTGTAACAGTCTTTCCATTCTTCTGTAAATAATGCACTTAAGTGTTTTGTAACAGTCATCAGTTAAACTAGTGATTCAATTTCAGGTCAGAGGGTATTTCGCCTGCCTCATATGTATCACATACCAAGTGGAATAGTTTTATCGTGGCACCTCAGTAGTTCTGAGGTAACATCGCCTATGCCCGGTGCTTTGCTGCAGCTTGGGACTTGCAGTAAGCTGCCAAATCCTTCTCTCAGTATCCTGTCAGTCTCCTCTTCTTAGTCTCTTAACATTATCTTCATGTTCGTTTCCTTTGTATTTTTATTTTACTTTTTTCCTTCCTGATTTTCATGCTGTCATTCACAAACGTGTCAGTTCTTTTCAGGAAGCATTTTGGTCAAGGTTCGGCAAGAAATGAAAATAGTGAATGTCCATATAATTGTAGGCGAGTTGGAAGATTTTAATCTTTGTGAACTACTGTTCTTTACAAGAGTAACAACATTCTAGTCACAGTAATGGTACATATTCTAGCTCTCTAAAATGAGTGAACTGAAGAATTATTATTATGTGCAAATTTTTCACAGCACTACTTACTGATAAAATTATCTTGAGCTAGCAGGAACTTTCATTTGGCAGATTTCCATGAAAAAGAAGTGTGAGATCCACTAGCGAATACTGGTTGTTGGCGGCTGGGACTTGTTTTTATCCATCAGCGTTAGAAAGCAGACTCACCTCGATGCCACTATAGAATGACCAAGTTACCACTTCCGTCATTTGACAGTTGTGTTGGCATCTAACCACTGCAGAGTGCAGGACTGTTTATGTTACCCTACTAGGATAGGAGTAATAAAAGAACGAATTTGACTTGATGCCTTCTCATTTGGTTCATTTTGCGCATTTCGCCTGAGCTCACGTTAGCGAAGTTTGGGATAAGTATATCATGTTAGCGCAGTATTTGACACCACACCTCCTAAATGATAGGAGGCATTAAATAGGAGCAGTTTTCGATTCTTAGCGTTTATGCTGCGTAGGCCGCTGCTCCGTAGTGTCCACACTAGGCAGTGGCACCGCCTCAGAAACCCTGCCATATCTGCCTGTTGCTAGTTCCTTTTCCGTCGTATTTTGTCTGTGCAAGCTTTTCCCACACCCTTGTTGCTGCTCGATACTTGACTCATCTGCTCAGCGTACATGCTTATTCTTTTATCTGTAGGTTGGGCAAATAGAAGTGGGCCAGAGAACAGAGTTCCAGGGTACAAGCACAGTACACGAAGGAAATATAGTGCTTACCTAAACATAGCAGATGTTGAAAGTGTCCCTCTCCCAACAGGACGAGCCAAATGGTCTAAGGCGCTGCTGTCATGAACTGTGCGGCTGGTTCCGGCGGAGGTTCAAGTCCTCCCTCGGGCTTGGATGTGTGCGTTTGTCCTTAGGATAATTTAGGTTACGTGGTGTGTAAGCATAGGGACTAATGACCTTAGCAGTTAAGTCCCATAAGATTTCACACACATCTGAACATTTTTTAATCAACGGGACGGGGAAACTGCCCATACTGCCGGCTACACCTTTGGGAACATGTACACCATCTCCAGGGCTGACAGGTTGCTAGCAGAGATCAGTCTGGTGCGGCCCTGGCTGACCTCTCAGGTCACCTGATATGTTGACCTGTCAGTGTGCGGTTTATTGTGTGGGGAATCCTGGAGTTTGAGGCGTATCGCAACAAGCGTCATATTTTCAAGAGGTAGAGCAGCATTGCAACTTCGATACACCATCTCAACCAGCTGAACAGGGCCCAAACGTGCCAACAAATAAATTTTGGTCACTCTCAACGTCTGCTGTAGTCAGGTTAGTATTGTATTTCCTTTCGTCTGCTATGTTTCTTTGTACTCTGGGACTCTGTTCTCAGAGGCCTCTTTTATTTGCCCCACCCTGTATAAGAGCTATTCAGTATTGATGTCTTCAATAAAGTGTATACCTTAAATGTTCTTCTTAATACCTAAATTCCCAATGGTACTCGTATTGAAGTCAGAGGTAATAGTTGATCTTTGTTCCTCCAATTTTTGTTGTATTGAAGGTAGATATTAAAACCATTGCATTCAATACATTTTTTAGTTGATACTGTTTAATTATAGTGATGTGGTTTTACTCGTTCTCACTGTTTTATACACACATATCGTCAGTTTTGCAGTAACAGTTAACTTATTAGTTATCAACAGATCGATCACATGCTGTGGAAGTGATAAAATTATTACGGCAAAGCTTCTTTAAAGCCAATTTTTTATTGAAAATTAAGATAAATACATAACAATGGAAGTTTCCAATGACATTAATAATTTGTTTGCATTACTTTAGCTTTTGTTAACGTATGTGCTACGTTTTACAACTGTTTTGAGTCTCTTTGTAATGTAATTAATCACTTATGTTTCAGAAGTTCAATAAATCGTCCTTAATGTGACCTACTGCATTCTCATATTCCTCTTAACTATTACCTACAGATTTTAGATTGACTTCATCTCAGGGGTATTCCCAGCCACAGGAGCACAGTAATAACATTTCCATCAAAAAAGGTTTCCCTCACTCATTGGCTTATGGCATGGTGTTCCATGTCTAGCCAGAGGCAGAAGTCTCTATTAACACTTTGTATTACTGTCATTGATTCATATAACCCTGAACAACGTACCAGTGTCCTTTATCCACCAATGAAAAAAATACTATAAACCATAGATGAAGTAGGATGCTTCACAGTTTGACATACACGGTCTTGATGGAACTGCTCCGACTGGCTCCTCCTCACACTTTGCTCTGTGACGCACAACACTGATTCATCGCTGAAACGCACCTAGAGAAAATATTATGCTATCATTTACTATAACACTTCGCATCACTAAAACTTTTTTGTGATATTCATAGGCAAGTTTTGCTAGTCATGTACACCATGTCCACAAATGGCGAAGATCATCATTTTGATATGAATTTATTTAATGACATGTGTACTAATGTATAAATGTTTAGTCAATACATTTTTTTGGTCATCTGCAGTCAGGGTCTGCAGTACGTACGATATAATGTTTTTTAAACACAATCCACGACTCACCGCCTTCTAATAGTTCACGTGAGAGCTTCTTGTGAGAGAAGAAAATATGCGTATTCTTACGCAAACTGTAATTTTTAATATGGGTCTCAGGGTCTACTGGTTATTTATGTACCACATTACATTAAGATTAACTGAGATTTTACGGAAAGTAATGAGTTTCAATATTTCTTGTTCATTATTTGCAAGGCAAAACGAGAGAGATTCTCATCTTCCGCTAGGCACCCAAAATGAAACATACTGAACTCATTCAGTGCTGTCGATTTTAGTAAATGAAATTAATTTTAACTTCAAAATTAATGAAAGATCAAAACTGAAAGTCTCTCGCATTTACATTTAATAACATGAATCGTCAGCGTAATGGCCGACTAAATCCTGCTAGGGGAGATGAGCTCCCTGCACTACTAAGTTCTGTAAAAACTTTATTAATTATAATTAATGGTTGCGATCATGCCAGGTGACAACTAAGTCAATAATACACACTTTCCAATAACAATTTCTATTGTATTTTTCAAAATTGCAGATAAAACTTACGTTAATTATCAGACAGCACTACAATATTGGCCTACTGCTAGACGAAACAAAAACAGGAAAGATAGTTCAACTGAAGCATTGTCTCTGATCTTCATGGCCAATGTTACACGGAGATTATACCAATAAAACTGTGTTTTGTTAATTACATCGATATTTGTGTTTTGATAATAATAACTTAAGTTCTTTAGTATTTGTTACACATCGCGCACACGTACACAATCTTGAAATAATTTATAATTCACACGTCTCATAACAAAAACTTCCTTTCTCTTTCTCCAAATGTCCATTTATGTGACATACCGTCACACTGCGTGTCTCCAACTGAGCTGAATTAAACTACTCCCACAGACTCGAACTAGTTGGAAAAAACTAGAAGAGTAGGGACGTTAACAAAAGCTTAAGGAATGCAAACTAACTATTAAGAGAATTTTAAAGTTACACTGTTATGTATTTATCTTAGGTTTCAATAGAAACTTGGTTTTAAAGCAGCTTTACTGTAATAATATGGTCACCTCTGTAGCACGTGATCGATCTGTTGATAACTACCAAGTTAGTTGCTTCTGAAAAACAGTTGAAGTGTTACATGGAAATGAATGTAAATAGTTTACTGAAGTCGTTAGTTACTGATTAAACAACTGAGGCTTACTAATACTCTCAACAATTAATATAACACTCAAAAAAATCTCACTAGGTAACGTATGTATAACTGCAAAAATATGCCCGATTTTCAACTGTCAGCGTCTTCCAATCACTCTAGGCAACCTGTACAATTCAACGTTCTCTAAAAGCAATGAAACTTACCACTGGACAATCCACACTCGACCCAGAACAGTTTAGTCTTCCTTGTTATGTGAAATACATACTAAACAAAAAATTTCGAAACTTATGTTGATGCCACAGCTTCATCAAAGTAGTTTGGCCATTTGTAAGTTCTCTCGCTCTTGCGACGGAGGCAGCTATGTATGAGGAAAACCATCAACAAAAGTTTGGGCGAATTACGATTTCGAGTTTTGTAAGGAACTGGTGTTCATGGGTCTTGCACTTTTACCATAACTTATTTAACAGCCTACTACTAATTCAGTGCGTGTACAAATTGAGTCCTTGTTTGATCACAAGGTGTTACGTCTTATGTCGAAGGGTTTTCTTGGTGCTTTTGTTGTCATTCATATTGTGTAGAGTGATGTAGACTATACGTAGCATTCTCTCATACCTCTGCTATTTGCCACGTATTCCGGCACTAGTGTCTACAGCTAGAACCCTTCAGGTTAATATAAAGATGCAATCAGTGTTCTTGGTAAAGTTTTCGGACACCGCAAGCTCTGCAAGCTTCGCAGAATAGCTCCTGTGAAGTTTGCAAGGTAGGAGACGAGATATTACCAGACCTGAAGCTGTGAGGAAGGGGCGTGAGTCGTGCTTGGGTAGCTCAGTTGGTAGAGCACTTGCCCGCGAAAGGCAAAGATACCGAGTTAGATGCTCGGTCTGGCACACAGTTTTAATCTGCCAGGAAGTTTCACATCAGAGCACACTCCACTGCACAGTGTAAATTTCATTCGGGAAACATTCCCCAAGCTGCGGCTAAGCCATGTATTCGCAATATCAATTCTTCTTGGAATGCTGGCTAGTTCTGCAAGGTCCGCGGAAGAGTTTCTGTGAAGTTTGGTGGGTAGGAGACAAGGTACTGGCAGAACTGAAGCTGTTAGGACGGGTCGTGAGTCGTGCTTGAGTATCTCAGATGGTAGAGCCCTTGCCCGCGAAAGGCGAAGGTCCCGATATTGAGTCTCGGTCCGCCACACAAACTGCCAGGGAGTTTCATATCAGCGCACACTCCACCGCAGAATGAAGATCTCAATCTGGACACTAAACATAATTTTAGGGACTTAGCGCTCTGCAGTTGCCACGAAGACAGTCTTGTCTTTCCGCAACATGTTAAGCTGCGTACCCCGCACACTTCAGCGTGTAGGGTACACTGCCGCTGTACGTAACCACAAGCGACGGGAGAGATGTACAAGGTAGATCCGTTGCTTACAACTTCGCATGTCAAGCATGCAGTTCGTTTCAGTTTCATTGCGTAATTCACAGGCATTATGTTCATGTTAGAGTTAAAAGTATCTTCCAAAGTTTAAAATCATTGCGTGTTGGTAACTTTTGGTACAACTCAGAATAAGGAAAAATTTGTGCACTGAATACATGACTAAAGTTAAATATCGTATTAATGTAGGCACACATTACTCAAAAACTATATGTTCCAACTATATGTTCCATGCACTATATGTTCAATCTAAATTTGAAACATGCATAAGTCGTCATAACTTCTTATAAGCATATTACTTATACGACAGTACAATTATTATGATTGTAGAAATTCACACAAACGTTAAGTGGCCCAGAAATTTGGCTTCAAAATTATATACAAATATTTGACACACCTCTTTGATTGACATACTTCTTGCACATTTTAATGAAAGTGATGTAATTAATTTCTGAACAAAGTTTCTTTCACGTAGATCTGGTAGTTTCAGAGATAATTGGATCTACAGCAGAAAATTTCATACTTTGGAGAAAATCCAGTGAAAGCTTTTGATACGTTCTGTTCCATCAACATTAAAAGTTAAAACTCGTCGTTTTAATATAATCCATTACGGAGTCGAGGTAGCATTTGTCGTTATACAGGTTATCACTGTTAGCATTCAACCGCGATTCTTATACGTATATTTTAACAAAGCGTTTCAAGAGACAATGCTCTCATCATCAGGTTGTAAAGTCTATGTCATGAAATTAAACGGACTAAAAAGACAAAATACCATCACAAATAGTTGGGAAGTCCATAGAGTAAAACAGAATTAAAAATATATTGGACTGTGGGTTCTCGTCGTACATTGAAGTTGTTGACACAAGTCGATGGCCGTCCCATAGCTACCAAATATGGTGTCGCACTGCGCCGGCTCGGGTGCTGTTGTGGACTGACGTGCCTAGGTGTTGTGGTGTTGTTACAGCCGTGTGACTGACGGTAACGCTATGCT
Organism: Schistocerca gregaria; assembly: GCF_023897955.1. Taxonomy (NCBI): domain Eukaryota; kingdom Metazoa; phylum Arthropoda; class Insecta; order Orthoptera; family Acrididae; genus Schistocerca; species Schistocerca gregaria. The sequence continues at coordinate 294,943,380 of NC_064926.1, read as the reverse complement.
ATTGGGCGCCTGATTTCCTTATTGTATTGGTCTGCCATCGTTATCCTCTCGCAACTCTTTGTGACATGCTACAAATTTAAAGTCGCATACCTACCATAAAATAATTCTAAAAACCCGCTAAAAAATCTCATTTCTTTAAAATTATCTTGTGCATTTAGAACATTGCATTGTTTCTTTTCATGGATAGCTATCGCGAATTCCTCTAGTAAATTAAGTTTCCACCCTTTCTTTTCTCCGTGCAATATTTTTACGTTGTCTTCTATGCTATTAAGGGGATGGCCTGTTTCATATATATGGTTCGCAACAGCTGATTTGTCATAATTTCCTAACCTGAACGCATCTTAATGTTCTTTATACCGGATCGCGAATGATCTTCCTGTCTGCCCTGTATATTCTGCATCACAGTCCTGCACTGAATCTTATAAACTCCCGATCTTTCAAACTTATTTCTCTTCTCGCCAATATCGTGCTTAAGGCTTTACCTCACTAGGTTATTAGTATGAAAAACTATTTTGACATCGTATGGCTTAAAAATATTTGCTATCTTTTGTGAGCCTGTTCCGTAGATTGGCATCGTGATAATTTTCACTTTCTCTCCATCAGGTTTATTCTTTTTGCGCTTATTACTTTTCCGTAACAGTTTTTTTAACTATATCTATTCTGTAACCGTTATTCATCGCTATTCTCCTAACGGTATTAATTTCAGTCTCCCTATCTTTTTCACTCATAGGTATATTGACTGCCCTATGCACGAGACTACGGAAAGGAGTTTCTTTATAACCCTGCGGATGGCATGAATCATTCGGGATCACGGCATCAGTCGTAGTTAGTTTTCTATAAACAGAGAACGCATGTTTGGTGCCCTGCTTTTTTATATTCAGGTCCAGGAACTGTAAACAATTGTCAGTTTCATACTCCACGGTAAATTCTATTTTATTATGTGCGTCGTTGAATTTTTTTACTATTTCCTCAATGTCCTCACGGGAACCATCGACAAGTAACAGAGTGTCGTCTCCATAACGTTTGTAATAATCAGTTTTATCCATAATGTTATCGTCAGAATTTTTTAACTTTATCTTCAATGTCATTGATAAAAGTGTCCGCCATAGCTCCTGAAATACTGAAACCCACGGCTAACCCATCGTCCTGAATATAAATGGAGTATGAATTTGACAATTGTTTACAGTTCCTGGACCTGAATATAAAAAAGCAGGGCACCAAACATGCGTTCTCTGTTTATAGAAAACTAACTACGACTGATGCCGTGATCCCGAATGATTCATGCCATCCGCAGGCTTATAAAGAAATTCCTTTCCGTAGTCTCGAGCATAGGGCAGTCAATATACCTATGAGTGAAAAAGATAGGGAGACTGAAATTAATACCGTTAGGAGAATAGCGATGAATAACGGTTACAGAATAGATATAGTTAAAAAAACTGTTACGGAAAAGTAATAAGCGCAAAAAGAATAAACCTGATGGAGAGAAAGTGAAAATTATCACGATGCCAATCTACGGAACAGGCTCACAAAAGATAGCAAATATTTTTAAGCCATACGATGTCAAAATAGTTTTTCATACTAATAACCTAGTGAGGTAAAGCCTTAAGCACGATATTGGCGAGAAGAGAAATAAGTTTGAAAGATCGGGAGTTTATAAGATTCAGTGCAGGACTGTGATGCAGAATATACAGGGCAGACAGGAAGATCATTCGCGATCCGGTATAAAGAACATTAAGATGCGTTCAGGTTAGGAAATTATGACAAATCAGCTGTTGCGAACCATATATATGAAACAGGCCACCCCCTTAATAGCATAGAAGACAACGTAGAAATATTGCACGGAGAAAAGAAAGGGTGGAAACTTGATCTACTAGAGGAATTCGCGATAGCTATCCATGAAAAGAAACAATGCAATATTCTAAATGCACAAGATAATTTTAAGGAAATTAGATTTTTTATCGGGTTTTTAGAATTATTTTAGGGTAGGTATGCGACTTTAAACTTGTAGCATGTCACTCGGAGTTGCGAGAGGCTAACGATGGCAGACCAATGCAATAAGGAAATCAGGCGCCCAATAGCATAGCGTTACCGTCAGTCACACGGCTGTAACAACACCACAACACCTAGGCACGTCAGTCCACAACAGCACCCGAGCCGGCGCAGTGCGACACCATATTTGGTAGCTATGGGACGGCCATCGACTTGTGTCAACAACTTCAATGTAAGACGAGGACCCACAGTCCAATATACTTTTAATTCTGTTTTACTCTATGGACTTCCCAACTATTTGTGATGGTATTTTGTCTTTTTAGTCCGTTTAATTCCATGACATAGACTTTACAACCTGATGATGAGAGCATTGTCTCTTGAAACGCGTTGTTAAAATATATGTATAAGAATCGCGGTTGAATACTAACAGTGATAACCAGTAAAACTTGTTGGGTCCGTAGCTATAATCATTGCGGGTTTCTGTATCATCCAACATACGTTACGTGGCCTTCATTTGAATTCTTGCCTCTTTTGACATTCGTACGTTGCATTTCGTAGTCTCCTGTATCCTCAAATGATCAATTGACGGAAGCACATTCTTCATGTTCGCCCCATTCTACGTTCATATCGTTGTTAACTTGCATCCTGCTGACTGACTCATCATTGAAACACAACATTATGTCCATGACACCAGCTTTTAGTGTTCTGAAGCCTACGAATACTGTTTTAGTAAAGCATTTCCACACACAGTTGTGGAAACTTGCGTTACGATTTTGAGTTCTGCTTTGGGTGCATTCAGCAGGCAAGCTTTTGCTAGCTACGTGGCTGTAGGTAGGTCTTATAACGTTAATTGGTAGAGGATGGTTGTGTATATAGACAATACCAGTTACTCAATCTCTGTGATATGTACGCCATGACTGGAGGCAGTTAGTGTAGAGTGAATAACAGGGGAAGACGTCTGTAGCAATACTGCAAAAGACGGTGGCCAACATAGTTTCTCTTATTTCTTTTAATTTATTAGTGTTTCTCCGTGTTATTCTCCTCCAATACGGATAAAATATAAACGCGACGAAGTCTTGAAATGAAGCTTCTCCTTGAATTCACTACCACGAGTAAAACCTAAACGGAACCCTTAACCGATGTTCAACTATTACCCACATTCGCTTAGGACCGGTGTGACGAACGTGACAAGCAGTGGTCAAAAAATCAATAGTGAAGACGGACAAAGCCTACTGCAGCAGTATAAACGCAATTGGAGTGACAAAATATGGCGTGTCGTTGTTTATAAGATTCTCCCTCTTTCCAATCAACATAAAACAGATAAAAACGATGCATATTGTTGTTCAGGGTGGACTGGGGTATACTTTAAAAAATCGTTATCTCAGTGTGTATCTACTCCCTGGTTGCCGTAAGGCAATAAGAATTATATCATCATATTCAGGTCGGTTGACTGAGATATAAGAAAACCAAAAACCACCTGAACAGGCCTTGAAGGCCGAAGGTACCGACCGGCCGCCGTGTCACCCTTACCTCTTAGGCGTCACGGAATGCGGATATGGAAGGCTATGTTGTGAGCACACCGCTCTCCCAGCCTTTGCCAGTATTCACGACCGGTTCCGCTACTTCTCAGTCAAATAGCGCCTGAATTTGCCTCACAAGCACTCGGTAGACACGGACAGTGACATATCCAAGTGCTAGCCAAGACCGACAGCGCGTAACTTCGGTGGTGTGACACGATCCGATGTTACCACTGCGACAAGACCGATGGCTTCCTGATATATAATTCATTGTTTATATCAACCACCATCACGTTTCGTTCCTGTTGACTAAACCCACTTTAAGAAAAGCAAGTACTATACAAAATATAAATGCAAAAAGCTAGTTTATTCTCGATTTACTTCCCCAAACAAACTTGATTCACTAGAGATTTAGTGCGTATGCGTGTGTGTGTTTGTGTATGTGTGTGAGAGAGAGGGAGAGATAGAGAGAGAGAGAGGGGGGGGGTAGAGAGAGAGAGAGCGAGGGGGGTGGGTAGAGAGAGAGATAGAGAGAGAGAGAGAGAGAGAGAGAGAGAGAGAGATGATGGGATGAGAAGGGTGGGAGAGAGAGAGAGAGAGAGAGAGAGAGAGAGAGATAGAGAGAGAGGAAGGGGGGGGGGGTATGGAGAAGGAGAGAAGCATACTCAGGAAACGTTTCGTTTGTTCACAGTTAACAGTTCAGTGCGACCTAAGATGCCCCACTACAACTCACGGTAATCGTCACTAAATCAAAGTTCGCTGAAAGCCTCATTAAATAAGGAAAGCAAGAGTCACATTCAAAATTCCCCGAGTGGCCTTCAAACTAACTGCCAACAGCTACAACACACTTGTGATATCGGTTGTAAAGCTGTTGGAAACTGTCAGCGAGTGTTTCGATGGAAGCACCATGGTCGAGCGTAGCAGAATATAGGCGGCATTACAGAGATGGTGCTGCTATTACGACAGGAAACCAAGCGATAGTCGATGCCGTGGTGTTCAACGTTTTCCATGTCTTCCAAAAATAAAGAGTCATCTGACAACATCTACGATTCACACGATGTTGATCACCTTCTTTCGACAGCAAGGGCTTAATTCATCGCGAACTTTTAGCAGAGGAAGGCAGGGAATACTATAAACAACATGTCATTGAGTGTCGCTTGTCTACGAATCGTATTGACAATATTAGATCTCATCTCTTGTAATGGAGCGGATATCTGAAGACGTGTGACGACGGTGCTTCTAGCGATTCCATAAGAAGCGGTTGCAGTCAGTTTCCCACAGATTTGCACCCGATGTCAGAAGTGCACAGTAGAAAATGGTATAATGGCGGTTACTTTCAAGGCCAATGAAGATCTTTAGTTTGTAGCCCCTGTTCCATTACTGTCCTAGACAATTTATCGAAATTTTCAGCCTTGTATAAGGCCAGCCAGTTGCACAGTGTTGGACTCTTTCCTCCAGACTTACGCAGAGTGACACGAGTTCTGAAATGCTTCGTTCCTACTCTTTTATTTTTTTAATAAATTTCGATTACATTGCGCGTTCTTCGTATACGAACGTAGAACAAGAGTATTTTAATACCAACTTTGCAACCACAAGCAAATGTATCTTTTTGTAAGAAGACGTATTTCTCAGCAGTTGCCAAAACGGAACTAAAATAGGTTCAGTAACTGTAATTAAATTCATTCTTAATTGGCATATTGTTAATAGAAGATGTTTCTGTTTCGGTCAGGTAAATTTTATTGCAGTCTCGTTTTTCCGAATAAGGGCTTCCTTTCACGAGCAATAGGAATTTTGTGACAGTTACTAAATAACATGAGATTTCAGAAAAATACAGATACCTCAAATTTGAGACCAGAAACGTCACAAAAAATGTCGAATCTGTGTGCACAGGCCATTTCTTTTATTTACGTTCTACTGTTATAAGCCATTTATGCTTTTTTAAATGATACGTATTGTGATAGGCAATTAAAAGTTTACAAAATGAGGGACTGCCTTAATGATCCACACAATTCTGAACACTTCGGAAAAATAAAAAAAGGCAAAGCTTTGAAGTATATTTCGCTTTGCAGAGCTTAGCCCGAGTCAATGCTTGTAGAGTTAGTTGCGCTGCCGTTTGGTAGATGTCAGGGTGGTTCCAGCGAATGACCTGCTGCTCCTACGCTTAGTTACAGCGGCACACAGCAGGTGGCAGCACCAGCCTCGGGATCGGAACTTTTATGTCCCCAGAGTGATCAATTGAAGTTTTAATGCTTACGAAAAAAAAATCTAATTTATGCTTTTCGCTTATACTGTATTTGGACAGTGACACAAAAGAAGATTGTCCGATCTTTCATAATAATACTTCGTCATGCAGTCAATGTGGCGGACAGTAGAAAATCCACTTTTATACCATTAATGTCACGTAATGTGCCCAAACGGATCAGACGATGTGATTTAATACATTCTTTTCTTGCTTGCTGAATTCTCTTTATTATACTCCTTATCAAACGATACGTTATTACTTTACACTAAACGTTACTGTGCATCAAAGAAACGCTTTGCTGAAAGTGCAGTATAATTTTTAAAAATTATACATGACCAGTAGGAAACATATCATCGGAGTACCCTACATAAACCGTAACTGAAGGTATTACATACCTGCAGTAGAAGACAACTATATTTTGAGATCTGGAGAAGAAATAAACTAATTATATGACATCCTAAATAGAGGAGCATAAAAAAAACAGTGAATACAGTAATAACAGAAAGAAGAGTGAGCAGAATTGACAATGACATTTACTGTAAGGAAGTGTCGTGTTGGAGAATGTAATAAGAAATATTTTATCCATAATATTTATGGTGGGAATACTTGTTTCACATTAAAATGATGTGGGAAATATACGCTGTTTGCTTAAGTCATCCAGTGGCCAAACATACACTCCTGGAAATGGAAAAAAGAACACATTGACACCGGTGTGTCAGACCCACCATACTTGCTCCGGACACTGCGAGAGGGCTGTACAAGCAATGATCACACGCACGGCACAGCGCACACACCAGGAACCGCGGTGTTGGCCGTCGAATGGCGCTAGCTGCGCAGCATTTGTGCACCGCCGCCGTCAGTGTCAGCCAGTTTGCCATGGCATACGGAGCTCCATCGCAGTCTTTAACACTGGTAGCATGCCGCGACAGCGTGGACGTGAATCGTATGTGCAGTTGACGGACTTTGAGCGAGGGCGTATAGTGGGTATGCGGGAGGCCGGGTGGACATACCGCTGAATTGCTCAACACGTGGGGCGTGAGGTCTCCACAGTACATCGATGTTGTCGCCAGTGGTCGGCGGAAGGTGCACGTGCCCGTCGACCTGGGACCGGACCGCAGCGACGCACGGATGCACGCCAAGACCGTAGGATCCTACGCAGTGCCGTAGGGGACCGCACCGCCACTTCCCAGCAAATTAGGGACACTGTTGCTCCTGGGGTATCGGCGAGGACCATTCGCAACCGTCTCCATGAAGCTGGGCTACGGTCCCGCACACCGTTAGGCCGTCTTCCGCTCACGCCCCAACATCGTGCAGCCCGCCACCAGTGGTGTCGCGACAGGCGTGAATGGAGGGACGAATGGAGACGTGTCGTCTTCAGCGATGAGAGTCGCTTCTGCCTTGGTGCCAATGATGGCCGTATGCGTGTTTGGCGCCGTGCAGGTGAGCGCCACAATCAGGACTCCATACGACCCAGGCACACAGGGCCAACACCCGGCATCATGGTGTGGGGAGCGATCTCCTACGCTGGCCGTACACCTCTGGTGATCGTCGAGGGGACACTGAATAGTGCACGGTACATCCAAACCGTCATCGAACCCATCGTTCTACCATTCCTAGCCCAGCAAGGGATCTTGCTGTTCCAACAGGACAATGCACGTCCGCATGTATCCCGTGCCACCCAACGTGCTCTAGAAGGTGTAAGTCAACTACCCTGGCCAGCAAGATCTCCGGATCTGTCCCCCATTGAGCATGTTTGGGACTGGATGAAACGTCGTCTCACGCGGTCTGCACGTCCAGCACGAACGCTGGTCCAACTGAGGCGCCAGGTGGAAATGGCATGGCAAGCCGTTCCACAGGACTACATCCAGCAATTCTACGATCGTCTCCATGGGAAAATAGCAGCCTGCATTGCTGCGAAAGGTGGATATACACTGTACTAGTGCCGACATTGTGCATGCTCTGTTGCCTGTGTCTATGTGCCTGTGGTTCTGTCAGTGTGATCATGTGATGTATCTGACCCCAGGAATGCGTCAATAAAGTTTCCCCTTCCTGGGACAATGAATTCACGGTGTTCTTATTTCAATTTCCAGGAGTGTATTTACATCGTATTGCCCTGCTTGACGAGAGCTACTTTCGCCTCTGATGTTGAGTAAGACAATAACTTTGACTAGATACCTTGTTTCATTTAGGTATGTAATTCAACTGACGAGTTCCCATAATTACTCTAAACACTGTTATTTTATAAAAGACTGTTTCATCCTTCTAATATTAGCTCTTTGTATCATAGATCTATCTGATGATGCTGTTAAGGTTAAGAGCTTGGAATATAATAAAAAGCACTTCGCGACAAAGTCAGGAGCATACTATTGTGCTAAACATGGTCGCAGACCTAGTAAAATACTTCACGTCCAAAGTAATGAAAGATATGGGCTTAATCTGAATTTTATAGAAACCTTTATAAAACTTTCGTCTGGTAATTTCTTTTAGATCAGTTCAGCCTGATGCGAATATGATTCGCATGTGATAGCACATCTTATTTCCATACCGCATTTTATCCATTCTGTGTCACTCTCTAAGTACCTCTTCGGCATCAGTCCGAAATTGAAAGCCAGTCTACTTATTGCTATCAGTGTTGTATAATTACAACAAAAGTTACCGCATTCAACATTTTTGATTAAACTATTCCTTCGCGAACTTCATAGAGTGATAATTATTACGATTATTGTTGTACATAAAATCCAGATTTCAAGTACAAAATATTCTGCATGTATACCAAAGAAAATCCCGCTTGTATCAAACACAGACCTTAATCTGAGGAAAACACATCTGAGAATAAACGTTTGGAGCACAATATTCTACGGTACCGAATCATGAACAGTAGGAAAATAGAAAAGCGAAGAATCAGAGTGTTTTAGATGTGGTGCAACAGAAGAATGTTGAAAATTAGTTGGGCTGATAACTAACGAGGAAGATCTCAGAAAAATCGGCCAAGAAAAGTACATGCGTAAAACGCTGAGAAGAAGGAGGAACTGGATGAAAAGACATATATTAAGAAACCTGTTAATAATATCGATGGTACTACAGAAAGCTGTAGAGGATCCTCTGAGACGTATAGTTTGACACAGGAGAATAATTTGTTTTGCGGCGCACCCAACCAGTCAGAAGACTGATTACAAAACAAAAAAATTAAAAATACAATCTTGAGAAAATGAACCCCTATATGTTAGCCTACCTGCTACAAAGACATTCAAGAAATTATAGCGTACTTATGGTTACGGTAATGGAACGAAATAAAACTTTAAAGATGAATTTTCTAATGAAAATACCCTATGAGTGGTATAATTAGTATTATACTGCGTACCTTTGTGCCAGTTTAGGGAACTCAGCACTTTCATGTTGACTATAGTTACTTCTCCCAGACTGAGGATGGTAATAATACTGTCTTCGTCATCTACACAGGTGTAGTACTGATATTCTGTTCAGTACTTCATGTGAGAAGCTCTCTCGCGCACCTGTCCTCTGCTACATTCGTCATTCCACGCTATCCAGTTTTCAGTGTGTTACCGTTATTTCACAAAGTTAGAATGTGAGCTGAGGAGCTACTCCAGCAACGTGAAGTAGTGCCCATAGATATCAAGAGACTTATCATTTTCCTGAAAAAAGACCTTCTTTGTATGTTTTAGAATAAATAAAACATATATACTACTTTTTTTAGCACTAGAAATAAGCTTTATGATCAGAATCTCAAATATCATACTCCACTTGCAAGCTTAAACTTACCTGTATGAATGGTTGGTATTTTTTTATTTGTTAGTAATGAATCATTTCAGACATTTTGTCCATTCTCAAACCATCCTATAAAAACAAAGTTACTGCAGATGTTATAATAATTATACATATGAGACATGAGTATTAGCAGCAGTTCCTGTTACAGTAGGTTCATGTTAAAAAAGGCTACATCAATGTTTATATACCGTCAATGAAAGTAACTGAAATACTTTCAGGATGAATGTTTAGGGCAGCCACTGAAGACAGCCCGAATGACAATGCAATTAGTTTAACATACAATAGGCAAGTTACAGGGAAGAGAAAAAAGAGAAATAACGCTGGAACACACCAGCAATTACTAAGTGAGAGTGGTATAGAGATTTCTGGTGTGTCCAAAGGAGGAAAATATTTGTTATCTAAACCAAAAGTTCTAATATGGAAATATTACACATTGGACAAGGACAAAATTAAGTAAATTACATTCGCCTACCAGACCCATTAACATCAAACTCAGTTAATGTATATTTATATTTTCCTGGCACATTTTAGTCACACCTTTATCTGCGATAATGTGGAAACTGAAGAGTTTAACAAAATTTTATGCCATGACCGGAACTTGAAGCCTGGTCTCCTTGCTTGCTAGGCAGATAAGCAACCCATTACACAACCACAGCACTATAGCTGACACAGCTGCTTGGAATGCCCTACTCCAGTGCCCTCCCTAACACGAGGTAAAGACGTGAACTGAAGTTTGTGTTGGGGTGGGCGTTGGATAAGGGTAGTGTGATCAGCTATGTAGGATGCAGTGCTGTGGTGGTGTAGTGCTAGCCTACCAGCCTAGTAAGCAATGAGACATGAGTTCCAGTCGCGAACATGGCACAGACTTTAATATATTTCTTCAACTTCCAATGTCATCAATTAAAGTAATAACGAACTGCGAGAGAAACAGGCCACATACCGCGTGATTCGTAACAACATAGCTACATTGCAATAAAAATCGGCAAGAGATGAAACAAACTTTACAAATATATAATAGATATAAGAAAATGACAAAGTATCTCCATGATATTCAGGAACGCCCTGTGGCGTCACAGATGTCTTAACGTGTAGTCATGATAAAATTTGTGAAAACTATTTTTCTAGTTACAGATAACATGCTTGTTGGCATTGCCTAAAAACTTGGCATGAAGTAAAGCAGGTGACAAATCGGCAGAATATCACTAAAAACGCGAAAAGAATCTAATAACAAATAGAGTACCCTACTAGCAGCATATGCAATAGACTGATACGCTTATTCTTTAAACGAACACTCCTTTATTGTTATATTAACACAATGACAAAGAAAACGAAGTATGAACTTTTTGTGATTTTAATGAACCCATAATTTATTAAAGTAATAATAACTTATATAAAAATGTAGCCACATAAATGGCGTAATTATCAAAATTACACACCCAAGCTACAATTAAATTTGCTCACATCCAAAGAAGTTTTAAATGCAATGAGGAAATAACGTAAATATAATATCTCGGTAGTGTTCGTAAAGTTCCCACAGAGTCACAGACGACGCACCTTGTAGTCACGGTAAAACCTTTTCTATGAACATCTCATTGGTGGCAGATAAATTACATCTTGGCAATAATTATTATTGAATAAAATACATTTATAGAATAATGAAGAGTATGTATATGATGTCTGATCTTTCGGACATCTAGATCTGCGTCTTGATGACTACACAGCAATTTATAAATAAGTAACTGGGAGAGGGTTCGTCGAACCAGCAATAAGCTTCTTGTCTACAGTTCCACTCTTGAACAGCGGGTGGAAAAAACAAACACTTTAATCTTTCTGTGGTAGTTGTGATTTCTTTTATTTTATTATGATGATCATTCCCCCCTATGTAGGTGGGCACCAACAAAGAGTTTTCACACTCTGAAGAGATAGTGGCTATAGAAACTTCATGAGAAGATCATGTTGCAACTAAAAACGCCTTTGTTTTAATGATTGCTACCTCTGTTCGCGTGTCATTTCCGTGGCGCCCTCTTCCCTATTTCGCGATAGTACAGAATGAGCTGCTCTTCTTTGAATTTTTTCAATGTCCACCGTCGATCCCGTCTGATATGTATCTCACATGGCACAGCAGTATGCCAGAAATGGAAGTACAAGCATATACTAGTAGACTGCCTCTTTGGTAGACATGTTACATATTCTAAGTTTCCGGCAATAAGTAGTAGTCTTTGGTTTGCTTTACTGACGGCATTATCTGTATGATCATTGTAACTTCACTTATTCGCAACTGTAATTCTAAACTATGTACTTGAATTTACAGTCTTCAGATTTGTGTGATATATCGTGTGACCGAGATTTAACGGATTCCTTTTAGCACTTATGTGGAGGACATAACAATTATCATTATTTAGAGTCACTTGCCACTTTCTTCACAGTACGTACATCTTGTCTAAATCGTTTTGTAATTTGTTTTGTTCAGCTAATGGGTGTATAAGACAGTAAATGACAGCATCATCTGCAAACAATCTAAGACGGTTACTCAGACTGTCTAAATCGTTCATGTAAATCAGGGACAGCAGAGGGCCTATAACACTTCCTTATGGAACGCCCAACATTACTTCTGTTTTACTCTATAACTTTCCATCAATTACTACGAACTGTGACCTTTCTGATAGGAAGTCACGAATCCAGTCGCTCAAATGAGACGGTGCTCTGCACACACGCAATTTTATTAGAAGTCACCTGTGAGTTACGGTGTCAAAAGCCTTCTGGAAATCTAAAAACATGGAATCAGTTTGACATGCCGTATCAACGGAACTCACTAAATCGTGGGAATAAAGAGATTGTGGCGTTCACAATAACGTGCGTGTTTTTTTTTTTTTTTTTTTTTTTTTTTTTTGTCATCAGTCTACTGACTGGTTTGATGCGGCCCTGTCCTGTGCTAACCTCTTCATCTCAGAGTAGCACTTGCAACCTACGTCCTCAATTATTTGCTTCACGTATTGCAATCTCTGCCTTCCTCTACAGTTTTTGCCCTCTACAGCTCCCTCTAGTACCATGGAAGTCATTCCCTCATGTCTTAGCAGATGTCCTATCATCCTGTCCCTTCTCCTTATCAGTGTTTTCCACATATTCCTTTCCTCTCCGATTCTGCGTAGAACCTCCTCATTCCTTACCTTATCAGTCCAACTAATTTTCAACATTCGCCTATAGCACCACATCTCAAATGCTTCGGTTCTCTTCTGTTCCGGTTTTCCCACAGTCCAATTTTCACTACCATACAATGCTGTACTCCAGACGTACATCCTCAGAAATTTCTTCCCCAAATTAAGGTCGGTATTTGATATTAGTAGACTTCTCTTGGCCAGAAATGCCTCTTTTGCCAAAGCGAGTCTGCTTTTGATGTCCTCCTTCCTGCGTCCGTCATTGGTAATTTTACTGCCTAGTTAGCAGAATTCCTTATCTTCATTGACTTCGTGACCATCAATCCTGATGTTTAGTTTCTTGCTGTTCTCATTTCTACTACTTCTCATTATCTTTGTCTTTCTCCGATTTGTATTATGAATCCGTATTGGCTGCTTGTCAATAAATCGTTCCCTTTGGGCTAACTCATACTGCTCGAAAATATTATGTGTACCAATATCCTACTGCAGATCGACGTCTGTAATTCGGTAGGTTGCTCCCTGTTTCCTTTCTTGGGTATGTGTTACTTGTGCAACTTTTCAATCCTTAGGTACGAATCTTTCCACAAGCGAGCGTTTATATATGATTGCGAAATATGGAGCTATTGTATTAGCATACGCCGAAAGGAACATGACTGGTACACAGTCTGGACCGGAATCCTTGTCTTTCCTGTTTTAAGCTGCTTCACTACACCGAAAATATCTACCTTTAAGTCACTCATGCTGGCACTTGCTATTGACTCGAATTCTGGAGTATTTATTTCTTCTTATTTTCTGAAGGAGTTTCTGAAACTCAGCTATAGTAACTCTGCTGTAGTTGAGCTGTCACAAATAACAACACCACTGTTATCACACAGGGAAGATACTGATTGTGTCTTTTCACTGGTGTGCTTCACATACGAACAGAATCGCTATCGACTTTCTGCCAGATTTCAAGACAGTTTCGTTTAGGAAAGTATTAAAGCACCACACAAAGCTCTCCCCATATTTCGAGCTGCTATAAAACATCGCCAACCTTTAGACTTTCGCGTTCTTCTAAGTTTGGCTCCTGCAACAGTGTTCTGACCTGTTTAATATACCATCGGGGCCTAATACCATTTATAATCAACTTATTTGGTATACATGTCTCAATAGCTGTCGATGTCTCTTTCTACAGATTCAGATTGGAAGGCGTGGAATCTGTCTCTCAGCAAGGCCTAAAGATAATTTTCTTCTACTTTGCGTTTATTTTTGGTTGGTTTGGATGTAATGAAAGTAATTGAAATACTGTTAGGATGAATGTTTGGAGCAGCGACTGAAGACAGTCCAAATGAAAATGCAGTTATTTGAACATACAACGGGCAAGTTACAGGGAAGTGAAGGAAGAGAAATGACGCTGGAAGACACCAGCAGTCACCAAGTGACACTGGCAGAGATCACGGCTGTCTGCAAAGGACGAAAATATTTGTTATGTAAGACAAAAATAGTAATATGCTAACATTACACATTACACAAAGACAAAATTAATTAAAGCGTATCCGCCTACTAACCTTATAGTTAATATTTTCGTTGTCACGGCCGGCCACTGTGGCCGAGTGGTTCTAGGCGCTTCAGTATGGAACCAAGCTACTGCTACCGTCGAAGGTTCGAATCCTGCCTCGGGCATGGATGTGTGTGATGTCCTTAGGTTAGTTAGGTTTAAGTAGTTCTAAATCTAGGGGACTGATGACCTCAGATGTTAAGTCCCATAGTGCTTAGAGCCATTTGAACCATTTGAATTCTTGACACATTTGAGTCACGTCTTTATCTGCGATAATATGGAGGCTGAAGAAATTAATTAAAATTTGTGCCATGGCTGGAATTTCAAGCCAGGTCTGCTTGCTTACTAGGCAGGTATGCAACTCATTACACAACCACAACACTATGGCTAATATAGCAGCATGGACTGTCCTACTCCAATGCCCTCCCTAACACGAGGTGGTGATGTAAACTGAAGTTTGTGTTAGGGTGGTGGTTGGATTAGGGTAATGAGCTCTGATAGCTACAGCGTTGTGGTGTTGTAGTGGCTAACCTACCAGTCTAGTACGCAAGGAGACGTGGGTTTATGTCCCGACCACGGCACAAATTTTAATTCACTCTCGCTACAATAACCTTGTGCTAATTAATTATCTTTCCCACTGTGATGATCCCTATTTACTCACGGATATTTATTCTGTTAGGTCAAGTATGTTTTCTGAACCCTCTTTAACTAACTGTTCAAAATAATTTCCTCAGAACTACTTGAGAAACCGTTTTACGCCTGCTTTCTGCTTGAAACATATCTTTTCGCCAACATATCGAGGGTACATCGGAGTCACCACGAAATGTATGAGTGGGGTACCAATTTGAAATGAGACTCAAGTTTTCTTTGAACTCTTCAGCAACTGTGTCTTCTGAGTCGGGTGGTCGGTAAATGGAACCAAATTTAATTTATATCAGTTGTCAAGTATAACCCTGATCCATACAAACTCACTACAAGGTAAACTACTCCTGAGAGCAATAAGCGTTTCCCCATCAACTTTATTTAATCTATTCTTTCTGAACACAATTAGGGTCTTTTTAAAAATCTCGGCTGATATTATTTCCCGCTTTAGCCAACTTTCTGTGCCTATAGCAATTCGAGCTTCCGTGCTTCCTATTTGCGCTTGGAGCTCTGGTTCTTTTCCTAAAACTACAACACCGATTGTTTCCAGGTCTGCTTTCTTGTGTTTGTCATCCTATTAAACCGACGGTCTATCTACAGATTTCAAAGACCCTCTAACCTAAGGAACCTCCCAGCCCCTGACAGAGTCACAACCACTCATGTAGCCACTTATTGTATGTAATGGACCCCTGACCTGTTAAGCGGAATCCATAAACCCACCACTCTATGCTGCAAATCGAGGAATCTGCATCCCACACATTCGCGGAACTGTCTCAACCTCTGTTTTAGACCACCCACTAGGCTCTTCACCAAAGGGTCACAGTCGGCACTGTCGTCGACGTGATAGATGGTGAGTTCTGATTACATCTCGTAAGCGAGTCTGGCAGTTCTTACCACTTCCGCTAGCTTCCTGAAACCAGAGAGAATCTCTTCCGATTCATGACATAAGCCATGACCTGGAGTTTGTTGCACCCTGCACTCTTCATGGCGTCCAGAATGCTTTTTTCACATCTCGAATCGGCGTATTTCTTCCGTTCACAATAACGCAAATACTTTAGTTTTCTTTACGTAGCTTTAGCCGTGCGTTCAAAGAGGGAAACCTAAGACCCGTACTGAACACACTATGTTTCTCAAACGGGAGCAACAAAAGCTGTCCCCCTCCATCTCCTTTTCGACAGCCACTGGTGAGGTCTTTACATATGGGTTTTATATTATCTTCCGTTAAATATTGCAACACTTTAGCTCTGTATTCGTTTACAGTTATTTACCCTTACCTGAGTAAATTACGAAATTTACTAATTATACTCTCTATGATTAGTAGTTTATCATTCTTGCACATGTTCATCTTTTATAAGATTCCTAGACAGACGTTCCCACGTCTTAATCGCTACCCACGTTTCCTGATGTTACTGAGCTCGCCACAAGCACGTGCTGCCATAAGAACATACTGCCTTCATCTCAGCTACGTTTGCGGCCACTTCAACATGAGAAAGGAGGAACAGGCATGAGGAGAGAATTGTAAACCATTATTCAGGAGAGCCATCTCTTCCCCAGTAACGCATATGTTCGTCACGTTTACAGTCCTATCACAAATTAAGTTGTTTTTTTTTTTTACGCTGATAAAGTTACACTATTTTAAGCATTCTTTCGACACAAACTCTTGATTTTGAGTCTCATAAACAAGCCTCAGCGCTTACTGTCTACAATTGCCTCGTCCTTTTCATCAAATATATGTCACTGCGGCTAATCCATATTAAAAAAAAAGCTATCAGACCTGACAAATATACTTCTGTTTATCGTTGAACCCATACGCTTCTCGTATTTCATTCATTATACAGCGGATTTCAGCCCTATACATGATGCCACAGCATTCCTAGGTCTGTTATGCATTGTGAGCTTCACATCAACTGGTGTCACTCTGTATTGCAAGCGTTTACGATGTTGCTGAATCTTGCCACATTCCTTGGCCAACTATACTTTCTTCTAGAAATAGCTGTATGCATCGCATATTGCCCGACAAGTCATATGTTTACGAACCACCAGCATACTGCTTGAATAATAGTGCTATCTGCTGTCGTGACAGCTAGCTATAAAATACACACTTGTGATTTAGTGAAAGGGGTTTCAATTCGCTTGCATTAAAATATCTTACAAGTGTTCGGGTTTATTCTGTACGTACAACTTCTGATGCGCTCAAAGAGCATCACTGATCGAAACCTACATGATCCCCGATCCACTCAATCGATGGTTTCTTGTCAGTAGAACGTGGATTGAAGTCATAGGTTATCACTGTATTGTTCGGATCTATCATGAATTTATGAGTCCCAGTATTATGTGCTATACTCTAAGCTTAGGAAATAACGAACTTAATGAAGACGAGCTGCTTCTTAGTAACGTGCCCAGTATGGTCACAACAGTAGAGGGAAAATATAGTACTTTTTCTAATGGCGTCTTAGTGTATAAAACTGGGTTGAATAGAGGTGACATGTAAGGTATTCGCTGCTGTAAATTGCACATTGTCTTTTCCCAATAAATTTTCTTCCTCTGCTTCCTCCAACTCCACTCATCTAGCCCATTGACTTTTCTGAGTTCCATTTGAAGATTGTCTGAATGTTGATAGACCTTTTGTGCGCACTTGCCAAAATGGGAGCAACTGTAGCGCTCACAGAAGAGTGAGGTTTTATGAACGCTATGGAAATGACTTATCACTGATGAGTGATGTTATGAGGGAGCTTCAAACAGTAAGTTATCGACTATTATAACAGGTCAAGAAAATTTTACTGACTTCTGCAGTTCAAAGTGACACAGGTACATGGCGCTAGTTTAAAAAAAATGAAGGGCGAGAACATTATTCTGGATGGGAAGAAAACGTGTATACGTTTCCACAAGGTTCATTCTTAGGTCAACTGTAATTCATCATATATGTAAGCGATATCCCATATAACACACGACAAGCAAAATTAGTTACATTTGCAGATTATACTAGTAAAACTAGCTTATGCAGCGACCAAACATACAGAAAGAGAAGAAATAGTAAAGATGGTTCTTAAAAGTATCCTTGATTTGCATTCTTCAAGTGTCTTACCTTCAGATTTAAAGAGTCACAACATATTCAGTTGTGTACATCGACGGGTACTACACCAGTAATAAGTGTAATATACGGTTAGGGAATAATAAGTAGAGTGGATATTTCAGGATTCTTAGGTGACTTTACTGACGAGAACTGAAAATATAAAAAGCACTTTCTGGAACTCCTAAAACAATTTAGTTCCGCCCCATTTGCACTTAGAATCATTGTAAACTTAAGAGAGAGACAAGAAAGTGGACACTTGTGCATACCTCCATGCAGTGATGTCATAAGAAATAACGTACTGGGATAACTCACCTTTAAGTAAGAAAGTTTCGATTGCTAAAAAACGTGGCGCAAGAGTAATAGATGGTGCACAACCACGATCATCTTGTAGACATCTATTTAAAGAGTTGGTAATTTTGACTACTACTTCAGAGTATATTTACTCCATTGCGAAATTTGCTGTAAACAATTCACCGCATTTCAAAAGGAGCAATGACGCACATAATTACAGTACCAGAACGGAAACTCACATTCACTTTTCCACATTTAGATTGTCTTTAGCACAGAAATGTGTGCGCAATGCTACAACTAAAAATTTTGATGATATAAAATATCCGACAGATACCAAAGAAAAATTTTCAAACAGACAGGAAAGTTCTTCTTGACAACTCTATCTATTACGTAGAAGAATTTCAATTATTGTAATGTGTGAAAGGTGGTAGGTGGGAGTTAATAACTCATATACGTATATTAAAAAAGATCCTTTATACATGTCTAGCTTTCACCCATATTTAAAAATTAATTTGAAGTATGAATATAAAATGCCTCGCCCACATCCTTAAGATTTTGTCGTGCAAACAATCGATGGAACATGAAACTAACATTACCAATGGTCGAAACGTTCTTCCAATAGTTCAGTTCCTCGACGACAGAAAACTGATCCTTCATAACGGAGACATGAGAAAACGGCTGTGTGAACGTCCATATGGTTGGAGAATGTGCTATTTCATCTTGTCGAAAAGACAGTAAGCACATTGTTCGAGATCTGGCCTACCCGATCGGCATCACCATATTGTGCGGCCGTACTCAAATTGTTGGTACCATTTCAATATCTATGGACGGGACATGGTGCATGTCCATGGTGTATCTGCAGCAATTTACAAGTTTTGCTCCCAAGAACTGCTCTGTCTGTCCTTATTCAGCGTAGCACTACGCTTCCATTTGACGCGCCATTTCACTCTCAGACTGTGCTGCACCTATCATTTGCACCGCTGCAGAGCTGTGTCTATAGGAGGCCCGGAATGTGTATTTTTTTTCTGACACGGCGGACTTTGTTGCGCAAACGTTTTACTTTGGGACGGCATGTAGAAATTACTTCAAGTCCCCATGTACATAACCAGAAATTTGACAGGTCGTTTAATCTTCTCGGAAGTAAGTTTCTGTAAGTTAAAGAGGACTCAGTAAATTGATACCGTGAAGAAAACTTTTGTTAGTATGTAAGAGTGATTATTTCGTACTACTGCGATGACGGTTTCGGTTATGAACAACTGGAAGAGGGAGACCTGTAAATCATCCTATTGACCGCATTGAATTTCTCGTGGTGTGCCATTGAGTTACTGGACGTCTGAATTCTCCATGGGTAGTGAAGATAACCAAACCATATACATGAACCACATCGCTTTCAGCACCCTAACGGCAATGAACATGGTACATGGGTGAGATCACAGAATACCAGTACCGGATTTTAGTTAGTAATAGTAGTAGTAATTTTATGTATCAGTAGTGGTCTTATTTAGCGGTAAATCACTTTTACAAGAGTATTGAAGAAGCCTCCGTATTCAGCACAGCAAAACTAACACACTTAATATACACCAGCCATTTATATACTTAGCCCCCAGATCAAGAGTGGGACAGGTTTAACATAACTATTTTTGGTGACGTTATTGGATATGTTAACATCTGTAAAGGAAAATTATATAGACTATGTGATCGAAAGTATCCGGAAAACCGGCTGAAAATTACAAGTTCGTGGAGCCCTCCATCGATAATGTTGGAATTCAATATGGTGTTGGCCCACCCTTACCCTTGATGAGAGCTTCCAATCTCGCAGGTATACGTTCAATCAGGTGCTGGAATGTTCCTTGGGGACTAGCAGCCCATTCTTCACGGTTTGCTGTATCTATATCGGTCGTTGAGGCCTGGTGTTCTATTGGATTGAGGTCAGGACTCTGCAGGCCAGTCCATTACAGGGATGTTATTGTAGTGTAGCCACTCCGCCACAGGCCGAACATTATGAACAGGTGCTCGATCGTGTTGAAGGATGCAATCGCCATCCCCGAATTTCTCTTTGATAGTGGGAAGCAAGAAGATGCTTAAAACATCAGTGTAGGCCTGTGCTGTGACAGTGCCACGCTAAACAACAAGGGATGGAAGCCCCCTCCATGAAAAACACGACCACACCTTATCAACACCGCCTCCGAATCTTAATGTTGACGCTGCAGACGTTGGCAGATGGCGTTCACCGGGCATTCGTCATACCCACATCCTGCCATCGGATCATCACATTGTATACCGTGATTCGTCTCTCCACACAACGTTTCTCCCCTCTTCAATCGTCCAATGTTTACGCTGCTTCCACCAAATGAGGCGTCGTTTAGCATCTACCGGGGTAATGTGTGGCTTACGAGCAACCACTAGACCATGAAACCCAAGTTTTCTTACATCGTGCTAAACTGTCATAGAACTTGTAGTGGATCCTGATGCAATCTGGAATTCCTGTGTGATGGTGTATCAAGATGTCTGCCTGTTACACATATGACCCTCTTCACCTGTCAACGGTCTCAGTCAGTCAACAGACGAAGTCAGCCTGTACGCTTCTGTTGCTGTATGTGTCCTTCCACGTTTCTACTTCACTAGAGCATCGGCGACAGTGGACCTAGGAATGTTTAGTAATTTGAAAATCTCGCGTACAGACGAATGACACAAATCACCCCCAATCACCTGACCACGTTCGAAGGCCGTGGGTTTCCGCGGAGTGCCCTATTCTGCTCTCTCGCGATGTCTGGTGACTACTGTGATCGCTAATATGAAGTACCCGGCACTAGGTGGCATCACAATGCACCTAATATGAAAACGTATGTTTTTGGGGATATCCGGATACTTTTGATCACATAATGTATTTGAAGAACTGTGTCAAGAAACAGCTGTTATTCAGTAATATATGTGTCTGCGATGGCAGACCTGTGGAGTCGTAGAATATTTGAAAGTCAGTAATGGAAAGCTACGGTGTGCAGCAGTCGGGATTGCGCACATTGTAACGCATGGTCGCACTTATGCAACTGTGTGAGTTGCAGATTTATTACCAGGAGGAATTATGACTCCGAGACATGGCTGGACAGTATTCGGACATAAAAAAGGTTTTGAAATGCAGAACAAGATATTATTTGATGATGTAAAAGGTTTATTTTTATTTTTTTCGTAGACTTGTATTGTTGGTCCACTTCAGTCTCGTCACAGTGGAGTTCTTGACAATTAGTCTGTAGATCGATGTTCTGAGTTAATTTACTGTACCATGGAAGTTATTAGATTAAATAAATTTTCATATTAGAGTCTATAGTTTTTTTGCAATAAAGTCCTTCCTAAATGAAATTTCAGCACTTGTTGTTACGTGTTTCATTGGCATTTGTGTCAATATTTTGAACCCACTTTCCCTGTAACAACTGTAGTCAGTTTTTAGTAGTATTTTTTTAGTTGTTGCTGAGTCTTGATGAGTTTCTCTTTCTGTCAGTACTTCACGTTGCAGGTGAGA
Organism: Schistocerca gregaria; assembly: GCF_023897955.1. Taxonomy (NCBI): domain Eukaryota; kingdom Metazoa; phylum Arthropoda; class Insecta; order Orthoptera; family Acrididae; genus Schistocerca; species Schistocerca gregaria. The sequence continues at coordinate 294,921,631 of NC_064926.1, read as the reverse complement.
TCCACAATACGCGGTTGTTTCGTTTCCTTGTGCAATGTAAGTTTTATCAGTTTCTTTATTTTACCAGATCCATATGTCAGTGGAGAAATTTTGGTATGTTTCAAGTAAAATTCTTATACAGGTCGACAGTAAAGTCTTTCTTTCTAATTAGCTGGTTTTTTTTTTTTTTTCAAACGGTACCCACTGACTAAGACTACACTGCGTGAAATTATTGGCCTTCTTTTTTTAATGAGATTGGTTTTCACACACACACAGGAGACTTCTTTTCAGTTTCATGTAAGTGATTTGTCTTTGAGCTCAGTAGCACATTTAATTCCTCAGTTTACATTCTCAGGTTAGCCTTTACGATGACACACACTCATGTAAAGGGTAATCAGTTACACTTGGCCACAGCCTGCGTAGGACACGTTCATTTTGATTTTCTTTCATGCTGATGGAATATTGCACTTTTTTGGCAACAGCAACAACAAATAGTTAGTACAGTGTTTAATATCTGTGTAATTACTTTTCAGCTTGTGATTTCCTTCATGCGTATTGTATTTGCATAATACGTGTGTCAGTTATGTAGGAAAAATTATTTGCTTTCAATGTATGAAGTTTGCGTAACTACGGTTTCAGGTGCAATTATTTTCGATGTTTGTTTCGTAATTAAAAGCCAACTCATTATTGAGATTCAGTTACATTCACCGATAAGTGTGATATCATTAAATTTTTTTTGATACATTTTTTGAGCGACGGTACTGTCCGGCAGTCTTTAAACCTCAACAATGGACACTAGAAATGCAAAGCTCAGCAAAACTTCACCGAACGTGGTTAAACAATGCAGTTATGCTATGACTGCGGCAACTGTTAATGTAGTTCATCAGTTTTGCGTTTCTGACATGACTTGTGAATCAGGTAAGAACATAACAATGGATTTACATGGAATTACAGCAGCACGTAATATAAATCAGTTTTCTGACGCCCAGGTAATAAATAGTGATCGAATCGGCAAAGAATTAAGTAATATCCAACCATCGGTAAAAATGCAAATACCGTTAGCAACATGAATTCGGGATGTGTAACGGAAACAATTGTGGGTACAAAACCTGACACAAGTTTAGTAAATGGGAGTGGTAGTCCAGATATGATGTCGATGTTCCAGCGGATGTCCTAACAGCTCAAGAGAAAATTTGACAAGTTACACGAAATTAGGGAAGAAACTAACACAGGGCTCGACACATTAGATGAAAGGTTGAAACAATCCCAAGAGAAGTTAAGAAACATTCTGGGAAGAAGTAGAAAACGAGCTCAAAGTTGAATTGCAACCTGTAAGTGATCGCGACCAAATACACACATCAAAAAAGTTTTGCATCACACAGGTTCCCAGAACTCCTGAAGATAGACGTTGACTGTGGACATTCTATCACAGGCACAGTCCCTTTGGCTGTTCAGAGATGTCACTAAACTTACCCAAGGATGTAAACAACCATCAACGAGAAGCGCCCATTAGACGGAGTGGGTCCGACAGCCTATCGGTTCCAGTCATTCCAATAGGAAGGAGGTACACGCCTTGTGTTGTCTGTAGTTCAACCATGCCTAGATGGCCAATGGTGCGATTCAATCTCGTCCGCCTTGTTACATTGTGTCAGAAAGGGCTCTCAACAAGGGAAGTATCCAGGCTTCTCGGAGTTAACCAAAGCTTTGTTGTTCTGACATGGAGATGGAGGATATACAGAGAGACAGGAACTGCCGATGACATGCCTCGCTCAGGTCGCCCAAGGGCTTACTACTACAATGGATGACCGCTAGCTACGCATTAAGGCAAGGAAGCCGCTGACAGCAACGCCACCATGTTGAATAATGCTTTTCGTGCACCCACAGGACGTGGTGTTGCGACTAAAAATGTGTGCAACAGGCTGCATGATGCGCAACTTTACTCCCGAAGTCGATGGCGAGGTCCATCTTTGGAATCACGACACCATTCAGCGTAGTACAGATGGGCCCAACAACATACTGAATGGACCGCTCAGGATTGGCATCACATTTTCTTCACCGATGAGTGTCGCATATGCCTTCAACCAGACAATCGTTAGACGTGTTTGGAGGCCACCCGGTCAGGCTGAACGCCGTGGACACATTGTCCGGCAAGTGGAGCAAGGTAGAGGTTCCCTACTGTTTTGGGGTGGCATTATTTAGGGCAACGTACACCGCTGGTGGTCATGGAAGGTGCAGTCAGACCTATACAATACCTCAACGCCATCCTCCGGCCGATATTGCAATCACATCGGCTGCATATTGGCGAGGCATTCGTGTTGATGGACGACAATTCGCGGCTCCATCGTGCACATCTTGTGAATAACTTTATTCGGGATAACGACGTCGCTTGACTAGTGGCCAGCATGTTCTGCAGACATGAAACCCTATTCAACATGCCTGGGATAGACTGAAAAGGGCGGTTTACGGACGATGTGACCCAGAGGGACCTACGCCAAATCTCCGTTGAGGAGTGGGACAATCTGAACCAACAGAGCCTTGATGAACTTATTGATAATAAGCTACGACAAATACAGGGATGCATCAATGCAATAAGACGTGCTACTGTGTATTAGAGGCACCGGTGTGTACAATAATCTGGACCTGATTTCCTTGTATTGTTGTACATCATGCAATGTGTGGTTTTCATGAGCAATAAAAATGTTTGTTATGCTAATTATTGCTGTTCTGATCAGCTGAAGCTCCATCTGTAGGACAGTTTTGAACTTTCGTTTTCTTTTTTTTTTTTTTTTTTGTTTCTAATGAAACCCCATGTCATTCCAAGCATGTGTGTCAATTTTTGATTTATTCAGTTTTACAATTTATAGTGACCTTTTTAACACCTGGTATATTAAAAAAGACCCTTTATACATGTGTAGCTTTCACCCATATTTAAAAATTAATTTGAAGTATGAATGTAAAATGCCTCTTCCCAGATCATTAATATTTTGTCGTCCAAACGATCCATGGAACATGAAACTAACATTACCAATGGTCGAAACTTTCTTCCAATCTTTCAGTTCCTCGACGATAGAAAACTGCTCCTTCATAACGGAGCCATGCAAAAACGGCTGTGCGAACAAGTAATGGTTGGAAATGTGTTATTTCATGTTGTCGAAAAAACGGTAAGCACATTGTTCGAGATCTGGCCTTCCCGATCGGCATCACCATATTGTGAGGCAGTACTCAAATTGTTGGTGTTTATTTTGAGCTCTGTTACAATTTTCTGTAAAGGTTCCGGAACTTTCAGACCCTAGCTGATGCAAAACTTGTTTTTTTTATGTGTATTATAGACGGAAGTCGAGGAAATTCAAAAACACTCTACAGAGTGAATACGAAGAGATTCTTGGAAATATATCAAGTTTTGTGCCTAGAAATATGGTAAGACACGTACAACAACGTACTACACAACTACAGGAACTGGTCGACACGGTAACTGTCCAACTACAAAATTTGCAAACCTTGACACGTACGCAGGCCGAGCGTTTTATTGCAGTAGCGGAACAAATAGAAGATATTATCAATAAAATGGCAAATCTGTCAGCGAACTTCGACAATGAATCATTTCAAATGGCACAACTGCATTTTTCGAAAACTGCACGATATTCGTCACTGACACACTTATTTCAGTAGCACAGCAATAGGTAACACAGAAACCTGTCACCGTCTCTGGCGTCCACGGGGACAGCAATTTATGCCAAACAATACGCCACAGCCACACAGTGATCATAGCGCTAGGCAGAGACAAAATTTCGGCACGCGAAGACGCGAGTAAACTTTCGACTATAAACACTTAATATCAATACGCCAATTTAAAACACTCCGTGATTAAATTTACAAATACATCACCAAACGTGGCTGAATCATTTTTATTATGCTATTCTACCTACTTGGAATTTAGAATAAAAGGTTAGAATCGATGTGCAGTAGACTTGAAAATGAACCTGCTGCAAGAATGCGAGCGCTAACTAGCGAAAGTCATTCCGATCAAGATTTTTACAACTCCTTTCTCTCAGCATACTGTTCACCAGAAAAACAGGACTGTTTTAAACAGGGAATAATCATGTGGCAAAAGTTTTAACAATGAGATTTTTGTAGTCCTACACAGTGCGTTGAAGATATTGTCAGACGCAACAGACACCTTTACAACCCACTCAGCCTCCCTGATTTGATCAGAATTAGCTTGACAAAATTACCAGCGCATTTACGCCAAATTATCACTGCGAACGATCTAAAGACAGTACTGTGGAATGTGTTACTGTGACAGTAAATTGACTGGCAAAGAAGCTGTAGAAAAATCTTACAATTATGACAAAGTGTATTCTCGTAATCATAACAGAAAGAACGGGTAATACAGTAGGTTTCACAAAAAAACAAATTTCAAATACAACCGAAAACACCATCAGTATAACAAGAATATCTGGCATCAAAGCAGCTACCAAAAACGTCAACATTTTCAGATTCATATCCACCAGCATTTTAATTAAAACAGAAATCAGTATGGTAACGCTAATAAGAATGATAACAAACAATACAACGGTAACAGACATGTATGCAATCAGCAATGTAATTATTCAAACAAAGGTAACTTCTGGCACAACCAAAGCCGTTCAAACTTTAATCAGAGGTCGGGTCAGTACAACCAACGCAATCAGTAATAGTGGCAAAATTCAGGACAGTTCAACCAAGAGAGGCAAATAGAGATCTTTGAAGTACGTAATACCAAGCCAAACGATAAGCAGAGGAGCAAGAGAGGTAAATAATGACACGTATTTGTGACAGTTGGCGAAAACAGGTATTCAAAAGAACAGTCCGCTGTCATAACAAAAAATTACGTGGACTTGACGATATTAGGGACACTCTATTAGAAGAAAAGGAAACAAAGACTAACTATGTGCTTATCCTGTTACTACAATCAAAACTGCCAATCATAGTGTCATTTTGGTAGCGCAATATATTTTGCCAGCAGGGCTGCATAAAAGTTCACTTTAAATATTTTCTGCCTCACACTACCGCTGAGAAACACTACAATTCTAGGTGCCATCTCAGGAAATTCTGTCGATGTTCAAATCGAGACAGACATTGAGTTTAGTTGTCAAGGTCATTGTTTTGCCACCGACATTTTAATTGAGACGCTTCTTAATATACAAGTGATCCTTGGAGTTAGTTTCCTTAATAAATACAACGCTATTATTAATTTCAATAATGCTGAGATCAGTCTCAGGCGAAAACGTTAAGGTTTGAATACTCGCCTAGAAGTGAAGACGAGGAAGTTCATCGACATTTTTTTTTGTACGATGAGAGATTCAGAAATTTTAACGACACAAACACTTGTGCTGATGATTTTTCTAGCAATGTGTCATTCGATAAGGTAATATAAGAAAGACTGAGAGAGGTTGATGCTGGCGAACCTTTTGTGAAACAGTAGTTAGATGCCATCTTAAAAACTTATTCTTCGGCGTTTACACATACACCAGGTACTGTTAGAGGTTTCTAGTATAAATTCCAAGTCAAAGGGCATACAAAATTTTGTGACAGGTCGTATGCTATTCCAGCATATTGTAGAGGTAAGCTAAGGAAAGAATTACAAACAATACTAGAAAATGGTGTGTTGAGCCTGCAGTTAGTTCTTACAACAGCCCTTTGCACGTAATAGAAAAACGAGATAAATCTATTAGATTAGTGCTTAATTCAAGGCAGATTAACATTATCATTATATCAGAAACACACAGACCACAGACCTCAGATGTGCTTTTGCAAAACTTTTTCGCCGTACAATTTCTCTCTTATATTGGTATGAGATTAGCTTTCGGCAGATAGAGTTTCATCCTGATTGTCGACCACAAACCGTTTTCCCCTGCTTCGGCAGAGCTTATCGGCTTAGAAAGTTGCCGTTTAGATTCAGTATCTCTTTAGCCACCTTCATTCGTAGGCTTAATAGTTTACTCAGTGAGATTATGAGAAACCACATAACTACCTGTGTTGACAATCACATTTTGTCAAAAGACTGTCAAATTCCTGGGACACATTATTTCGCCTCACGGCATGTCTCCAGACCCTGATAAGTTAGAAGCAATGAAAAAAATACCTCCTCCGGCTACAAAAAGTACGTTAGAAGTTTTCTAGAAGACAGCTTCTACCGCAGTTTTCTTGAAATTAAAATCATTGACAACACCCACTCTTTATAGTCTCATCAGTAAAAATGCACCCTGGGTTTGGTTCGAACAAGTGCATCTGGAATTTCTTAATATAAAGGAAGCGCTTCTCTCTGCTCCCATCCTAGCACACCCTGATCTAACCGAAGACTTTTGCCTGTCGACAGACTCATCTAACATTGGTCTCGGTGCTCACCTTGTCCAGGAATTTGACTAATATGGTACAACAGTGCAGAAAAGTACTGCTTTTGCAAGTAGGGTCAGCAGAAAAGCTGAACAAATTTGTTCTATTACAGAACTAGAGGCTCTCGCTATTGTGTGGACTTTCAATACATTCCGCTTTTACCTTCTTGGCAAGCAGGCAAAGGCTTATTACAGATTATGAAGCAGAACAATTTTTAATGACTTCTAAACTGAACCACGAATGTTTGCGTCGCTTGGTGTTGAGGTTTCAGCAGTAGTACCTTAGCACTATTTACATTCCAGGAGAAGAAAGTATTATTGCTGACACACTCGATCACCTACTGGCCTCAAAGAAAATTTTCATAACACTTTAGACACGAAATTCAGCACTTGAAAATTTCACACAGGTTCATAGCAGCACTTAATACAGACACAAGTGAAAGATGGCAGTGTGGGTGATATCGTCGAAAAAGGCACAATGAAGACAATGTTGCAATTCCTCATTAATATTTACTCAAAAATGGAATTCTCTTTAAACATAGTACTGTAAATGGTACAATATGGGTAGTCTGTATCCTTGAGGATTGTATCATCAAGTTGATGTGTACATCTACCTCAGCCACGCTCATTCTGAACCTCGAAAATGCTTTAACAAATTACAGATGTCGTGCTATTTCAATAATATGGAGAAGCGTATACGCAAAGTTTTAGGGGCTGCAAACTACATCAGAAACCCAAACCTGTCACCACATCTTACTCCGCAACGTTATCCCCGATTACTGTGTCCAAGCGTAAAGATTTTGCAGCAGTTGACCTCCTTGGACCCCTGGTCAGGTCAAGGAATGGATAAACATACATATGTATAGCAACGAAGATTACTTCAAAATCCGTAACTTTAATACCTTTACACAAACTTCCACAAAGATTTCCTTAAAGCAGGTCGGTCACGTAAATAAAGTCATCTCATAGAATGGAGTACAATTCCGTTCTAGAATGTGGTTAAACATATTAAATGCTCACAGAATACATGTTTACATCTTTACATTTACTCAAATCCATGTAAGAGGATTGCGAAAGAGAACTAAATAAGAACTGGAACAAATACAGCTCCAAATGATTTACCTCATGACTCTAAATCTTTACCACCCATTCTGGTCTTTAAAAAAAACGCAAGGAACTTTCCGATAAAATAAGGGAATTAGTACGGTTCAAGGATGTTACTAAACTGGCTATCATGACAGTAAGGACGCAGCAGCTTTGCGTCAACATCTCCACAAAGCTAAAACTGAAATAAACAAGATTGAATTAAGACAGAAGGTACTAATTAGTACATCACACCTCCAGCAAAGGTACGTCATGAAGCAAAATATTCTTCCTGTTATACAAAGGTCCATATAGCATAAAACGAATCCCAAATGAAAATGCAACAGAGATAGAAACTTTACACACTAAAGAAATTCGGGAAATTTGCATCTCATTTGACATGTTAAGCTTTTTCTTGAATAGTCTTTGTTTATATGTGTATGACAATTATACTTGCAGATTCTACTGTACAATGAAACATGAGACATACGTACATCTATTTGTGGGTTAACTTTAGTGACATTTTGGTACATTTGTGAGACATGATATTACTGCAATTCAATCTTTACAGTGAAACATTTTGTGACTCTATATTGAAAATATAGCTAGGAAAATAGTGTGAAGCGATGAAATCCCGTGGAATTGTTAGTTTTGTAGAGTGTGATGTAGTCATAATATTGTCTATTTGCGTGTGAAGAGAACAGAGAAACTGTGATGTAATTAGCGATATGAGATGAAGTGTTGATATTTATAGTGAATACTTTACGGAATTTATGTGTTTAGTAGTAACCTGTTGTACTTTAAGGTTTTTACGGTACTGTAAAAGGTTATATTTCCTCTTATACTTTTAATGAGGAAAGCTCCTGGCTTATATACAACAGTGTAACATTACATTACTCTAACTATGTTTAATGAGAGAATAGGAAACCAGTATGTGAATCTTGGATGAACTGTTTGATTTGTTGGAGAGATTAAATGTTTTACTGTGCACACATTTCCACTTACGGGTCTTAAATGTACAGATAGGAACGGCATTTGGTCTCTATACAGCAGCATTTATCTCGCTGCATCTTATTTGAGATATTTGCTGTCAGTTTTATTTTCCGAACAATTTTCTTTAGTGTGAAACATACAGTTTTCTGGATTTTGGGGTGAATTTATTATGTAAATATTGGTGTAATGTGGCTCATACTATTAATCGCCATTTCTCATCCTGCAGATCTTAAAAGACAGTTTGCTATGATAACAGCATTTTACAGACTAAGAAAACGGGAGAAAAGAAAATACAGCGTACTTATGATGACAGTGCTGTAGAGCACACAATACAGAAATAGAAGGTAGTTTTATATGAAAATATGAACTGTTTTGGAAGGACAACATAATGACACTACTGTCTTACATTTTTCAGCTTTCTCAGGTTTCGTTGCTTGACAGTGTTTGTTCTGTTCATTACTATGTGTATGGTATACACTGTGAATATGTTTATTGTGCACAAGTTCTCTGGACAATTAGTGTTTTATGTATGTTGTGGCAATGCATCTCTGTATGAGTTTGACATACTGTATATTGCGTTTTCTCTGCTTTATTTACTGCCCGCGCCCGGCCACCCTAATTTACGTTTTTTGCGAATTCCCTAAATCGCTTTAGGCAAATGCTGGGATGGTTCCTTCGATAAGACATGTTCGACTGCCTTCCTGATCCTTCCCTAATCCGTTTGGACAGATGACCTAGCAATGTAGTCCCCTCCACCGAACTTTCTGTACTTAAAGCTAGACTAATGTGTTCCAGTGGCAAGATTATAACCGCAGTTTCCGTGGACCAACTGTAGTTAGTATTTAGCAGTATTTTGTAACTGTTGCGGAGCCTTGCTGTGTAGCTATTTCTGCCAGTATTTCGTTTGCAATTGAGATTCACAATACGTGATTGTTTCGTTCCTTTGCTCAATGTAGGTTCTGTCAGTTTCTTGTTTCGTTTCCTTTGCTCAATGTAGGTTCTGTCAGTTTCTTTATTTTATCAGAGCTATATGTCAGCTTACTAATTTAGGTATTTCATTCTTATACATGTCGACATTACAGTTTTTCTTATACAGTTATGTTTGTTTCGAACAGTTCGCACTGACAAAGTCTACTGAGCTTGATATTATTGGTTTGCTTATTTATTTGCTTATGAATGAGATAAATTTTTACACACATAGGACTCTTTTTAGTTTCGCGTAAGTGATGTGGCTTTGAGCTCAGTAGCATGTTTAGGTTGCTAGTTCACTTTCCCATGTTTCTATTTACGGGACCACACTTTCAGGTAAATGCTAGTCACTTACACAGGTCGCCTTATAGTAGGAACTATACCGACATTTGCTGTTGCAACTTAGGTAAACCAAGGAGAATTTATACAATGAGGCTCGGTGAAGGTTAGGGCCTCCTCCCCCGCCCCTGCACCTCCCTTGTATATAAGGCCAGCGTGCTTGAAACAGCACAACCTCATTCCTTTTATTCTAGTATACGGTTCGCTTTTACAAAGAACTTAGCCAAGTGCTACACTATTCATTCTTTTATCAGTCCCAGCCACTGCGCACATTACGCCCATTATCGATACTTCGTTTCATAAACAACACCACACACACTATCAGCTGATGTCACAATCATAACGACGATGCCTGTTTCCACTTCGTATACCGCAACTACCTGTTTTCTAGCCTGGAAATCTGAGTCAGCATACCTCTGAAATGAGTGCGATGTTGAGCACATTGCACAGGTCCGGGGCGAGAGATCTAGAGAAGAAAAGGTAAGTTAAAATTAAAAAAAAGGGGTATTGAAAAAGTGTTATGTGAAATAATAGCTGCTTTATTGTCGTTATTACTCGTTATTTATGCCACACTTTTTATCAAACCCGTTGTCTGTGTTATCTAACTAAAGTTGCACTTTACAGGATGTATTGCTTAACAAGCACTTTTTGACTACCTTTTTAAATGAGTTAGTTTTAGCAATCTCTTTAATCTCTTTGTGCAGTTAATGTTACGAGTACATTTTACTCCTTGGTAGAAAAATGATGTTCTGTATTTTATGTTTATTCTTACTTGGTAAATGTAAGTTCAGTCCAGCTTTTGTTTCATAGGTATGGGGCAGAGCTGCTTTTCGATTTATTGCCAATGTTCTTTTTGGTGTGTACAACTGAGTGGTCCATGTACTGACATGGTGTGGTTAAAATATCCACGTTTTTGAACAGATCTTAGCAATGAGCTAGGCTTTTAGTTATTCTTATGGCTCTTTTCTGTAATTTGAAACCTATGAATGTTCTTCCCTCACAGTGGAGCGATAGGACGGAACTACACCTTTCTCCTGTATTATGGCGTCTGGATGAAGAGTTGTTCAGCCGAATGTGTCCCAACAGCTCCAGTTTCAAACAGTATACACGTAATGATGAAGACAACCTTGTCTTCTCATGGACAGCGTTGCCTTGTTCACAAAATCTTATAAATTATATAGAATTGCAAAAGGCTATTCTGAAGAATATTGTGAACTAAACCTAGTTCCAACATGTTGTCTCCAAACTTGTGTCACAGAACACTGACGCCGCTTACTAACAGCTGTTACGGTAGTTAATATCTGTGACTGTGTTGGTTCAGTTTTAAAAGTGTAATTACACGTAAAAATTAAATGCAGGAACTAGTAAGTAACGTGATATTGGTCGAAGGAACTTTGTCTTTAATGTTTTGTCTATCATATGCGATAAAAATAATGGATGGGAACAAAACATCGTCTCTGGAATCAAGTATGAGGTTACGTTATACATATGCGTAACAGAAATAACTGTCGGCACCTATAAACTGAGACGAATGACGTCCGTCCGTGATATTTCATAACTGAAATATTTTACTCTTCGCTGCAAAAACCTTTAGGAAACATGTTTTATCTACACACATTAAAATTATTTCTATCTAAAAAAGAATACACATTATTTCAATCGAGAAGAGAGCGCCTATAAAGCGAAGTAAAGGGAGGATGATGAAAACGCTCACAAACATTACAGATCTCTGTACGTGTACTGATGTTCTACAGTGCCAAGCGAACTGTCTCTAAACATCTCCAGACTTTCACCGCAAATCAACCATAAATTTTGAGCAAGTATATAAACTGCGCGAAGTTGTATTTATCCTCAGGTTTGAGTTCGTGTTTAAGACCCATAATTACTTCAAACGTTTATTCTGTAAGACCTCCGTAGACGTAACATTACATGCACGTTACTACCCCATATCCACAGAATACATTATTCCATTTAAATATGAAATTATTTTTGTGGAGTAAAAAATTTTTCTCATTTACTTATTGTAAACAGTAAATTTTCGCTTTCCAGCTACAGTTAAATAGTTACACTTTGTAGGCCATAAAGGTATTCAGAATAGATGAAATTTTTCCCCCATTGAGAATTGTACTGTAGAAGCACTGAGATGAATCTGACTTTAACATATATCCTTTAGGAACATTATGAATGTAGGTTGTGGACAGTTGGGAATATGCGTATCACGGAAAGCGTGCAAGGGATAAGTCCCTGCACTCGCGCTATTCTCTGTGCCCTCGGTGGCTCAGATGGATAGAGCATCTGCCCTGTAAGTAGGAGATCCCGGGTTCGAGTTCAGGTCGGGGCAGACATTTTCCGCTGTCCCCATTGAGGTATAGCGACAACACCTGTTGGCAGCTGAGGGTTTCGATTAATTATCATTTCTTTCTAGAGAACCTGCATGGTCTTCATTGGTATCTGATCTTTCGGGACAGTTACTACCTTCATACATGACGTAACAATTCCTGTGGCCTGCTTGAACGCCCATGTTCGGCTGGGAATGGAGTCAGAGCCTTTGCATCCTCTCAATAAATAACCTGGCCGACAAGTGTATTACTGGGCCTTAATACCCTATATACTGGCACCGAGACGGAATTTCACGTCATAGCGAGTCCCACAATCTTTTATGAGGGACAGATCTGGGTGTGTTGCTGGCTACAGGGGTACTTCAACATGACCGTCTTTTAAGTGTACATGTCGTCTGGCATTGTTGGCTGAGATAACCGACGGGATGGGTTCTGCCGCCTGTCGAAAAAAGTGATCTTTCTCGGCAAACATTGGCCCCCATTTAGTTGTGGATATGTGGGAGTTATGAAATGTCTGTTTTTGTAGGGTGCTGGTGAATGTTACAGATGAATTTGTATAGGGTTGTGCTCTGTCTTTGGTGTATAATGATGTTGATGATAGAAAAGGGAGAGGGTGAAACCCGGTGATAAGACACTACTCAGTCCACTCTAATAGCAAACAATACCGACTTTAACGTCCCCATTGGACCGACGTTTCGCCACCAACAGTGTCAAACCCCACCACTTTATGAGACACTGCAGAGATGTTGGAATTTAATCCATGACATTGGGCAAAGAGAAGTGATCAGGAACTTTACGCAACCACCTCTCCACCCACCGGTGGCCAAAAACTGTCGTCGAAAATTCCGTCCCCCTGCGAGGGTACTATTTGGCTTACCACCGACTTGAGCGCCACTGCACAGGCGTGCGTTGGCTACATCGGCTACATAGGCAGGTTCCCCCACACATGGGGACGATGGTCGTCTGTGGAAGTACGGAACTGCTACTCATCTCTGAACACAATGCGATGCCATTCATCAGCAGTGTATGTTTCCTAGAGATGGTACCACTCCTAGTACTTTTACTGACAACCTACGTTGAGACGGTAATTCTCTAGTACGGCTTCTGCTATATTCAGACGAAAGGTGTGGAATGATACGGAACATTGCAGTGAGTCCATTACATGTTCTCAGATAGCGGATGTAGATGTGCTTGCTAATCCTCCCTTATTGTGGTCAGGCATGATCGAACGGGTCTTTGATGACGAGTGTACATGCCTTCACGTTTCCGTGCAATCTAAAATTGTGCCACAGTCAAATCTGTATGCCCCAAAAATATGGATATTGCTTTATTCGACCAGTCATACTGCATGCTTCAGGTTTTTGTCCGGCTGTGTAATATTCCAAGAGGCATTAATAGAAACTCGTTTTTGAGGTTTTGCCAGCCTATTTTCACAATATAATTGCCATTCCTCCAGTGTGTCTTGCACATCAGATTTTTTCAGAAATTTAGTTAAAGCTTCCTAAGCTTATATTAATAAATAACAGTATTCTTCGTACAAGTTAACCGATACGGACCCATCCCAGTCAAACAACTCTTCTGAGGAATACGATGTGGACTTTCCCAAGTATCCCAATAATTTCCAAACTGGAGAGTCCCATGCGTACAGCTCCCACTATCATTCTGTGTTAAATGGCTGTTAATTCCCGTGGTGTAGATATAATCGCGACGCAAACTTTTTCACATGAATCACCTGAGTTCAAATTACAGCACCGCCACCACACTGTCCTCTTACACATTATGTACACGATACTACCGCCATTTGTATATGTGTACATCGGTATCCCACGTCTTTTGTCACCTCATTGTGGTCCATTTGCTGTCGCCAGCAAGTAAAAGACACTCCCACTTAACACTGGAACTGAAAAGTAATTTAATAGAATACTTCTTTCTAAAATGGACTCATTATGTCTTTTCTCGTGAGACATGGTCAATGCCGAAATTAGCATTTTATGAATCCCTACAAACTCTCACTTAATCTTAACGACACACAAACAATTAAATGTCTTTTTTTGAATCTGAGTCAGCTATTTTCAGGGGAGTCACATCAGCAATATGGTACATGGTGCAGAAATTACATATTTATACAAACAGTGTAAATGTAGCAAATTTTTGTCAGTTTTTGTTTCTTTTGTATGGAGGACTGTACGAGACAGTTGACACTGTAATTTTAGTCAGGGAATGTCGTTTTCTTTTCCATACATATACCATGCAAATAGAAGACTCTGTTATGGGTTTGGTGACATATTCTGTATGGATCTCTAGGCATATCAATTATGTCGCTGTCTTGCATATTCAAACTTGCGTAATTCGAAAGTTGTTAACTAAATTTTTCGCTCCTACATTTTCTCAAACGTACATGAGGTAGCAGTTTCATAGTTTTACCTCACAAGTTAGTCCCTACCTTCCACATTCGTCCCCACTGTGCAGATTAAAACTGTGTGCTGCACCGGGACTCGAACTCTGGATCTTTGCCTTTCGCGGGCAAGCGCTCTGCCAGGAAGTTTCATATCAGCGCACACTCTGCTGCAGAGTGAAAATCTCATTCTGGAAACATCCCCCACGCTGCGGCTATGTCATGTCTCCGCAATATCCTTTCTTTCAGGAGTGCTAGTTCTGCAAGGTTCGCAGGAGAGCTTCTGTTAAGTTTGGAAGGTTGGAGACGAGGTACTGGCAGAAGTAAAGCTGTGAGGACGGGGCGTGAGTCGTGCTTGGGTAGCTCAGTTGGTAGGGCGCTTGCGCATGAAAGGCAAAGGTCTCGAGTTCGAGTCTCGGTCCGGCACACAGCTTTCATTTGACGTACTATATCAAACAATATTAGGAATTACGACATTAAGAACGATTTAAATATCTACAAGACATAGTAAAGTTATATGCAGTTGTACTTGCCGTAACTTAACGACCTGTTTACAGTTTCAATCATCTATTTTTTAATTAATGTTGGAGGTGAAGCCACCACTTCGTTGCCGAATTCACTCTGTAGATCAAGAAATATGTCCTAAACCACATCAGCTCCGAAGTAACACATAATCAAATGCAAAAAATGTAAATATTACCCTCAGAAGTATAGGATATGAACATGAAGAGAAAATTAACCAAGAAACATAGTGGAAAACTTAGTAACAGGAAGGAAAAATTCATAACTTGTCTTGTCTAGACATGATATTAACAACACTATGTTTTTATGCGGGTGTGTGATCACTTCTACAATGTACATATAATTACGAAATGTGGTAAAAGAAATAATTACGGCGTACTTACCTGTAAGTTAAAATACAATGAAAAATATTTCCAGAAATTCAAGATTCAAAGAGCTTTGACTGGATTTGGAAAGTTTGTCTAAGAGTCGGCAAGTGATGTTTGAAGTGATTGCTGGCGGAAATAGAAATCTGCGGATACTTGTCTTTCAATGCTGACTCCTATTTCGATTGGACCAAAGGCGGCAATATTTCTACACGTCGGTAAGGGGCCTGAAGATGGCGTAATATGTAGGCGAAACTGATAGCCCAATAAAATAAGAATTTGGAAATGTAGACGGCTGGAAGGTGTTTGTTTTGACATTCTGTTCCTTAAAATATAATAATAATAATAACAATAATAAATAAAAAAAGTCTGAGAGTATGCAAGCCAATGTATTAGTCTTTGAGTTCTAACGCTGACGGATGATACTTCCGACTTCATACTTTTGATCAGTAGATGATTGGTTATTGTAGCAGTGGCAAGTTCCCTCAATAAGACATTGTCGTATTGACTGTATGGAGTCATACTAAAGGATTTTTACGGGCTGCAGAATTATTTTGTCTCAGTGAGAGTGTGTTTTTATTCTGTTAATTTTAAACAGAGCCGGCCGGGGTGGCCGAGCGGTTCTAGGCGCTACAGTCTGGAACCGCGGGACCACTTCGGTCGCAGGTTCTAATTCTGCCTCGTTGGGCATGGGTGTGTGTATTGTGCTTAGGTTAGTTAGGTTTAAGTAGTTCTAAGTTATAGGGAACTGGTGACCTCAGAAGTTAAGTCCCATAGTGCTCAGAGCCATTTGAACCATTTGTTAAACAGAGCCGCATGTCTGCACACCCTCCAAGCCGAATGCCACTGTACCCAAACTCTGTGCTACAAGTGTAAAACGTCGTTACAGAGGAAAAAAAATTCAGAGCAGTGCGTCACACCAACCGACTATTCCACCACTCCTAAAAGCGACCGTAAGTGAACCCTCGAAGGGGAAGCTTCGGCCAACACATCAGCACGAAGTACTAGCGGGCACAAGGACTCTAAAACTCGAGCTCAATTACTGCTCTCCATGTACGATTCTCGTAATATCCCGAAGTAAGAGGCCGGGACCCATATTGTAGCTGTTGACCGCAGAAGTTCCGTGCGGCGAGAAGTATTAAAAGTTGGAGAAGACGGCCCTGGATGCGTTTAGGGCAACAATAAAGCGAGCTCTCGCAGCTCCGCGGCCTAGCCAGGGCGGCGCCGGAACTTTTCATTACGGTGGCGAGGCATGGCGTGGCAGGGGGGCTGGGGGCAAGGCGGGGGGTTGCGCCTCGGAGAAGAGGAGAGCGGAGGGACCCTCTTTATTGCGACCGCAAACAGCTTCCTAGCACCGACTTAGCGGCATCGGCCCCCTCTCAGCGCGGCGCCGTGGGCGGCGACTGCTCCAGATTGCCTGTGATTCGGGAAACTGGCGCTTACTGCTGCGCCCGGAGGCGGCCAAAGAATGCAAGGTGTGCTTTTTACGAAGCACCAACCACGTACAAGCTGACGTTTTGTTTTAACTCTGGAAACAGCTGTAGTGGGAGTTTAGCACAGACCGGTCGAGCCAACACGTGTTCAACTGTACAAGTGGTGATCTAGTAGCAGGGTAAAAGGGCGGGCTTTATGGAAGGAGGCCAGTATTCCCGAATTTCATGTAGTCATAACGCTATATGCTTAACGTCTTCCCCCATAATTTCCATCATTTCCTAATTTTTTGTACTTCTATAGGAGGACTATCGTGAAGTTCTAATTATACCCAGCGCCGTGCGGCGAGATTCAACAAGTCGCGGCATTCTCTTTCATTCCGTACATCCTATCCCTCTGCCAGGAGGCACTCATGGATCCTTCCGAGCTCTATTGGCGGATGGACACTCCAAACAACATGACAGTCTGTAGCAGCACCAGTTTACGTGGGGTGAAGGGTCTACCACCGCCCGGAGATATTCTGCTGTACTGAATCGGGTTCACTGTAGAGCTTCGACGAGCACTCTGTCCGAGTGGAACGGAAGGGCTTAGCAAAGGCGAGCAGCACGTCGCCGACCACTCGGAATTACAGGTAGCCGCCCGTCTTGAGCATCCGATCCAGGGCGTTTGTCGTCTGGGCAACGGACACCATCGGTATCAGCACAACTTATTCGTCGTGCAGGTTGCAGCCAGTTCAGATGATGTGGAATTCTGCAACCTCAGAAATATTCAGTCATACTAGCAGATGGGTCAAGAGCACTCCGGCCAGGTCACCAGGCAGTGTGCATGGTGACAGTAGATGCCATTCTCAAACCGCATCTCTTCAGGCGTCCGCCACGTCACGTGTCTAAATTATCCACCTAACTACACGTAGGCGATGCGCTATTTTGGCGGACGCACTGCCTCCGGAGAGCAGTTTCATAACAGACAGCGAAAATCAGATCTCCCCTGTGCCATATCGGCTAATGGACAGCATGCTGCCTCCTCAGCTGAGACTTCAAGTGATGAGCGACACACTCACTGAAACGTGGTACAACTGTATTGCTGTTCTTCCGGCCTACAATATAATGTCAAAATGGCCCAATTGGCTCTGAGCACTATGGGGCTTAACTGCGAAGGTCATCAGTCCCCTCGAACGTAGAACTACTTAAATCTAAGAACATCACACACGTCCATGCCCGATGCAGGATTCGAACCTGCGACCGTAGCGGGTGCGCGGTTTCACACTGTATCGCCTAGAACCGCTCGGCCACCCCGTCCGGCCAAGATACTGTCAGACTATAAGAGTCTACCCTTGCCGGGCCTAGGTGTTTTATTACTGTTGACTCTCAATACTTCAATTCAATACCCCTTAAGAGCTGTTAACTGTTTATTTTATGGAATGAAGCATAGATTTGGACTTTAAATCCGAAGTGAGAAACATACATTTTCATTTGAAACTAAAGTTTTTAAGACTTCCAGGGTCTGCTCTTTAAAGACTGTGTGACTACAGAAACTCAATTAACTGCTTTTAACGTACAGTTCGTTCACTGGAAACAGTGTGATTTATTTCAAGTATCACGGACCTTTTGATTTACTTCGTGATTCTGGACGTCTAAGTGGATCCGTTATTTACGAACCATCATTTACTTTGTTTCGCTTGCTGACGGTTTAGGATCCATTTTGTTTCACTCACTGAAGTACCATCCTTTTACCATCCTTTCTATTGATTCATTGTGGAGCACATTTTTCTTGAGATTGTATTCATTAAACTTCTGTCGATTCCTGGGCTGTTTACTTCTGCCCACCAGTGGCGCACACATCACCATTAAATGTATCATACCTCCCCCCCCCCCCCAATCATGATGGCGTGTAGTTCCCAGGGGGGTCTGGTGACGTCGGTAAATTCGAAAGGTTCAAGCGAAACACCGTCGACTATCTGAGAGACCTCTGTCCCTTGCTCTGGATTTTGATCGATGTATATTATTATCGTTTCTGTATTTAATAATGAAATTTTGGGGTTATTTGAACTGCGTCACTAGTCGTAAATTTTTTGCCGATTCAGGATGGCCTTGTACGGTGCTAATAACTTGTTCTGATAATAGTATCCAGCTTGGTAGTTAGCAAATTTTAATAGACTAAAAGTTAGTCCTGTATATGCAGTTGTAGATGACTCTCTGTTCGGTTATTGGCCATTCACAAAATTTGGAGGTGTCTGTTATTTAAAATTCGTTATAAAAAATGGTTCAGATGGCTCTGAGCACTATGGGACTTAACATCTGAGGTCATCAGTCCCCTAGACCTTAGAACTACTTACACCTAACTAACCTAAGGACATCACACACATTCGTCATCACACACAACCATGCCCGAGGCAGGATTCCAACCTGCGACCGTAGCGGTCTCGAGGCTCTAGACTGTAGTGCCTAGAACCGCTCGTCCACCCCCGCTGGCAAATTCGTTATATTGTGTTATTTCAAAGAAAGAGGTTGCAAATCTTAGTAGCTTAAAATAAATTTACCTTTCCGTTAAACAGTTTGTTGAATGCGTGGGTCGAACCGACTATTTATTTTTTCATATCGTTTTTAAGGTACCTTGTGTACGTGTATTAGACGTGACCGTTGTTTGCATGACCTGACGAGTGTATGCTATGGCGCATTCTGACTAGTGGCCGATGTTGTGGTTTGAGTCCTGTCTCCTGATTGTTTATAACTCGACTATTTGCACTTCGCTATTAGATTGACAAAATTGTTACCTTTTTGGAATTTTATGCTACAGTGGTAAATAAAATAGTCTGTTACCACTACGAATCATGTCGAGTTTCATTTTGACAGTCCATACACTCCTCAAGTAAATACTGACGGCTGACAGAGTATCAGCGTCTATATCTACATCTACGTCTGCTGCGCAATCTTCGATGTGTGGCGAAAGATACTTTGAGTACCAGACTCACATATCCCTTTTCCTGTTCCAGTTACGTAGGGTTTGTGGAAAGAACGATTGCTGGTAAGCCTATGTGTCGGCTCGAATCTCTCTAATATTAGCGTCATGTTCCTTTCGCGGAAAATACGTAGGAGGAAGCAATATAGTGTTTGACTCTTCTAGGAACGTACGCTCTCAGAACACTGAAAGAAGACTATTCTGTGATGCCGACCATCTGTGTTGCAGCGTCTGCTAATAGGGTTTGCTGATCATCTCCGTGACGCTGTCGCCCTTACCAAATGAATATATAATGAAATGTGCTCCTGCTCCTTGTATCTTCTCTATTTTCAAGCACCACGCTGTTCGAGGCACCATGTCATGGATTGCACGATTGCACGGCCTCTCCTACCGAAGGTTCGAGTCCTCCCTCGGGTATGGGCGTGTGTGTTGTCCTTAGAATAAGTAAGTTTAAGTTAGTTTCAGTAGTGTGTAAGTCTAGGGACCGATGACCTGCGCAGTTTGGTCCTTTAGTAGTGCACACACATTTGAATAATTTTTTTTCTAGTATCGTGATGGTGTTCGTTTTTATCTACACATTGTTTCATTACATTTTTTACAACGGTCGATGATTTGGCGGAGACTTAAGTTTTAGAAGTTTGCATTTTGGATGCTAGGGAAACGTTCCACCTAGAAAATCACTGCGTTATATTCCTGGAAATGCTTTCCACGCAACAGTTTCATCATCCAAAGAAAGTGGTAAGAGTCACTGATTGTTATATTAGGAGAAAACGGGAGCTGAGACAAAATTTGGTAAAGCAAAGAAACTGTACGTGTGACATGAGTCGCGTACAGTATGAGATGGAGAGTTGTCGTAATGAAAAGTGCTCCCTTAGGTGGCTTTCTGTGACACTCTAACAGTCTCCCTTAATCTTGTCAGGAATTCAGTAGCCTGGGCGTGTGAGGGTTTTCCGTAACAAGCTAAATCTGTAAGCACCATACCATAGCAGTACCTAAAAACACTCGGCATAACTCCATTATACTTTCGTCTTCAGCTTGTACAAAGCTGATGAATCCGCATGTTCTCACTGATTGATTCGAAAGTATCGGGATCGTAGTGATACACTCAGTTCTCATTCATGGTGATCATCTGGCTAATGGAGTCATTAGTCTTGGCGGAACAATTGCGTATCTGTTCGGAAGGGTTTTTGAATAGTTGAGAGCAGTCCCAGAAACAAGCATCCGTCGAACTTTGCTTTTTCAGAGTATTACACAAGAAATTAGAAAACTGGGCCAAGGCCGGTTTTACATTTTCGCTATCACTGGTGTTATAACGGTCTTTGAGCACCAGCGCCTCTTTCGTGCCATTCCTGGTTCTCCACTCTGAGACATGGTCTGCCACTTCTTCGGAATTCATACACTGTCTGCTCCAGCGCCAACTACAGCGTCTTGTAATAAACACTTCTACCCACTCATCATGGACATTTGCAGTGTTACTCCATTTCAAGTGCAGAAAACAAATTTCTACAAGATATGAGTAAACTACTTCATCAGTGGGCTGCAGCATTGTATTTTGGTCCCTCTACCAGTATCTTACGGTACGATCGGGGTTTTTAATATAATCCAGGACTGAACACGTATACAAGCTAAGAAAAAGTATTAATCTAAATTTTTATATGTGATGATTAAATGATTCAAATGACTCGGAGCACTATGGGACTTAACTTCTGAGGTCATCAGTCCCCTAGAACTTAGAACTACTTAAACCTAAATAACCTAAGGACATGACACACATCCATGCCCGAGGCAGGATTCGAACCTGCGAAGTAGCGGCCACGCGGTTTCAGACTGAAGCGGCTAGAACCGAACGGCCACACCGGCCGCCTCACCCTAAGACAATTGTTTGAAAAACACTGGGAATATAATGAAGATATGTGTAGTGTGTTCGCCGATTTTCATCGTTCGTATGACAGTTTCCTCAGGAACAGTCTATACAATGCACTGCATGACTTCAGAATGCCTTAGAAGTTAGTAAGAATGGAGCAAACTTTTATGTCTGGGTCAGGTCACTGGCAGTCGTGAGATCCCGAGGGATCACGTTCGAAGCATTGGAGACGGGATAGGTCATCTTAGAGAAAATAATAAGGGAATGTAGGCTGGAGTACAGATGCACGTTAATTTCACTTGTCTCGTTATGCAGATGATATAATACTGCTATGTCAATCACACCATGAGCTGAAAGAAATTTACGAGAAAATGGACAACTAGGCACAGAAGATTGGGCTGAAGGTGAACTAAAACAAAACAGAAATATACCCACAACAATAAAAACTTCTTGTGATAGTCGGCATGAGGTTCACGAGAGATCACCACTTCAGATACTTGGGATCTTGGTTTACCATCAACCACATCATAGAAATGAACATCAAGAAAAGAATAGCAGTGGGAATGAAATGCTTATATTCCCTCAGAGAAGCGCAGAGTTCAAAATCAATATAAGCGAATACTAATGCGGGAATCTACGACTCAGTGATACGCCCATCAGTCACGTACGGTTCAGAAACATAGAGCGTGAGTAAACCGAAAACGAAAAACTGTTAATATTTGAAAGAAGAGTGATGAGAAAGATAGAGGGACCAATCTTAAATAAAGGAGAATGGAGAAGGAAGAAGACTGAGGAAGCCTACCTATTTATCCAACAACCAACAGTATTACAGAAGCAGAAGAGCGAAAGAAACCAGTTGGCAGGCCATGTAGAAAGTAGGCCAGATGAAAGACATGAAGAAAACCATTGAGGGGAACCCATACAGCCACAGGACAACCAAGTCAGCACTGGAAGGACGATCTTGAGAACGACCATGCAGCCTAGATTATTGAAGGAACCTGGAGGAACCAAGAACGGAATCAGGAATGGTGGCAACTTATGGTAGCAGTGCATGGTCTGTAGGGCCTGTGATCGCTGGATATGTATGTATTATGGTGCTTTAAGTTGTATGAGTACCCTTCGTATAGACCTGCGCCTCCGCCATACATAACATTCTCCGAACCCAGTGTACTCATATACATTATGTCGTCTAGCAGTCATTTAAGTCCTGGACGCACTGGAAAATGCCCTAGATACTTGCTTTGTTTTCATCTTAATGTTTAGTATTGTTCTATAATATGAAAATTTCCAAGATTTCCTATGTTTCTTCTTTATATTTCTGATAGACCTCCTTTCACTTAAAATATTGCTTATCTACGTGCATATTATCGCTCCTCTTTTGTCGTAACACATCTTTACCGAAGACGGAAAACGCTTTAACACATATCGATGAATAAATTATACATGTATTCAAGACTAATTACTTGTCTGTCGTCGCTAAACAAAGGAATCAACCAAACAATTTTCTTAAAGCTACGCGTACCGTAGTTACGAGTGAACTTGAATGGAAGAACCTAATTTTTTCGGAATGGTATGAGCATCAACAGCGTTTTCAATCTCTGACTGTTGACTATTTATTACAGAATTATTCATATTACTTAAAAGCTGACCAACAGCAGCTCGAGGTCACAGCTTCAGTAACAGTCTTCAGTATTATAAATTACCGTTTTGTAGTACTCCTCCTTTTCTGCATGTGTGGTGGTCTTCAGTCCTGAGACTGGTTTGATGCAGCTCTCCATGCTACTCTATCCTTTGCAAGCTTTTTCATCCCCCAGTACGTACTGCAACCTACATCCTTCTGAATCTGCTAAATGTATTCATCTCGTGGTCTCCCTATACGATTTTTACCCTCCACGCTGCCCTCCAATGCTAAATTTGTGATCCCTTGATGCCTTAGAACATGCCCTACCAACCTACCAACCAGTCCCTTCTTCTTGTCAAGTTGTGCCACAAACTCCTCTTCTCCCCAATTCTATTCAATACCTCCTCATTAGATACGTGATCTACCCATCTAATCTTCAGCAGTCTTCTGTACCACTACATTTCGAAAGCTTCTATTCTCTTCCTGTGCAAACTATTTATCGTCCACATTTCACTTCCATACATGGCTACACTCCATACAAATACTTTCAGAAACGACTTCCTGACACTTAAATCTATACTCGATGTTAACAAATTCCACTTCTTTAGAAACGCTTTCCTTGCCATTGCCAGTCTACATTTTATATCCTCTCTAGTTTGACCATCATCAGTTATTTTGCTCCCAAAATAGCAAAACTGATATACTACTCTAAGCGTCTCATTTCCTAATCGAATTCCTTCAGCATCACCCGACTTAATTCGACTACATTCCATATCCTCGTTTGGTTTTTGTTTATGTTCATCTCACGTCTTGAAAGTCTCTTCGGGTTTGCTGCCGGATCCTAAAATAAACTTGACTCGATATTTCGACGATCCAACTGTTCGCCATCTTCAGGAAAATGTTGCTTATGCTGATGGGTCCAGCTGAGAAGTGACGCCAGGTTGCAAATCGACGTTCTATATAGGCCAACGTTCAGTACACGGCGCATGCGCCGCCCATCACGGTTTCTGCATTCCAAAACAGGGAGGTGGCGCCGCCCTTAGTGAAACACTGCTGGCAACGATATATCGCAATCAGGCCGCAATGAAGAACGTTCAGTTTTGAAGCGAGATAATACCTCCAAAGTAAATTTGATACGGGGATGAAGACAGTTGAAGTGGTCCAAAAATATGGAGGTTGAAAATGATGGGATGCTTGCATTTTTAGACTTAATGGTTTATAAAAAGCCATATGGTACTTTGGGACACAGTGTTCACCGAAAGCCAACACACACAGATTGATATCTGCATCCTAAGAGTTGTAATCCACCACACCAACGTAGTGGCGTCCATAGGACTTTGGTACGGAGAGCATATGCCATTTCCGACGCAGACAGCTTAACCCAAGAACTTGAGAATTTGATGACTGTTTTTAAGGAAAATGGACACACCGAGAAGCAGATTCGTCTGGCTATGGAGTTTGGACCATCTCCGGAGGTGTACAAAGAGGAACATAGATCTGTGGACTTTCTTCCTTATGCTGGAGGCTTATCGTTTAAGATTGGACGAATTGTAAGGAATTTTAACATTAAGAGTATGTACTGAACGGTGGCCTATATAGGACGTCGCTTTGCAACCTGGCGTCAGTTCTCAGAGGGACTCATCAGCATAAACAGCATTTTCCTGAAGATGGCGTACAGTTGGATCGCCGAAATATCGAGTCAAGTTGATTTTAGGATCCGGCAGCAAACCCGAAGAGACTTTCAAGACTTATTACGCCGGGAAAGCCTACGTAGTCCCTTCATCTTATATCCTCCTTTCAAGACACTGTCCACTACATTCAACTGCTCTTCCATGTCGTTTGCTGCCTCTGACAGAATTACAATGTCATCGGCGAACTTCAAGGTTTTTATTTCTTCTCCATGGGTTTTAATACCTATTCCGAATTTCTCATTTGTTCCCTTTACTGCTTGCTCAATATACAGATTGAAAAACATCGGTGCGAGGCTACAAACGTGTCTCACTCACTTCCCAACCACTGCTTCCCTTTCATGCTCCTCGACTTTTACAACTACCATCTGGTTCCCGAACAAATTGTAAATAGCCTTTCGCTCCCTGAATTTTACTCCTGCCACCTTTAGAATTTGAAAGAGAGTATTCCAGTCAACATTGTCAAAAGCTTTCTCTAGGCCTACAAATGCTAGAAAAGTAGGTTTGCCTTTCCTTAATCTTTCTTCTAAGATAAGTCGTAAAATCAGTATTGCCTCACGTGTCGGCTTCTACCAGTTTTTCCATTCGTCTGTGAAGAATTCGCGTTAGTATTTTGCAGCTGTGACTTATTAAACTGATAGTTCGGTAATTTTCAAATCTGCCAACAGCTGCTTTCTTTGGGATTGGAATTATTACATTCTTCTTGAAGTCTGATGGTATGTCGCCTGTCTCATACATCTTGCTCACCAGATGGTACAGTTTTGTCATGTCTGGCTCTCCCAAGGCCGTCAGTAGTTCTAATGGAATGTTGTCTACTCCCGGGGCCTTGTTTCGACTCAGGTCTTTCAGTGCTCTGTCAAACTCTTCACGCAATATCGTATCTCCCATTTCATCTACATCCTCTTCCATTCCCGTAATATTGTCCTCAAGTACATCGCCCTTGTATAGACCCTCTATATACTACTTCCACCTTTCTGCTTTCCCTTCGTTGCTTAGAACTGGGGTTCCAACTGAGCTCTTGTTATTCATACAAGTGGTTCTATTTTCTCCAAATGTCTCTTTAATTTTCCTGTAGGCAGTATCTATCTTACCCCTAGTGAGATAAACATCCTTACATTTGTCCTCTAGCCATCCTTGCTTAGCAGTTTTGCACCTCCTGTCGATCTAATTTTTGATACGTTTGTATTCCTTTTTGCCTGCTTTATTTACTGCATTTTTACATTTTCTCCTTTCATCAATTAAATTCAACCCTCGTCATTTTACCTACTTGATCCTCTGCTGCCTTCATTACTTCATCCCTCAGAGCTACCCATTCTTCTTCTACTGTAATTCTTTCTCCCATTCCTGTCAATTGTTCGCTTATACTCTCGCTGAAACTCTCTACAACCTCTGGTACTTTCAGTTTATCCAGGTCCCATCGCCTTAAATTCACACCTTTTTGCCGTGTCTTCAGTTTTAATCTACAGTTCATAACCCATAGATTGTGGTCAGAGTCCACATCTGCCCCTGGAAATGTCTTACAATTTAAAACCTGGTTCCTAAATCTTTGTCTTACCATTATATAAACTATCTGATACCCTTTAGTATCTCCAGGGTTCTTCCATGTATACAACCTTTTTTCATGACTCTTGAACCAAGTATTAGCTATGATTAATGTATGCTCCGTGCAAAATTCTACCAGACGGCTTCCTCTTTCATTTCTTACTCCCAATCCATATTCACCTACTATGTTCCCTACTCTCCCTTTTCCTACTCTCGAATACCAATCACCTATGACTATTAAATTTTTGTCTCTCTTCACTACCTGAATAATTTCTTTCATCTCATCATAAATTTCATCAATTTCTTCATCATCTGCAGAGCTAGTTGGCAAATAAACTTGTACTACTGTAGTATTCGTGGGCTTCGTGTCTATCTTGGCCACAATAATGCGTCCACTATGCTGCTTGTAGTAGCTTACCCGCACTCCTATTTTTATTCATTATTAAACCTACTCCTGCATTACCCCTATTTGATATTGTATTTATAACCCTGTATTCACCTGACCAAAAGTCTTGTTCCTCCTGCCACCGAACTTCACTAATTCCTACTATAACTTTAACCTATCCATTTCCCTTTTTAAATTTTCTAACCTACGTGCCCGATTAAGATATATGACATTCCACGCTCCGATCCGTAGAACGCCAGTTTTCTTTGTCCTGATAACGACGTCCTCCTGAGTAGTACCCGCCCGGAGATCCGATTGGGGGACTATTTTACCTCCGGAATATTTTACCCAAGAGGACGCCATCATCATTTAATCATACGTAAAGCTGCATGCCCTCGGGAAAAATTACGGCTGTAGTTTCCCCTTGCTTTCAGCCGTTTGCAGTACCAGCACAGCAAGGCCGTTTTCCTTAGTGTTACAAGGCCAGATCAGTCAATCATCCAGACTGTTGCCCCTGCAACTACTGAAAAGGCTGCTGCCCCTTTTCAGGAACCACACGTTTGTCCGGCCTCGCAACAGATACCCCTCCGTTGTGGCTGTACGGCCATCTGCATCGCTGAGACACGTAAGCCTCCCCACCAACGGCAACGTCCATTGTTCACGGGGGGCGGGTTTTTTGCTTAAAAGATAGAATTATTCCAGGCTGTTGTTAAACCATGTCCACCAGATGTTTCTTATTTGGAAGTAACAGAAATAAGAGAGATAACAATCACAGTAAAACGCCTATTATTGTGATCAGTCATACCAAAGGTCTGTGCACATGTCCACTGATAAAATATAATTCTTCGGTTGTGCACGAAAAGCTACGGTTTCAAGACTCCGCTTTAAAAACTTATTATACTGCTGCTGCTTCCGTAGCGCTGGCTGTAGTTACACTGCCTGTTAAAAAAAGTGAATCACCAAACAACATGGTCAGATGTCAATATAGCTTCGTGTATGTACGCACCATGGTCTGGGACATAAATTATAGGAGTTCCAATTGTATGCAACAGGTAGAACTCCCACCAGAGACCGTCAGTGGTGTTCGTGTTCAGTGTTGTTACCAGACCCGGTGCGTTATAGAAGTGTTGTGAACATCGTGACTGCTGGGTAATCACTGTGAAGGACGCGGAGAATGCAAGACCCCCCCTCCCCTCCAGCCCCCTCCCCCTCTCCTACTAAACCTCCAGAAATGTTGCAGTTTAGCCGGCGAGTGAGTAGATGGGGATATAAGGGGCGTACAGTATAGCTGGCTACGCTTTCCCACTCGAGTTTTACGATAGTTAAATCAGTCTGATATAGTGAGCCGCCGCGTAGGAATTCTTGCTATCTGGTATGTGGAGATGCTCTCGGAGCTTTATGCCACCTTTTGGAGCCGTACCAGCGCCATCGGACCCTGAAAGTGCAATACTACTGTCTATCATGATCAGGTGGGAGATACTGCGGTCTTAATGTGGTTTATTAAACAAAACCCTTTGAAGCAAAAATTTTTAATGCCTAGACCGCAATTTTCTTATCAGAATTAAAATTCGATAACTAGTTTCGGTTGCTATCTGCAACTGTTCTTAGCTCTGAAACACTTGTAGGAAACGTAGCCTAAGAAAATTATGTACAATCAAGTACAATACAAAAACACTGTACAACACCTGAAAAAAAAGTTGGGAGTCAGTTCTAAATCTAAAAATGAACACTTGACAATGGCACTTAACAGTGTAGCACGAACTATGTTAATAATTATCAGGTAATATACCGTTCAAACTATGAAAAGCCGGCGAATAAGTATTCGAAAGCTTCGTTAGTTATAGTCATGCAAGAACACGCGTTTGTAAGTACCTTCGGAAATAGTTGAAAACATTCCCGCGACAAGCCAAGTTGTAGACCTGTCGAAAGAATTGTAGATCATATTCTTAAAAAGCTGATTCTACATGAAAATGGATTTTAAAATATAGTTACAATAATGATATTAAGTTAAAAGAGCAAGACAGATATCCGTATTACTTCCTAAATTGCGAACACATTGTTTGTAGGAAGAAAATCCTATATAACCGGCATTAATTCATGAATCAAATCCAAGAAGCTTCTGCCTGTTCAACTAATTTTAAAACCGCAATTGTAATCGGGGAATGAAGTTGAAAAGTACGAGACACTTGTATAGCTACCTCGCAACGTGGTAAATATAAAATGTAGATCATATGTGAGAGTCAGTTGACAAAAATATCAAAGCACGGAGTAGTGCTAACAAATGTAAATAACAGAATATAAGACACGTCATACGTGAGTGTCAAATGATAGAAACGTCAAAGTACATCGTAGCACCCAAAATATGACTAACATACGGCGATTTTGCAGGTTGATGTTCGTACAGGAATCTGTCCAGTTGCATGAGTGAAAGGTGGATCAAAAGCTCAATCTTTGCAATAGCATAACAGGTATTATCGCGAGAACAGTACATGCAATGGTTTCAAAAACTGTCAGCTCTCCTGTAGCCGTAAACATAAAAACCATGCAGTTCATAGTAATTTTGTAATAAGGCAAGCCGGCCGATGTAGCGGATCGGTTCCAGGGGCTTCAGTCCGGAACCGCGCTGCTGCTACGGTCGCAGGTTCCAATCCTGCCTCGGGCATGGATGTGTGTGATGTCCTTAGGTTAGTTAGGTTTAAGTAGTTCTAAGTCTAGGGGACTGATGACCTAAAATGTTAAGTCCAATAGTGCTTAGAACCATTTGAACCATTTGTAATGAAGCTACGTGATCAACAGTCGTGAAATGATAGGGAAAGACCATACCCTGACTTGCAAAAAAATAATCCTGCATGGCGTGTAACGTAGTCATCATTGTTAAATGTCTTTACCAAAGGTTCACTTTTACTTCTAGAAGTGACTCCCCATTTTTTCTGAGGTGTTGTACAGTATTTTTGCATCCTACTTGCTTGTACATAAATTTATTAGACCTTTTTCCTACGTGTTTTACAGATCTGAAGTTATCGAACATTAATTGTGATGGGATAGTTAAGGTCTAGGCACTTGATGTTTTTACTTTAAAAATTATTTATAAACAACTGCATATGTTTTACGTAATGAAGTGGAAAGAAGGTTTTTTGTGAAAATAACTTTTATACGGGATGCCATTACGGTGCGTTTATTTAAGAAACACCGTTAAATCAAATCGTTCACACTGATTATAAGCTAACTGTTAATGGTACGAGAGCATCGTCTACCGCATGACAAGATCGAATTACATCCTAATGAGGACTGCCAAGTATGGCGCACACTCTGAAACTTGAGCATTCAATCAGTTTGCTTTGTATTTATGCTTATTTATGACTCGTAGACTCCTCCTAACGTATGAGTGGCAAAAGGCAACTTTTGTTAGCATATGTTTAATAATAACTTAATTCGAATCAGAATAAATATACTTTCCCTACATGTATCTTTGATGACATCAAGAGCAATTTCTGCATAAGCACCTCATCCCACTGGCTTTGGAAGTGTCAGATGGTCAACCGCCTCTGCTAACCACTGTGGGGACCTATCGTTCGCCCCCATACTCCGTACTTACTGCAGTGCTGATATATTCGCTTCACTTATTTGAAATGGTAAAACGGGAAATATGGCCAAATGAGCTCTTCTCCGCAAAAAAAGGGGTACCTCACAAGACGTTGCGTATTTGTATAAGTGGCCTTATTGTGGGTCTCTAGTTGTCTGCTTGGTCGAATCGTTTCTTATTCAGATTTGAGACATTCAGATGTGGCAGTGGCCCACTGTTCGACTGCATTGTAACATGGCAGTAGGCGTACTGGTCGTCAAAGTCCCTGTCGACTCGTCACACCACCGCAAGAGAGGATCGCGGTGTTGTTCACCAAGCATATATTAGCCAATACACATCTGCGTCTCACATCTGAGAACAAGCAATGGACTCTGTACAATAGTCTTCATCATCATACACCATTCGTCGGAGACTAGCAGCAGCCGGCCTACGTAATCACGGTTCCATGAACAGGCTGCCGTTACCACCATAACACAAATGGCTGGGTTCTGAGTGGTGCCTGCACGGGGAAGCATGGCCTGCAGATGAATGACATTCTACTGTGTTTAGCGAACAATGGCATATCTGTAGTATCCCGTACGACTATCATTTGCAAGTATAATGGCTATCTGAGGACAGACCCAATCCTATGCCACTGACTGGAGGGACGTTGGGCATGACTTCGGGTTACGGCTGATAGTTAATAGAAGAACTCTGATGACACAACTGTACGGTATGTCCTCTCATAAGGAAGTATCTTGGAGTAGGATAGTTATCGTCCACTCATGGTACATATCTCTAAAGACTGTCTGCATGAAGTTGAGATAGTAAATTGACCAGCAAGATCCCCAGACCTGTACTCAATATAAAAAGCGTGGGAACATCTTGGCCGTCAACTCCATCCCAATACCATTATTCGGGACATTAACGACCCCTTACAAGAGTTGTGGGCCAGCTTGCCTGACGAGAGGATAAAACGGCTCTCCGATACCCATCCAAACGAAATCAGTGAGTCCATCCAGGACAGGGAGGGGGGGGGGGGGGGGGGTGTAACATTATTCTACACTACTGGCCATTAAAACTGCTACACCACGAAAATGACGTGCTACAGACGTGAAATTTAACCAACAGGAAGAAGATGCTTTGAAATGCAAATGATTAGCTTTTCAGAGTATTCACACAATATAGGCGCCGGTGGCGAAAGCTACAGCGTGCTGACATGAGGAAAGTTTCCAACCGATTTCTCATACACAAACAGCAGTTGACCGGCGTTGCCTGGTGAAACGTTGTTGTGATGCCTCGTGTAAGGAGGATAAATGCGTACCATCACGTTTCAGACTTTGGTAAAGGTCGGATTGTAGCCTATCGCGATTGCGGTTTATCATATCGCGACACTGCTGTTCGCATTGGTCGAGATCCAATGACTGTTAGCAGAATATGGAATCGGTGGGTTCAGGAGGGTAATACGGAACGCCGTGCTGGATCCCAACGGCCTCGTATCACTAGCAGTCGAGATGACAGGCATCTTATCCGCATGGCTGTAACGGATCGTGCAGCCACGTCTCGATCACTGAGTCAACAGATGGGGACGTTTGTAAGACAACAACCATGTGCACGAACAGTTCAACGACGTTTGCAGCAGCATGGGCTATCAGCTCGGAGACCATGGCAGCGTTACCCTTCACGCTGCATCACAGACATTAGCACCTGTGGTGGTGTACTCAACGACGAACCTGGGTGCAAAAACTGTTCAAATGTCTGTGAAATCTTATGGGGCTTAACTGCTAAAGTCATCAGTCAGTAAGGTTACACACTACTTAACCTAAATTACCCGAAGGACAAACACACACACCCATGCCCGAGGGAGGACCCGAACCTCCGCCGGGACCAGCCGCACAGTCCAAGACTGCAGCGCCTAGATCAATCGGCTAATCCCGCACTCCTGGGTGCACGAATGGCAAAAAGTCATTTTTTCGGATAAATGCAGGTTCAGTTTAGAGCATCATGATGATCGCATCTGTGTTTGGCGACATTGCGGTGAACGCACATTGGAAGCATGTATTCGTCATCGCAGTACTAGCGTATCACCCGGTGTGATGGTATGGGGTGCCGTTGGTTACACGTCTCGGTCACCTCTAGTTCGCATTTACGGCACATTAAACAGTGGACGTTACATTTCAGATGTTTTACGTCCCGTGGCTCTACCATTCATTCGATCCCTGCGAAACCCTACATTTCAGCAGGATAATGCACGACCGCATGTTGCCTTTCTGGATACAGAAAATGTTCGACTGCTGTCCTGGCCAGCATATTCTCCACATCTCTCACCAATTGAAAACGTCTGGCCATTGGTGGCCGAGCAACTGGCTCGTCACAATACGCTAGTCACTACTCTTCATGAACTGTGGTATCGTGTTGAAGCTGCATGTACAGTTGTACCTGTACACGCCATCCAAGCTCTGGATGACTCAATGCCCAGGCGTATCAAGGCCGTTATTACGGCCAGAGGTGGTTGTTCTGGGTACTTATTCCTCAGGATCTATGCACCCAAACTGCGTGCAAATGTAATCACATGTCAGTTCTAGTATAATATATTTGTCCAATGAATACCCGTCTATCATCTACATTTCTTTTTGGTGTAGCAATTTTAATGGCCAGTAGTGTAGTAGGTGGGCTCTTACTGCCAGTCTCTTTAAGTTTTCTCTATGCAGTGTGACTCGGGAACTAAAGGGAGTGCTAAGTGACTGGAGGTTGCGTTCGCATAACTTCTTAGGCAAGTTACAATGAGTCCAGATCGCTTGCAGAGCAAGCAGCATCGAGTGAACCGAACACTTACAAAAACAATATAAAATTTAAGAGGTAATACAGGTAATGCACTTTTAATTAACTTGCCCCAATAGAATCACACAACTTTGGGTTATGAGGGCACTAATTAATTTACAATTTAGCCACACATTAGTACCTAACACAACATACAGAATGTCAAATAACGAAACCCTCTGAGTTCACTCAGGCTACTAGGGAATGGATTAAGATACACAAATAACAATGCACATGTAAGGAAAACAAGACACTCAATACCAGATCTTACTCTCCAGAATTACACAAATAAAGCCGACATCCTACTTAATACTAAACAGACAAAACAAGAGAGACAAATTTCGCAATGTAGCAAGCAATGTATTCATTCTACAGCACGCCGAATATCAGAACACAAAATACTGATATTCGACAACAATGACTATTAAATTCTCATCAGGCATCTTTCCTTCAGGTAGTACTATTTTAGTTGAGTATACTAGGCCCAAAAGCGGCCTCTTTGTGTTACACAGTATAATCACTAGGAAATTCAAGTAGGTCATCACTGTCTCACTCGTTTACACTCCTACCTGCGTATTTCACAGCAAGCACACACTCACTTATATGTTGAACCCGGAAACACCTCGCAGCAACCAGCCCTTCATTCCCAGTTGTTCGGAACTGCTTCGACTCGCTGAGTTCCAGCACGGTCCGCTGCTCCACCTGGAATTGCACCCCTTTATGACAGCGTACACCTTTCAGCCTCGACCGTCCGTTCGCCAGACTGCCTCGCTTCTCCACCTCACGTTTCCTGCTTCGTCTCTCCTAGAGGGAGTCCTCGACCTCCAAGCTGCTACCAGTGTTCCGTTCGCTGGCCGATTCCCCTCTGCCT
Source organism: Schistocerca gregaria (assembly GCF_023897955.1). NCBI lineage: Eukaryota > Metazoa > Arthropoda > Insecta > Orthoptera > Acrididae > Schistocerca > Schistocerca gregaria. Next base: position 294,887,531 of record NC_064926.1, on the reverse strand, counting down.
CCGTCTAACCGAGGCTGCACGTCGCCTGCCGACTGTATTGCTCCGAGCAGTTGCCGCACTTTTGTGTTCATAACTCTAGCGTGTTTTGCAGCCAAGTCAATTAGAACACGAACTGCTAGCGGCGGGAAAGGTGAATGTGCCTTGATTCACGGTGCAATCGTAATCACTGAGTTCGTAATCACTGAGTTACATTACGTACCCTCTCATCCCGAGAAGTTTCTTTTTTCCTTTGCTTCTCACCATCTGACTGCTTCATTTTTTAGTGACGCATCTACATTCGTCTTGCTGGATCCTTTCCGGTGTTAGCAGATCATCCTTATGTCGACTGATCGTTTGTTTCAGCAGATTAGCCAGATGCAGTTTTCACTATACGTTCCTTTTGTAGCTATTCGGTGCCTCAATTCGTAATTCATTCACAAAATACACTCGAAAATTCACATTAGTTCAACGAACAAACCAAAATTCTGCAAGATGTTAGTACAAAATGGATTATGATGGTATTATCACAAGTATTTCTTTCAAAGTCCTATCAGTATCTGATGTCAATAAAACAACTAAAGGAAAAAATGTGGTTTCGTCAGTTAAGGCTATTTGGACCTTCGGAAAGAGCGATGTCTTTTATAATAGCCAGATTCTTCTTAACTGCCTTCATCATACCTTAGAAAAAGCGTCTACGCACAGTGAGTGCAGTCTTAAGTTTGTTTATGAAACTGCATCGTTAAGTGAGTCATTGACCTTTTTAAGATCTGATAGTATAAACGAAACGGGTTACCGGTTTACATAAATCAAATTGCGACATTATGACTCAATAACGTACCAAGAAATATTTCATCAACTACGACAAAATAACTTTCATTTCTCCTTTGACGCTAGAGTATTCGTGTAATTATGCAACATACATAGATAGTCCCCTTAGAGGTTTTTCACATTATGTCGTTTATAACATGCTACTTTTTAGTATTAGAAGGCATGTATTCTTTTTAAACTACTGTTCCTCCCTTGTGTTTATGTTAAAAATAGTGTGGTCAGAAACTTTCTGTAAAGCTTTTAAGTGCGTTGCAAGGTAAGTTGTGCTGAGAAACAATTATTAAGAAAAAAAAGTTGATCTGTTGGGAAATTTCCGAATTAATTAACGTTGAAGTTAGTCAATCACACCGTTGCGTCAAATTCAAAATGCCCACATGATATGATTTGTAGCGTAGATGAAGGCGCGCGTGACTGCTCGGCTTTTGGCCAGGGTTCGGTGGTTACGACCACCCCATGTCCAACTTATGGATCGCTGTCTTGTTCGTTTTTAGGAAACCAAACAATGAACGCGTTGGTAATACCAGCTGTGGCGGCCCCTTTAAATCAGTGCGAAATAGGGGAGATAGAGTCAGAGACATGATACATGAATTGGAGTGGCAATAATTAAAACAAAGGCGTTTTGGCTTGCGACGGGATCTTGTCATGCAATTTCAATCACTAGTTTTCTCCTCCGATTGCGAAAACATTCTGTTGGCACCCACCTACATAGGGAGAAATCAGGGCTCGCACAGAAAAAATTAAATGCTCTTTATTCTCGCGTGCCGTTCGAGAGTGGAACAGTAGAGAGACAGCTTGAAGGTGGTTCATTGAACCCTCTGCCTGGCACTTCATTGTGAATAGCAGAGTAATCATGTGGATGTAGATGATTAGCTAACTTCAATGTTAATTAATTCGGGGAAGGGCGCGACGTATCGATTTGTTTTCTTAACAGTTATTTTTCAGCAGAATCTATTCTGTAAAACCCTGATAAGCCTTTAAACTGTTTCTGACCATCCTTTTTTGTACCCATATCTGGTTTGTGAACTTTTGAAGCTATTATGAAATTTCCTTTCACATCACTTATTGACTGCATATACGCAAGTTGGAGAACAGAGTCAGTAATCGGCGATCCAGAATTACACCCGTGATATCAATAACTCATTCTTTTATTTTACTATATTATTAAGGAAATTTGCTTTTCCGAGAAATTAACATTATTCATAGCTGAGGTTATCAGCAGAAATAATTCGTATCTAATTCTTCTCATGCCCACTTATATAATAGAAGGCACAACTTGGAAAGTACTATTCATCAGCATGTTAATCCACATATCACTTTTTGCAATTCAAATGACAAGCCAATGTACCACGTTTTATTCACGTTTTCTGCTGTAATGTGTTTATAAATCTTTTCTGATAAATAATCTCCTGCTTCATAAATTACGGTTACCAGGAAAAATGCAATTCTGGTCTGTGTACTTCCAACTGGTTTTAGAGATATCAGTTGAACTTAATTCACTGGATGAACTTAATAGAAGCAGTCGAGGTAAGATCAATGAAACCCTAGAAAATAGACAACTGTCACATACGTTTAGAAATAAAGAGGCTGCAGTGACACATGAAAACCGAACTCGGCCGCGTGCCTACCCTGGGCAGGCACTCTATCCCATTAGGCTATTCTAGTACGCCTCTGGGTATCTCTCAAACCTTCACTGTGATTGTTACTTAAGATTACAACAAGAATTTCTTCCATGGGATACGTGCGAATAGATCCACTAAAAAGATTGTACTGGAAAACAGTAGTTTACCGTCCCTAGGAATTTATACAAGGTATTAAAAAAAACGCTGTGATACGCGAAAAAACGCACGACCTTGGTGCTGGAGCGTGTTGCACTCTGAGAACGAACGGTTGTGATGCTTAGCTCCGATTCGGTTTGGTGTCTGAATACGAGAGACCTGCAGCCCTTTAACCATCTGTGTACTGCGGATGGACAAAATTCCATCGTTTGCGGTGTATTTCTCCACACAGTCACTGTGTGCATTCTTCTCCGGGCCTTGTGTGGTGTCCCTGCGCAGTAGCGGTGTTGACGGTAGTTGCAGAAATGGTGCTTGAATACAGTAAAGCAGATTGCTCTATTAGAGCAGCTGCGAGATTGTATGAGGAAGCTATTCGTAACAGACGTACTCCACATCATTTCACGTTCGTGCCCATCGAGAGTCGCGTACGAGAAGCCGGAAAGTTGCACGTAGCTGTTTTCTGCCGGAGGTGTGTCCTCTCTACACTAAAGTCGTAGTATTTTGTGATTGGTGCTCGTGAAAACTATCTTCAGTCTACTGTTTTGTGGGTGCCGATTTGATGCAGGAGGTCCATGTTGGACGTGCTGACAATATTCAAAGAAGACCGAGCCATCAGCACTCGGGGGATAGTATAGGCGCCGTACACGAGGTACAGTGCCGTGTGGTGTATTGTCCACGAACACCGGCTCCATGCATATCATCTGCACTATATCCAGGTATAAAAGGAGGAGGCCTACCCACGACGGGTATAATTGCCACAGCGGTATTTAAAACAGTGGATACACGAGCCACTATTCCCGAGCTTGGTGCTGTTAACGGAAGAATGTACATTTACTAGAGACGACCTGTTGAATTATGCTAACATGCGTGTTTGGGCGAACGGAAACCCCTGTGGGCAGGTGATTCAAAATCACCAACACGTGGTCAATGTTAACATCTGGGCCAGGAAAATGGGTGACCATATCATTGGGTCATATTTGCAACCAAACAGACTAAAAGGACCGATCAACCTCAAATTTATTAGAGATGTTTCGCTTACCCTGTTGGATTTAGATCCACTAAATGTTCGGGTAGACATGTAGCTGTAAGGCGAAGGAGCTCCAGCACACTTGGAGAGAAATCACCTCAACGTCATATACCCCTATCGACTGACTGGCAGGGATGGAGCAGCTCCGTGGCCAGCACGGTGGCCAAATCAGACACCTCAATTATGATGGATATGGTGTATGGTACACCTGTAACGTCAGCGGAGGACCTTACTGTCCTAAATTCTTCACAGACAATCGCACATATTAATTCATGTGAGTCACCACTGAAGTAGGCTCTGCATTGATGTAGGTGGTACAGGGTTCGAAGGCCGCTTGCAATGTACACAGTGCGATGTGCTATTCATGTTGGCTTTATCGACGTAATGTGGAACGCACACCAATCACAAATTTCGGCGCTATCCAGCGTGCAGGCCATGCGGTTCTGTATATGTGTTGCATCTTGAGAATCTATAGTTTGCCTTCCCGCAAACATACTAAGTGTTGTAGTTTTTTTTTTTTTTTGGTCAGTCGTGAGTTATTAGTTCTGGTAAACTAAAAAAAATCGTTTCCAAGAAAATTATTTATTTTCTTATGATTAAGTTGTATGCGTTATGTTTGTCGCAGCGTCTCGCGAAGAATGTATTCTACTGATGCTTCGCTTGTGGCACTGAGATGTTATATATTGAGGTTATCAGTGAGGGTTACGCCTCTATCCACTCCACGTTAGAACTGCCCTGTCACGCTTACGTCCTCTTCTGTAAACAGAAACACAGTCTCCACTCCACATTTGCTTTGCTTCGTAGACACTGACGGGGCACAACGGCACAAAGGCGCAGACCAGAATTTTTCGTTCGAGTAACATGAATTCATACAAGCTCAACTTGTCGCGGAATGCCAGGCGAATAAATATAATTTCAGTAAACACAGAGTTTCAGTAGCAATTGTGGGAAAAAAAAACTTGCCAGAAAAAAGAAATGTACAGAGAAATTCGTTGTGCAGGATGCGGGAATGAAGTGGTCAGTTGGTAATGCTCACAATGCCGCTTTTCATGTGTTTGCTTGCCTCCTGCCTTTCAACCGTCAGAGTTAAAACATCGCCTGTGGCAAATGAACTCCCATATTACAGAGGTGCTTTTCCGTCACACAATGGGACGCCACAGAGAGAGCTGGCATTTCGATGAAGTGCCACATTTTTATAGCGCCGAAACTAAATTCCTCTCCACCTGGAGTTCCCTGAGACAGAATGACAGAAGATACCAGACATGCGTAAAAAGGCGTCTTGCAACAATTGAAGGTCTTCTCGGAAAACAGCATTGATCTAAAAATCAAGTTTTTGGGAAGCGAGACGAAACAGTTCAATATAGCAATGTAGCGACACTTATAGAATTTGCCATTTCATACGGTTTCGCTTACACAGTAAGATACGTAATATACACTTACAAATACATAAAATGTTATCTTTCACACATGAGAACTAAAACTACGATGGACACATGTCAGTCATGCTCGAGAAATACAGATATATAAAAGCATTTTTTGCTACAATGCATTCATAAGTACAACAATGTACCATAAACATACAAAAATGATATTATGTCTAGAGTGATTCTTATACGTAACTCTCTGTGGCACACTGAGACCGCAAACATCAAATCAAGGAGTCTTTAGTACCATTTAGGTGAACTGAACCTACAGTACACGCAGTTTACATCCGCAGAACAGCTGCTGTCAGCTGCTCTTTCATCACCGCCACTTCTATTGTCATCAAAGTCAGTGTCAGCTTCTTCACTGTTTCCTTCAGGTACCTTGCAAAGTTTGTTATAAAATGCTCTCTTGTCATGCGTGTTCAAATATTGCATTAAGTTTTCGAGGTCCCCAATCTTGGCTGGTGGTATTGATAACCTTACACTGAATTCTCGTTTTAGGTCAACGCTATGTATGCCTGAGTCGTAAAGCTGGAAGTCTCTGCTCTATCTTAAATTTTCTCACAGTTTTAGTTTTTATTGGAGATTTGTGACGATTCAGAAAGTATGGGACCGAAGTTACTCTGAAATCAATGAAATCGCTGTATTTCATTTCTTGTGCATTAAATGGTGGTGGATTTTGTCGTGATCTTGATATTACTTCAATCTAGTCCTTAGCAGATTCTGCTGCATTCAGTTTTCTTTTCTGTTCTGAGTTCAAAGTCTTGATCATTTGGGAGGTAGCTGTGTCAGCGCGTTGGAAGTAAGTATGTTACGCTACGAAACATTTTTAAGCCATGCACTAGAAAATACAAGAAATACACCATTACATGGTTTTTGTTCTGTCCCAAGGCACCATCATGTATTGGAACTAGATGTGCAGAATCATAATTCCAATGTTCTAGGTAGGTAAATAGCATTGATGTAACATCATTGGCCCCCTTTTTCCTGTCGGAAGATTTTGCATATGATCAATGCTAATGTATGTCACCTCATTAGTTTAGGCTTCTGCCTTGAAGCGTTCTCTTTTGTTGTCTGAATGCTTCTGTTTATCGCAAGATAAATTCCTTCCCTATTCTCAACTTCTGTTCGTCTTCCAGGGTCAACTCTGGATTGTTCATTGTCTGTTACAGCGAATCACTAAACGTACATGTGTACGATCGTTAAAAGCCGACCTTAATGTTGTGATCGGAGAAGACGTACCAATAGAGTTCGTAAGAAATTTTCATTTGATACTGTTCTAAAAACAGTCTGTGCGACCATCTCAGTGACATGTCTTCCGTTAGATACTTGACGTTGGTATAGTGTCGGAGCGAAACGAGACTCTTGGATAGGAAATGATGTGATGTAGAACGTGATAGGACCTGTCACTAATGACGGGTATCCATTGGGCAGGTAGTCATTCTTTCAACTCATATATTTGGAGGACGTGCCATTAGCTACCAGAGATATTCGAATTCTGCGCACACGAGCATGAGTTATGCCATGAAGGCTTGTACATGATTACAGAGAAATTAGTATACCCCTACCATCCACCCTTAATTTGTAAGTATAAGCGCCCAATGATCTTTGCCACTGGATTCTGCAGCACTGGGAAGTTTTATAAATAGTGATGCACATTAGTCAATCCAGCCAAGAGGGAATCTTGCTCATTTTTGTTTTTCAGTACATTAAACGTTTGAAGGGTATGCTCTCTTCCTTCATGTCATATCTTCTTAAAACAGAGAAAGCGTGCACATTTGAAAATGAAATCAGATTCAGTGTGAGGTTCTATGATACTAGAACTACTGCGACGTACAACACACCATACACATTTTCCAAATGAATCAGAATGCAAACACAAATAATAGGATGCAAACTGCAGAACAAACTTGTGGGCAATTACTACTTTGTTCGGTACAACTCGGGCCACACGGTCTGTATGTTTTACCCCAGCCAGCTTCTTCTCACGTAGCATCTCTCTTGTATGTATCCTCTTCTTACGGAAAGGCCAGTCGTAACATTCAGCATCTCCATTTGCGTTCATAACTATACAACCTCTCACAAGCACCGTAACTTCGAAGGACAGCACGTCTTTACGGAGAAGACAACGTCTCTGTTGTCAAGTTTAGTTGCAGAGCCTTCCACTGTACTGCGGCACCATGCGCCGCTCTTTCATGCAAAACAACAGTTGTCCATGACTAGCATTGTTTTTCCCGGAATTACGTAACCTTCGTTTCCTGTGGGACTAATGCTCTTTCAGCCGACACAATATTATCATGAGATACATTCACATATGTACTGCAACATGGCAGCATTAGCTCAATTTACGCAAATACGGACTAACGCTGTTTTTCCGAGAAGCCCTTCAATTTTTAGTGTCGTCATTTATACAGCTGCGTGTTCCTATACGGCATTTATATTTATACCTTTGTGACCACTAATAAAAGACATTGCTCCATTGGCTCTCGTAAGTTCATAGACAGACACCAAGTTCCACATCTGTACTTCTGCATCAACACTCCAGTGCTCATAGTTGTTATCGTAAAATATATTATTACTTACATTCCATTCTATGTCCATATTGATAACCATGAGTCCACTTCGGCCGCTACCTACACGAACAGCGCATGGGAATAGCGCCGGTCTGTTACCGTCCACACTGGGTCTAATTTCACTGATTCCGGTTGTTTCACAAGACCTAAGCTGGGGGTACTAAAATGTATCCCGTCGTTGCCTTCCGACGTACGCTCCCGGAATTTCAACAGTAAACTTCTCCCTTATACACACGGTATCACTTGTTCCAAATTCCACTAGTTCGTAATGTCCCACCCCTCCTTAAACTGTCCTTTGACAGTATAAGCCACTCTTAAGTGGATTTCCCTTTCTGTTATATTAATCCATCTTCTCTTTTCCATTCACTGTACAGGCACTCTTCAGTCATCACCACGAGAGAGGCACACAGTTGGCGCTTTATAGCAAGCCGGAGGAAGGCAATGGCAAACCACTTCCACCAGGACGTTGCGACGAGCGACGGTGCAGGATTCCTCTCATGTTTACCTTCATTCCACATTTCTCAATTTGGTATTCAGATCTTTTACCGAATTATTAATAGTATTCACATTTTCACCAAGTAATATCAATTTATGAGCAAACCTTATAGGCTTCCTGCTTATTTTCACACAACACTTGTAGAAAGTGGTTCCTATCTACATCATCTACGTAGACGTTCAACGGGGTATGTGAATGGTAATAGCATTTTCTTACCTACTTTTAATTTTAATTCAGTCTTTCATCTCATCAACTGTCCTTGCTGATACCTCTTGTCACTTACAGGGGATACTTATTGCTCTCTTTTTTCTTCAGCTAACTCCCATCTGCTTCGGGGTCCACTAAACCGCATCAAAAGCTTTTTCCAATTAGGCAAAAAACTGTAAAGCTTTAGAACACTTTTGTAGGTATCTTGCCCAATATTTCGTGACAGACCAGTCTCTTTTACACCTTGAAAGGAGTCTACTGAGGTACACTTGCATGTGGTACCCGAGAGACAATAACACAATCTAAGCACACCACCTGCAGTTATAACACGCCACACGATAATTCCAGTTTGGTATCCATTCCATGATCACACAAGCATTCAATAAAATATTAAATTACGTTACAACCTGCTCATTCTAAACATTCGTTCGGTTCAATCGAAATACCATCTCCACCAACTACTTTTTCACGTTCATTTCATCATATGTCATCTGAGCTTCTTCCATTATGTTATATAATTATTCTGTCATACATTTCTCAGTAACTCTTCAATTTATTCATCATTGCTCAAAACTAAGAAGACAGCTGAAGCCAGAAATCTCAAAGAAAAGGGATGTCTAATTGGTAAACGTGAATGTAACATGAAACAGTTCCATTTATACAATCCTTTCCAGATAAAACAATAGTTGAGGATGATATGCTGCGACGATTTAACGTATTCCTGAGTTTCACAATGGTCTCTTTGTCCTATTTGCAACTTGATGTGCAGCGCTTTATGTTCCCTGACGTGAAACACGAAAAAATAAACACCACTGCTCAAAGGAAATGTTTGTGGTTCTGCAATCAAGGGTAAGGGATGTCGCTTCGTGTGTCGTGCTGTGGGTCACTCGTGTGACCGTGCAAGTTATCGGTGCAAATTTGTTGTCCATAAGACATGGCCCTTCTATGAATGTACCCCACATTAGTTCGATGTACACTGAAATGCCAAAGAAACTGGTGCACACGCCTCATATTGCGTAGTGCCCCCGCGAGCACGCAAAAATACCGCAACATTACATGGACTCGACTAAGGTCTGGAGTAGCGCTGGAGGGAAATGACACCATAAGTCCTGCAGGGCTGTCCTTAAATCCTAGAGAACGAGGGGGTGGACATCCCTTCTAAACATCACGTTGCAATGCATCCCACATATGCTCAACAATATTCATGTCTAGGGAGTTCGGTGGCCAGCGGACGTGTTTAAACTCAGAAGAGGGTTCTTGGAGTCACTCTGTAGCACTTCTGTGGGAGTGTCGCATTGTCCTGCTGGAATTTCCCAAGTCCGTCGGAATGCGCAATGGACATTAATTTGTGGACGGGAACAGACAGGTTGATTACGGATGTGTCACCTGTCAGAGTCATATAGAAGCATATCAGGGATTCCATAATACTTAAACTGCACAAGCCCCACACCATTACAGAGCTTCCAACAGCTTGAACAGTCCGCTGCTGACATGCAGGGTCCATGGATTCATGAGGCTGCCTCCATACCCGTCCACGATACAATTTGAAACGCAACTCGTCCGACCACACAACATGTTTCCAGTCATCAACAGTCCATTGTCGGTGTTGAAGGGCCCAGACGAGGAGTAAAGCTCTGTGTCGTTCAGTAATCAAGGGTACACGAGTGGGCCTCAGGATCCATAAGCCCATATCGATGACGTTTCGTTGAATGGTTTCACATGCCGACACTTGTTGATGGCCCATCTTTCAAATCTGCAGCAATTCGAGAAAGGGCTTCATTTCTGTCACTCCGAGAGACTCTCTTCAGTTGTCGTTGGTCCCGTTCTTACAGGATCTTTTGACGGTCACAGAGATGTCGGAGAATTGATGTTTTACCCATTTCCTGATATTCACTGGACACTCGTGAAATGGTTGTACGGGAAAATCCCCAGTTCTTATTTACTTTGGAGATGCTGGGACACATTACCCGTGTGCCGCCTATAATACCACGTTCAAACTCACTTCAATCTTGATAACCTGCCATTCTAGCAGCAGTAACCGGTATAACAACTGCGCCATACACTTATTGTCTTATACAGGCGTTTCCGACCGCAGTGCCTTATTCTGCCTGATTACATGTCTCTGTATTTGAGTACGCATCCCTATACCAGTTTCTTTGGCACTTAAGAGTATTATGAGCTCTTTTTCATTTGAAATAATCTTTCTGAATTTATATACATATCCTGGAACTGTTAAGCTAATAGCTGAAATTTAACGATTCTGTTAGTATGCAGTGTTTTCATGGACTTCGCTTATTAACCTGCAGCAGAGATTCAGCCAATATAATTTGCCTTTAGCAACCGTGTTTGCATGCCACGAGCTGCCTGCACACTCATTTATTCGGCAATAAGAGTACTATTAGCAAACTTTCTGGTTTTGTGGTGGTAAGTTTGCGTCGAGTCCTTCATGGTAGACAGTCATACCTCTGGAGCCATTCAGTATTATTTTCTGTTACTCAATAATTTCGTTCCTTAGGTGGATAAGTGTTAAGGTCATAATTTCGAGCCCATTGCACATGCTTTGTCTGCAAGATGGGGTACTGGCACATTCCGTAAGTCAGGTGTTGAACTTCCTGATAGGAAACGTGATCAGTAATGTATATTTAAGAGCTGATTTATGGCCATAGATTAGCCGTTGCAAAATTTATGTGTTCCTGTGTTAACTTGCTCTTAAAGTAAAATCAGATTGTGTTAAAAAAATGTTTTTGTGTTATCATTTGCCGTTAATAAGAACAGATTTTTATCTGGGAAATTTTCTGTGAGCATTCTTGCAAGACCTCAGAATTGTGTAACAGTACCAGGGCACTTAAAAGGAGTGAATTCTCAGTGTTTCGATTAACGAATCACTCCTCTAACTAGTTGGCGGATGTTAGTGTTCCAATGCAAGGTCCTTAAAATGTAGAGATGACATTGCAAGTACACAATTTTTATCTGATACTGATTGTGCCTTAATTGTATCGGACCTGAGATACTTTGAATAAACATTTTGATTTGATGCAATAAGGAAATCGTACTTCCCACGCAATGGATGTCTTTCGAACAAGAAAAGGGAGGGGGAGGGGGCCGGGTCAGGAAAGACAGTGGAACGAAACGTAGCCACGCATTTTAAGGTGGCTTACAGAATATACATGCACTCTAAGCACAAAAAAAGTACCGAACTCTTACAGCACAGCTGTACGCTAAAGATATTCTACGCCCCGTTATGTTCCATTCCAAGGTAAGCCGTTCTGAGCATACAATTTAGCAACATAATGCCCATCCGCACACGGGGAGAGTTTCTACTGCTTTTGTTCGTGCTTGTGAAACCCAACATTGGCCAGAAAGATCGCCAGATCTCTCCCCAATTGAGAACTTCTGAAGCATTATGGGCAGGACCCTACAAACAGCTCGGAGTTTGAAGATGTAACCCACCAATTGGACGGAATTCGGCACGATAGACCGCAGGAGGACATCCACCAGCTCTGTTGATCATTGTCTAGCCGAGTAACTGTTGCATGTGGTCCAGAGGTGAACCCACGCCTTATGCTCTTTCTCTTGAATAAATCATCCAACTCCTCTGAAGCTGCAATCATCTGTTTTTCTGTACATATAATTCCGTTACATTCGGATAGTTCCTTCGTGGTGCGTCGTTTATTTTTGTTTTGCCTTAAAGTGTATATTATAAATAGGAAGTGATTTAAATAAAAACGCGTTCGAATCATTGGAGCTGTTAAGTATTATCATGTAATTTTTTACTCAGACGCCGCTTATAATATAACCTACAAACCACTGGCGCTAATTATTATTTAATGTTTCAGCTATATCTTTTAAAACGTAAAGTTGCCCACTTAATTTGTATCTTCCTAGCAGATTAAAGCTGCGAGCCGGTAGAGGGGTTTTAATTCCACAAAAACTGCACACATGCTCTTGCCAACAGACAAAATTTAATTACGTAACTTCATTTTCTGGAAGCGAAAATTAAAATTTTGTTACTACCTCTCGCACTGTCTTTCCAACTCTCTCGTCATTCCGCTGTTCAGTTGGGGTGTTGGTCGGTCATAGTGACGCATACTACGGATGATATTACGTTTGCACCACAATGGTTTCTGACGCTTGGAACATAGCGGTTTGGATGTGGAGAAACAATCTGTCAGAACGCGACAACACCCTGGAAAGTAGCAGAGTGTCTTCCGCGCCGTCAAGGTGACAAAAGGCGATAGAGAACTGGGCGTGTCGCTGCCACTGAAGGCGCGCCGCCGTCCCTGTCCCTTCGAGTTCCACATGAGCACACAGGGCACTGCGGTCTGGTGGCGCTGTTTGCCGCCCACCTCGGCAATAAGACAACTTTTTCTCGCGCTCCACCCCCTGCTGCCGCAATATCGCGCTGTGAGGTACGGACACACGTCCAGTACGACCTGATATTAAACTCCTGCGAGTCTGCTAGCAGGAGTTCCCATCGGTGTCATTCGCTGCAACCGTGGGTTACTGCTGCAAAAAGACTACTGAGAAGAGACGCGGTTACAAGTTTCAGTGTGTTAAAGCTTGCGGCATTGTTCCACCTACAGCCCTTCAGTACCTTCACTTTCTCTTCATTTACTTGTGTTTTATGTCCTGTTGCATTCTACATCCGTTTAATCCTGTACTCTTGTTGCAACCTGAATGACAGAAGAGCAGGTAAGTTCTTTCCTATCACGTATGCTGTCAACAATATTTCCAACCATCATCAGCCAATTCTATCACTTTTATGTGGCCCCTTTGAGTCGGCGTGTAACAAAGCATCCCAGTAGGATCTTCCATTTCTTCCGATCCTGAGCTTACCGTTGCCAATTCAATCCCACTGTCTTCCTTATATCTCTGTCCCATATATCTGGTAGTCTTACTCTAGGTCTTTTTTGGTAAATTGGGCTTCAGTCTAGGACTGGCCAGCACACTGCCATTTCAACTCTTTCCATTATTTCGGTGACCTTCGTTGTTCGTCTTATTTCAACTGTTCCCTTCCTGTCTTTTTTCGTATAACCCAAGATTGACCTTCCCATTCCTCTTTGGGCGACTGTTAGCTTCCTAACAATGAACTCATTTAATGTCCATGTTTGGCCGCCGTAAGTTATTACTGGCAATGTACCGGGTGATCAAAAAGTCAGTATAAATTTGAAAAATTAATAAACCACAAAGTAATGTAGATAGAGAGATAAAAATTGACACACATGCTTGGAATGACATGGGGTTTTATTAGAACCGAAAAAAAGTTCACAAAATGTCCGACAGATAGCGCTGGACAGCAAAACTGCTATCGTGATGGGTGACGGGTACGCCGATATGTTAAGAATCGGATCATACCTAGCCTGGCTGATGAACACCTGCTGGAACGTACGATGTTTATGCAGGATGGCGCTCCACCCCATATCGCTAGAAGCGTGAAAGATGTGTTGCGCGCAACGTTTGGTGATGATCGTGTGCTCAGCCGCCATTTTGGTCATGCTTGGCCTCCCAGGTCCCCCGACCTCAGTCCGTGCGATTGTTGACTTTGGGGTTACCTGAAGTCGCCAGTGTATCGTGATCGACCGACATCTCTAGGGATGCTGAAAGATGACATCCGACGCCAATGCCTCACTATAACTCCGGACGTGCTTTACAGTGGTGTTCAGAACATTATTCCTTGACTACAGCTATTGTTGACGAATGTTGGTGGACATTTCCTGTAAAAAACATAATCTCTGCTTTGTCTTACTTTGTTATGCTAATTATTGCTATTCTGATCAGATGAAGCGCCATCTGTCGGACATTTTTTGAACTTTTGTATTTTTTTTTTGGTTTAATAAAACCCCATGTCATTTCAAGCATGTGTGTCAATTTGTACCTCTCTATCTACATTATTCCGTGATTTATTCAGTTTTCCAATTTATACTGACTTTTTGATCAGCCAGTACATTGGTCATAAACAGGTACCTTCAGCTCAACCGACATCAGATTTCAAAATTGAAGAGTGCCTCTGGTACGCATTGCCAGCCAAATTTAATTCGCCGTAATACTTCTGTTTTTAAATATCCTTTCATGTTTATCAGTTGACCCAGATAAATACATTTTGTGACTGTTTGGAGTTATGTATTTCCAACTGATATGCTTCCCTCAGGTGTCATTTCATTGATCATTATCTTGGTTTTATCAATGTTCAGTTTTAACAGTATGCAAATGAACGATTTCGTTGCGTGTCGACATGATAAAAAATTTCTCATGCTTCTTGCAGCACGAATGTGCATGGGATCAGTGACCTATCGAAAAACATACACCTTCCTCCCCCGATCAGAAAATTCAGAAAGATGGAAAGAAAATATTTGCTTTGCAGTAGCTTACGGACACACTGCACGCCAAAGCAGAAAGCAATATGAGAAATTAGATAAAAATATTTGCCCCCGACGGCATTTAAATGCTCTACAGTTTATTACTGAGTGAGTCACCTGAATAACCAGCTCCGCAGACCAAAAACGAGGAGAGGGACTGAGAATTGGATAATACGAACCATTGACAAATGCACGGAAGTAGATTTTCAATACATTTAAAAAAATAGAAACCTGTTATTATTTTTATCACAACTGAAAATAGAATATAATACCTAATCAGTGCCATTTCTTACGTTGTAAGAGTAATTTGTAACGTAAAGTTGACTCTTGAGTAACTCTTCAGCAGTTCAATTGTGTGTATCGCAGAGAACAGAATTAATTAGGGATACAAAAAGAACAGTGATATAACGAAATTACAGAAGGGACATGAACAGCTCGCTACGTCCACATGCTAACATTTTTAATAGTCTTCTTCTCTGAAGAATAATGTACGGCACTGATGTGTTAGAAGAAAATGTGCATTAACATGAGAATGCAATTAAACTTACAAATTTGTTTTTGGTTTTCAATTACAGAATGTAAAAGAGTGTGTCCTGACATTTCAGGCCAATATTGTTCAAATTGGTGCCCATCATTTGCTGCACACATTTGAAATCTACCGCGTAATGAATGTCTTACACGACGCAGTACGACTGGTGTAATGTTGCCATAGGCTGCATCAATGCGATGTTTCATTTCCTCTAGGACTGTAGAAACATCACGGTACACATTCCCCTTCAACATTCCGTACAGAAAGAAGTCTAAGGGTGTAAGATCAGGAGAACTGGCTGGCTAATTTACGCGTCCGCCACCACCTATGAAACGCCCGTCGAGCATTCAGTCAAGAGTCAGCCTAGTGTTCGTTGCAGAATGTGAAGGAGCCTCATCACATTTAAATTACATACGTCTACGCGTTTAAAGCGGGACATTTGCAAGCAAAGTTGGCAGATCATTTTGTAGAAACGCGATGTATTTTGCAGCTGTTTGGGTGGCTTCAATGACTGAGGACCAATGAGATTATCGCCAACTACTCCGCACCATACATTTACATTCCACGGTCGCTGTCACTCTACCTGTAGAAGCCAGAGAGGATTGTCCACGGAACAGTAATGCATGTTTCGTAAATTCACTCTACCATGGCTTGTGAAACCTGCTTCATCGGTGAACAGGTAGAACTGCAACGCATTCTTTATTACTGCCCGTTGACAGGAATTCACTCGATTATTAAAGTCAGCTACATGTAATGGCTGATGCAGCGACACATGATACGGGTGACGTTTGTGACGAAGTATGCACATTACACTACTTTTACTCATTGCACTGCCTGTAGCGACGTCACGTGAACTCATGTGTGGGTTCACGGCAACAGCAGCTAGCAAGCGCAACAGCTGCACCTGCTTCTCCTGTAATGGGTATGTTACGGACCTGTTTACGTGCTAAGACCATACCTGTTTCATACAGTTGTTTGTAGATGTTTTCAAATGTGTGAAGCGTTGGATGTTCTCTGTCTGGGTACCTTTCTGCACACAACCTGCCTTCTGCAGCTGCATTTTGTCTACCCTTGCCATTGATGAGTAGCATCTCTGCCTTTTCAGAATCATAATAAACCACTTTCACAGTTCTTACGACTCTTTTCACAGTGTTGTACTTGAGACCATCTTACGTTCCTACCGTGCATACGTCTGTTCTTACTCGTGTACAGTACACTGTCACAGACGTATGGCAACACACTCTGAGTACAGGGACTAATTCAGCAAGCGCTGCATGCAGGCACTGAGACAGCCAAACTCGTAAACATAGTAGTCTTCGTAAACATACCTCTACAGATCTTGTTACAACACGCGACCGAACGTCTGAGGTTTCAAGCGTCAACTTTATGTTACAGATTACTCCGGATGTACCTAACATTTTACAAGGTACGAAACGGCACTAATTAAGTATTTCTTTCTATTTTCATTTGTGATAAAAATAATTACAGGTGTCCATTAAAAAAACGTAAATATGTGTTGAAAATCACACTTCAGTGCATCTCTCAATGGTTTGTATTAACCAATTCGACCAGCCCCTCTTCTCACTTTCGGTCTGCGGAATTGGTTATTCAGTGTTTGTTGTGGTTTAGGAGGTGTACCCAGTGGTAATATTAGGTTACTCACCCTGCACATTGTATAAGTGGCGCTGAAAATGTTTCCTGTCCAAAGGAGCACGTTCCAGAATCGATATGCCAATGTGGCAAAAATCACCATCTGCATTCAGGCGCCGGCCGAAGTGGCCGAGCTGTTCTAGGCACTACAGTCTGGAACCGCGCGACCGCCATGGATGTGTGTGATGTCCTTCGGTTAGTTAGGTTTAAGTAGTTCTAAGTTCTAGGGGACTGATGACCTCAGCAGTTGAATCCCATAGTGCTCAGAGCCATTTTTTTGCATTCAGGCTATTATCCCATAGATACACCACGTTGAAAATACCCGTGTGGTGGAACATCGTGTCTTGCTGCGCAAAGAAGTCTGTGTCTGCTACACATCCTCGTCCAAGAGGCATCGTCGACCCTTCAAGGCCATTTTTAAGCGACCGAAGGCGTGATAATCGAACGGGGAATTATCAGGGCTACAGAGTGGGTGCTCGCGCATCTCCCCACTTGAATTGACATAACACCTGCGTTATAAAATTTGTGACATGGGGACATGTGTTATCACGAATTCCGTCCATCATTTCGGAACGGTGGTTTTCTACACACATTCTTAATTTTCTGGCGGATGTCTACTGGTGTCTGTCCTAAAAGAGCCTGTTTGGATTCATTTCGAAAAAAATGTTACCATAGTTCACATTTCTGCATTTACCGCACGCACGTCGGGAAATTGCGAATGCCACACAAATTCCACGCCTACATGTCGATGATTACTTACCCGCATCGGAGACATGCTACGTTGCACATAAACTGCAGCAACGCCCTCAAACGGGAACTTTTTAATTGCCTTATACCACGATCGATTTTGAAGCTTCTAGCCTCCTCATCAGGCCTACTTGATGCACCTGCATAGAACCGATGTGTATTTGTTAGGACTAAGTCTTTCTGGCAACAATTGTATTTCGATAAAGTGCACTATCAATTCTATGAAAAGCAGTGGAGCTCTAAATTGCATACAGGTCCTAGTGTTACAGTTTTAGAACATCTTTCCAGTGCTTGGAATCCTTTTCAACTAAGCATGAAAACAGATTTCGAATGGATCGAGATACGCGCTGGCAGAATTGTTACTGGTCTCTATAGCCTATACGAAACTGCAGCAGAAATGCTGCCAAATTTTATTTCAGAATATTTGTAAGAAACATGGTACGGTTCTCCTGAATTCCTATTGTCTAAATTTATAGAAACCGTATCCGAAAAATACAGTATGATCATTTTGCTGCCGCCACTGTCTGTCTTCAGTAGGGACCATGCGAGAGATTAGGGCGGTTTGTTCCTCGTTACCAGTTTTCTCCCTGATCTGATGCAACGTTCCACGAATTCCTCTCATGTACTAACTTCCTTATCTCAGAGTGGCACTTCCACCCAGTATCCTCAAATCCTTGTTGGGCATTTTCCTGTATCTCCCTTCCCATACAATTTTTACTCTCTACAACTCCCTCCATTACAGTAAAAGTATTCTTTGACGTTTTATTACGTGTTGTGCCATAGTATCCCTTCTTATTGTCAATCCTTCCCACATTTTTCTCCCCATGCCGATTCTTCGTAGAACCGCCTCATTTCTTGTCTAGTCTGTCCAACTAATTTCCAGCATACGTGTGTAGCATCACATCTCAAACGCTTCGATCATCTCCTTTTTCGGTCTTCCCACAGCACACTACTCACTTCCACGCGCTACCTTACTCCAAAAGTACATCAAGAAATTATCTTATTGAAATTGAAGCCCAATTTCATATTAGTAAGCTTCTTTTTGTCGCGAATGGTTTCTTCCCCTCACTAGTCAGCTTCTTATGTCCTTCTTACTTCGTACGTCATTCTGGAAAGTACTTGTTCATTCAGCACTTCCATTTTTCTGACATTATATTTTATTTGTTGTGGGTCGCGATATTTGTAACTACTCTACTCCATGCAAAATGCTCTACCCAATTTCGATCAATCGATACAAGCTCTGAAGCAAACTTTTTGCTTGACCGAAGTGATAATTTTAATACTTCGGCGAGTCGATTTGCTTTCGTACAACATCATTCGTTTGTTAACTGTTAGGCGCGAGGGTTTCTGGTTGTACGATGCTACTTTTTCTCACTCTGATCGTAGAAGTCAAGGAGGCTCCGTTTTGTATTCTGATGTGAGGAGAAAAATATACTTTAATCTGAAAGACGTCCATAATGTTGAGCTGATATTATAAGCTATAAGCAATTTCACGGGATTATTGTAATTTATATGCTGTAATGCCGTTTAATTTTAGTGGCGACATTAGTTTAGTATTATCGAGCAAAGGTTATTCCGCGAGCAGGTAACGGGATGAGTGCTTCTGCGCAGCTAAATAGCGGATCATAAGTTGCTAATGTATATCAGTTTAGAAGCTGGTTATTAAATCTGTATTAAATTATTTTGTTTTCTGATAATATACACTAATGGCCATTAAAATTGCTAAACCTCGAAGATGACGTGCTACAGACGCAATATTTAACAGACAGGAAGAAGATGCGGTGACATGCAAATGATTAGCTTTTCAGAGCATTCACACGCCTATAACGTGCTGACATGAGGAAAGTTTCCAACCGATTTCTCATACACAAACAGCAGTTGACCGGCGTTGCCTGGTGAAACGTTGTTGTGATGCCTCGTGTAAGGAGTAGAAATGCGTACCATCACGTTTCAGTCTTTGATAAAGGTCGGATTCTAGCCTATCGCGATTGCTGCTTATCGTATCGCGACATTGCTGCTCGCGTTGCTCGAGATGCAATAACTGTTAGCAGAATATGGAATCGGTGGGCTCACGAGGGTAATACGGAACGCCGTTCAGGATCCCAATGGCCTCGTATCACTAGCAGTCGAGATGACAGGCATCTTGTCCGCATGGCTGTAACGTATCATGCAGCCACGTGCCCATCCCTGAGTCAACAGATGGGGACGTTTGCAAGACAACAACAATTTTCAGGAACAGTTCGACGACGTTTGCAGCAGCATGGACTATCAGCTTGGAGACCATGGCTGCGGTTACCTTTGACGCTGCACCACAGACAGAAGCGCCTGCGATGATGTACTCGACGACGAACCTGTGTGCACGAATGGCAATACGCCATTTTTTCGGTAGAATCCAGATTCTGTTTACAGCATCATGATGGTCGCCTCCGTGTTTGGCGACATCGCGGTGAACACACAGTGGAAGCGTGTATTCCTCATCGTCATACTGGCGTATCACCCGGCGTGATGGTATGGGGTGCCAATGGTTCCACGTCTGTCACCTCTTGTTCGCATTGACGGCACTTTGAACAGTGGACGTTACATTTGAGATGTGTTACGACCCGTGGCTCTACCCTTCATTCGACCCCTGCGAAACCCTACATTTCAGCAGGATAATGCACGACCGCATGTTGCAGGTCCTGCACGGGCGTTTCTGGATACAGAAAATGTTCGACCGTTGCCCTAGCCAGTATATTCTCCAGATCTCTCACCAATTGAAAACGTCAGGTCAATGGTGGCCCAGAAACTGGTTCGTCACAATACTACTCTTGATGAACTGTGGTATCGTGTTGAAGCTTCATGGGCAGATGTACCTGTACACAACATCCAAGCTCTGTTTGACTGAATTCCCAGGCGTATCAAGGCCGTTATTACGACCAGATATGGTTGTTCTGGGTACTGATTTCTCAGGATCTATGCACCCAAATTGCGTGAAAATGTAATCACATGTCAGTTCTAGTATAATATATTTGTCCAATGAATACCCGTTTATGATCTGCATTTCTTCTTGGGGTATCAATTTGTTGACCAGTAGTGCTAATTTAAAAATATCGCTCCCTCCTGAAAAATAAAGATCAGTTTTCTCAATCAGCTAGAATTATGTGTAGTCGTTGTTGGGTTCTTCAGTCCAAATACTGGTTTGATGCAGTACTCTATGCTACTCAATCCTGTGCAGGCCTTTTGACCTCCCAGTAACTACTGCAACATACATACTTCTGAATCTTCTTACTGTATTCATCCCTTGGTCTCCCTCTGAGACTTTTGACCCACATTCTTCCCTCCAGTGCTGAATTGGTGAGCCGTTGATGTATCAGAATGTGTCCTATCAACCGGTACTTCTAATCAGGCTGTGCCACAAACTTTTTATCTCCGCAGTTCTGTTCATTATCTCTTCATTAGTTATGTGATCTACCCATGTAACCTGCAGCAGTTTTATGAAGCACCACATTTGAAAAGTCGTCTGTCTAAACTGTTTATCGTCCACGTTTCACTTCCATACTCTTTCAGAAAAGACGCCCTGACAGTTAAATCTGTACTCGACAGTAACAAACTTCTCTTCTTCGAAAACAATTTTCTTGCTATTGCCAGTCCAAATTCTATATCCCCTCTACTTCGCCCATCAGTACTTATTTTTGTGCTCATATAGCAAAAATCATCTACCGCTCTAAGCGACTAGTTTCCTAATCTAATTCCCTCACTATCACTTCATTTAGTTCGACTACATTCCATTATCCCTGATTTGCTTTTGTCGATCTTCCTTTCAAGACACTGTCCATTCCGTCCAACTCCTCTTCCAAGTCCTTTGCTGTCTCTGAAAAAAATACAATGTCATTGAGCAAACCTCAAGGCTCTGTTTCTTCTCCCCAGACTCTAATTCCTTTCTTCGATTTCCTTTTACTGTTTGCTCATTGTACAGAATGAATAACACTGGGTATAGGCTACAACCCTGGATCATTCCATTCACATCAACTACTTCTCTTTCATGCCACTTTGCTCTTAAAATTTGGCTCTTTAAATCGTCTGGTTTCTGTATAACTAGAAAGTAGCCTTTCACTCCCTGTATTTTCCCCTGTTAGACTAAGAACTTCAGAGAGAATACTCCATTCAACATTGTCGAACGCTTTCTCTAAGTGAACAAATGCTGTAAACATAGCTTTGCTTTCCTTAACCTACCTTCTAAGAAAAGTCGTGGGTCAGTATTGACTAGCATGTTCCAAAATTTCTCTGGAATCGAGACTGATCTTCCGCATGGTCAACTTCTACCAGGTTTTCACTTCTCCTATAAAGAATTAGTGTTAGTACTACGAATTATGTTTTATGAAGACGATGGTATTCCTCTCATACATGCACATCTTGGAACCTGTTTAGTATTTACTAGCAAACTCTGTTCCTTGATTCAATTCTTTCGATTTCATTTGAAAATGTACCTTGTCATTTATTTCTATTTCGGTCACTTGCGTGAGCCGCTCTCCTCAGCTGTCCTGTTTTTATGTTACCTGAGGTTGTTTCATGACTCCTCAGTAGGCACTCACCTCTTGAGATGCCACTAAGCTATATTAGTAGGCACAAATCCTTCTCTGCATGTTATTATGCTACGGATACTCAGAAAGGTAGGTGGATGTGTTCTTAGTTGCGGACTGGTGTTCATGGAGTATTTGACTACGGGAACTTACTTACGATTACGATGTTATTTATGAAGTAGAATCAGGCTTTAAAGTTTCACTTACTGATTAATGATTTTGTGTAATGAACTTATGTTTACACAAATGGGGAGACAGTATCACTGCGTAGCTGAACACTATAATCAGAAGCCTAACAAATGATCACTGTAATCCGGTGCTTATGCACGCTAATATACTGCGCAATACGCAAATATTAAGCTAAAGTTTTTGTAGGACTGTGTGTTTTGTAACTATTTTTGTTCATTTCCTTCACTTCGGCACTTTTGTGGTCTCCAATTCGGGTTTAAAGTACCTCACTAATCTCAAAATGGCTCTGAGCACTATGGGACTCAACTGCTGTGGTCATTAGTCCCCTAGAACTTAGAACTACTTAAACCTAACTAACCTAAGGACATCACACACATCCATGCCCGAGGCAGGATTCGAACCTGCGACCGTAGCAGTCGCACGGTTCACTAATCTCATTTCTGCTTATCATTACTTTCGCTTTTCTTCGGTTGCCTCTCAGTCCGTATTCTGTGCTCAGTTGACTGACCTTTCCATTCAGTATGGCCTGTAATTCTTTCTCCATTTCATTGACAATAGCAGTGTTGTAAGCGCTTCTTATTACTGACGAAATTTCACCTTAAATTTTAACCCCACTTATAAACATTTCTTCTGTTTATGTCTTTGCTTCTTCGAAGTAGAGCCGGCCGCGGTGGTCTCGCGGTTCTAGGCGCGCAGTCCGGAACCGTGCGGCTGCTACGGTCGCAGGTTCGAATCCTGCCTCGGGCATGGATGTGTGTGATGTCCTTAGGTTAGTTAGGTTTAAGTAGTTCTAAGTTCTAGGGGACTAATGACCACAGCAGTTGAGTCCCATAGTGCTCAGAGCCATTTGAACCATTTGAACCATCTTCGAAGTAGAGACTGTAAAATGGGGAGAACTGCTACATCCCTGTCTTACAAGTTTTTTCTAATCCGTTTATTTCGTTCCTTGTCTTCCATTGTCATCGTTCCCTCTTTGTTCTTATACACATTCCATGTTACACGTCTTTCTCCATATCTTCAACCGTTTTCCTTGAAATCAGGAAAATTTTGAGCTATCTGACACTGGCGAAGGCTTTATATTGGCTTTTGAATCCTGAAAATGTGTCTTGAGTTTTCTTAAATCTTGCTTCCATTACCGAGCGTGACGTCAGAACTGTTTCTCTGGTGCATTTCCTTATTCTAAAGCCAAACTGATCTTCATCTAACAGAGCCTCACTTTTCTTTCCTATTCTTCTGTACACTATTTTTGTCAGAAACGTGGGGCCATGTACTTTTAAGCTGTAGTTCTCGCACTTATCTGCCCTTCCCATGTTCAGGGAGTGTAGATGATGTCAGAAGGTGCATTTCTAGTCTCGCAGATTCTATAAAAGTACTTGAATATTCGTTTCGTTCTCACTTCCCGAAATAATTTTTGAAATTTCCTAGGAATGTTACCTTTGCCTTCCGCCTTACTTGATCGTGAGTAAGCTCTGTTCAACTCTGACTCTCTCTCCTCTGTCTTCCATTTTTCTCATTTTTTCGTTTGGTATCTGCCTGTGTCGCCAAATGCCAACCAGGACTGCCCATTGACGGGTAACGGAGCAGCTCGCGTAGTCAATGTGAGGATAGTTTCAGGTAACCAATGACAGTGAGATATTATAGATTGCTTTTAGTGCTGAAACTGAAATTTTTCTGTCCTGAACTGGCTCGTAGAGTTAGCTTTGATCGCCATGATTAAATCGATCACGATTTTAGTTTTACCACAAATGGTTGACAACCGTTTTCTCGGATATATTGCACTTCACGAAGTTGTGATAAAATTAGAACATGTGTTTAAATTCAGGGCTTCAATAAACGCCCTCTACCGTTGTTCATCGTTGGTCAATTAAAATCAACTGTCAACGGAGCATCCCGGGAGCCGCTTCCAGCACTGCTCCGCGTTTCATAACAACAACGCTTGTAAAATGGTGACGCGCTGTATTTATGTGTTGCCTATAACCTAGCGGTGACCAGCGGCCGATGTGGTTACATTGTAGCTGCAAGTGCCAGACGTCAGAGTAATTTTAATCGTGCTATGGTTTCGCACCTTCGCAGTGATGTAATAAGATAGTCACAAATCACCTTATCATCGCGATTGCGGTACAAGTTATTTTGCATCCTGCGGAGTATAATGTGATTTACTGGCGAGCAGGTCCAGAACCATCCCAGTGTTTCATTTCCAAGTACCGCTTGGCAGCGACAGTGTTCTTGTAATTGCAAACGGGAGTTGCTATTTAGGTGCAGGTGGAAGCGTCTTGTCAGTCTCAATTAGCATATATCATGTAGGCCCCGTCTGTTCAGATGACTGTTACTTGTAGCTTCACGTATTTATTGTAACTAATGTAAACCAATCTGTAGGATACAGGACACCAACAACTCATTATGATTTCACCAGGTAAGTGCGTTTCATATTTATTAGTTTACCAGATTCCCTAGAGTTCTGTTGAATTACTAAGAAGCTTAATAAAGTCACAACAATGGGAATGCATCTTATGAACAACTGTATAACAGATTCTTGCACGTGAGGTTAACAGGTCAAGTACGTGCAGATATATTTCAAGTACATAGAGCAGAAAATTAGATTTTTCTTCATTCCTTACTACTTCTGTGTTATCGCTCAGCCATACACACCTGTTAATCCTCTGCTTCCTGTGTCACGCAGTTCGTTCTGTGCTATGCTACAGAAAAGGTTTTTCCACCTTTTACTTTCTCTCTGTTTAAACCAGTATAGTAATGTTCAGTCTGTCTTTAGCATGCTATGTTGCGATAATGAGATGTCTCATATTCAGTTTCATGTATAAATGCTTAAAAAAAATTCGGATGGATATAAAAATGTCGCTGTCCCTGCAGTGCTTGTTGTCTCAGCAACGTAAAGGTAACAGTATTTCCAAATACCAACTATGTTTCTCCTCTCAGGGATTGGTAATTCCCAGCATTCTCTTGGGTAGGGTATCTCAAACAACCACAGTCAAGGTAGCCGATTACACAACATTTACACAATATTAATGGTCTCTTTCACACGCTGTGGAAGTACTGGGCTGTTTTGAGGGTTTCTTGCTTCTATCTGTATTGACGAAACGCCACGATCGTTTCGTTGTCAGTGTATCTGAATGTCTATCTGTCTGTCTGACTGTTGAGAACTCTTTTTGTCTTCAACGTGTGGACATATAAACTTCAAATTTATGTCACACATTAAGGGCTATGGCCCCTTAGTGGCGTAAAAAGTTTAAGCTTTTAAGTCAGTTGAGTCAAACGATAAGGCCATTTATGTAATATACTTTGATACTCGAAAATTCACTAATTAAAAATCAATAGGATACTTCCCGCTGACCTAGTATCATGAAATTTGACAAGAAGCAAGGTTTTCCAATAAAAGTAAAGGAATAAACACGAAAATTGTAAATTTGTAATTATATAACATAGAAAAAAAGTTTTTAATTTTTTATCCACGTCTGTGTCTGTCCTTCCGTCTTCTTTTGCTCTTTAACAGACTGGAGTTACATAATAAGGCCTTTGGTCTACGAACTGTGAGCTTCTAAGACAATGACATCAATGGGTATGGTGTTTTTCGTATGTCACATATTTTTATCCCCGAAAGCTGTCTCATCAAAAGCTACTGAAAAACATGAGATATGGCTAGAGGCAAGGTTTCACAATACAAATAAAGTAACAAAATCAGAAAAATGTTGAATTCTAATTATATCATATAAAAGTATATTTTTGTAGTTTGAACTTACATTGCTTCGTCATCCAGCTAAAGCATAATAGACGAATATTATTGCATGCAAACATAGTATGTAAGCTGTAGTGATGTTTTAGTAAGTAAATAAAAAATTGTTATTAAACATTCTATATACATACCTAAACTGAAGTCCCCGGCTCATTTCTTCTTATGCGACCAGCTAGTCTGAGGAACTGTTGTACAGATTTTGATACGGTCTTGTAATTCTCAGCAAGAAAACTTCCAACCAGTATTTTAGTACTTAAGGTTTATCACACAATTATTTTCATTTCTGTTGGAAGGCCATATAAAACGAAACTTTTCTGTAACACGCTCCAGTATGTATCTTTTTTTCCGTCAACATTCGTTAAATGAATGTTGCAGGTTTTTTTACTGAAAGACTGACTTTTATTGATAGTACATCTCATGACGGAATGTGTACAGACTTACAGCAGAGTTAAAATACCGCGACGCCTGAACAACACCCTACACGATGTCTTAGGACTGACACGGCGCTTAATAGTTTGGCCACACGTTTCCAGGCTGAGAATGTTCTCGGTGGCAGCACAGAGTTGCCTCAAGATATAACAACATATGAGGTGCTAGAGTGAAAGGTAGTGAAGTAAACAAATCTTCATACATTAGGGTCAAGACAGTGAAGATTTTTCATACGGGAAGGATAACAGCATTCAGTTTCTGCACAAGCTCGTAGACATGATACTCCCAAGATAACCTTTATCTACGGTTAGTCCTAAAATTTGAAAAGGAGCGACTTACGTGACTGTTCACCTATGAACAATAAATTATGACTTCGACAAACGTTATATGTCAGAACCTATACGCACTTCATTTTGTTACATTTTGGCACTAATCTGTTCTCTAAAAGACGCGTACTGAGCTACATTATTTGTATTAAGGTAGTGAATGCAGACCGAAACAATGAATCAACGTTTGTACCAAGGCTAGGATACTAACCTGCCCTCTTGTTTACTAGGCAGATGCGCTAACCACTGCGTTATCTTGGCACTGTGGGTAACACAGCTGCACGGAATGCACTAGTACTTCTCCTTCCCCGATAGAAACTCCAAATGATATCATAGCCCATCTTGATGTTACCTCTCTTAACTCGTATCAGTATTGTAAAAACGCACCTTCGCATTAAACGAAATGGGGACAATACAGCCTGTACCTCAGGTATAAGTGATATATTAATCGTGTAAATTGTATGTTCCAGAGACATATTAAGTCCCAAATTTATCTTTGATAATAAATGGGAACTACTGCAATGAATGGAGAATTTTACCATATCTAGGACTCAAATCTATGTCTCCTGTTCACTAGATGGATTCTCTAACTACTGCACAGGTTACACTTCTCCGTCCCCCGCCCTAAGATGCTATTCCGAAGTTGGAGAGTCTTTGCACTACGGATACGAGTTCAGAAGGTGAATATCAAGATGGGCTGAGGCGTGAATTGGAGTTTATATTAGGGAGGGACAAGTTATCTGAGTTAGCTGCAGCTTCAGGGAGGTGCAGTGGTGAGCAAATCTCCTAGTGAGCAGATGGCATGCGTTCGAATACTGGCCTTGAAATATATTTTGATTCATTGTTTTGGTGTGTATTCATTATCGTAGATAAGGTCGACACTTAATATGTCTAAGGAACATATAATTTGTCTGATTTATGTTACGATGATGATGAAGTTTTGTTCGTGGGGCGCTCAAGTGCATGATCATCAGCGCCCGTAAAAAGTCCCAGTTTATGCACAGTTAAATTTTTACACAATTCAATCTAGCCACTGCCATGAATGATGATGACGATTATGATGAAACGATGAGCACAAACACCGAGTCAGCTCGCAGAGAAAATCCCCAACCCGGCAGGGAATCGAACTCCTCCATGATCCAGAAGCAGCAATGCAAGCCACTTTTTTAAAAAATCTGATTTGGTTCGTTTCCGTTCGTTGCATTTGCTCGGGGTTTGCGTCGTAAGACAACCGTTAAAGTTCATCGTTGATCCGTTAACTCAGTTTCTTTTATTACAGAGGGCAGCTAACGCTCTGATTGGTAACGCTGAGCTACCGTGCCGGCTAACCACTAGACCACGGACGATTTATGTTACGTCCCATAACCTTCACAATGACACATATTATTTGCAACCGGAACATTTTTGTCTCATCAGTCATTTTCAGCGGCAGATAAATGTTAACTGTATACGAAGAGAAACAATAGGCCCAGAAGAATCATATGGCAGCCCCATTTTAACTGACTTCAGTGACATTGAAACACCTTTCCTGTTTGTTGATACTTTTAAAACAACCTTCTGCTTCTACATCTACATCTACATCTGTACTCCGCAAGCCACCTGACGGTGTGTGGCGGAGGGTACCCTGAGTACCTCTATCGGTTCTCCCTTCTATTCCAGTCTCGTATTGTACGTGGAAAGAAGGATTGTCGGTATGCTTATGTGTGGGCTCTAATCTCTCTGATTTTATCCTCATGGTCTCTTCGCGAGATATACGTAGGAGGGAGCAATATACTTCTTGACTCTTCGGTGAAGGTACGTTCTCGAAACTTTAACAAAAGCCCGTACCGAGCTACTGAGCGTCTCTCCTGCAGAGTCTTCCACTGGAGTTTATCTATCATCTCCGTAACGCTTTCGCAATTACTAAATGATCCTGTAACGAAGCGCGCTGCTCTCCGTTGGATCTTCTCTATCTCTTCTATCAATCCTACCCGGTGCGGATCCCACACTGCTGAGCAGTATTTAAGCATTGGGCGAACAAGCGTACTGTAACCTACTTCCTTTGTTGTCGGATTGCATTTCCTTAGGATTCTTCCAATGAATCTCAGTCTGGCATCTGCTTTACCGACGATCAACTTTATATGATCATTCCATTTTAAATCACTCCTAATGCGTACTCCCAGATAATTAATGGAATTAACTGCTTCCAGTTGCTGACCTGCTATTTTGTAGCTAAATGATAAGGGACCTATCTTTCTATATATTCGCATCACATTACACTTCGCTACATTGAGATTCAATTGCCATTCCGTGCACCATGCGTCAATTCGCTGCAGATCCTCCTGCATTTCAGTACAATTTTCCATTGTTGCAACCTCTCGATACACCACAGCATCATCTGCAAAAAGCCTCAGTGAACTTCCGATGTCATCCACCAGGTCATTTATGTATATTGTGAATAGCAACGGTCCTATGACACTCCCCTGCGGCACACCTGAAATCACTCTTACTTCGGAAGACTTGTCTCCATTGAGAATGACGTGCTGCGTTCTGTTATCTAGGAACTCCTCAATCCAATCACACAATTGATCTGATAGTCCGTATGCTCTTACTTTGTTCATTAAACGACTGTGGGGAACTGTGTCAAACGCCTTGCGGAAGTCAAGAAACACGGCATCTACCTGTGAACCCGTGTCTAAGGCCCTCTGAGTCTCGTGGACGAATAGCGCGAGCTGGGTTTCACACGATCGTCTTTTTCGAAACCCATGCTGATTCCTACAGAGTAGATTTCTAGTCTCCAGAAAAGACATTATACTCGAACATAATACGTGTTCCAAAATTCTACAACTGATCGACGTTAGAGATATAGGTCTATAGTTCTGCACATCTGTTCGACGTCCCTTCTTGAGAACGGGGATGACCTGTGCCCTTTTCCAATCCTTTGGAACGCTTCGCTCTTCTAGAGACCTACGGTACACCACTGCAAGAAGGGGGGCAAGTTCCTTCGCGTACTCTGTGTAAAATCGAACTGGTATCCCATCAGGACCAGCGGCCTTTCCTCTTTTGAGCGATTTTAATTGTTTCTCTATCCCTCTGTCGTCTACTTCGATATCTACCATTTTGTCAACTGTGCGACAATCTAGAGAAGGAAGCACAGTGCAGTCTTCTTCTGTGAAACAGCTTTGGAAGAAGACATTTAGTAATTCGGCCTTTAGTCTGTCATCCTCTGTTTCAGTACCATTTTGGTCACAGAGTGTCTGGACATTTTGTTTTGATCCACCTACCGCTTTGACATAGGACCAAAATTTCTTAGGATTTTCTGCCAAGTCAGTACATAGAACTTTACTTTCGAATTCATTGAAAGCCTCTCGCATAGCCCTCCTCACACTACATTTCGCTTCGCGTAATTTTTGTTTGTCTGCAAGGCTTTGGCTATGTTTATGTTTGCTGTGAAGTTCCCTTTGCTTCCGCAGCAGTTTTCTAACTCGGTTGTTGTACCACGGTGGCTCTTTTCCATCTCTTACGATCTTGCTTGGCACATACTCATCTAACGCATATTGTACCATGGTTTTGAACTTTGTCCACTGATCCTCAACACTATCTGCACTTGAGACAAAACTTTTGCGTTGAGCCGTCAGGTACTCTGTAATCTGCTTTTTGTCACTTTTGCTAAACAGAAAAATCTTCCTACCTTTTTTAATATTTCTATTTACGGCTGAAATCATCGACGCAGTAACCGCTTTATGATCGCTGATTCCCTGTTCTGCATTAACTGATTCAAATAGTTCGGGTCTGTTTGTCACCAGAAGGTCTAATATATTATCGCCATGAGTCGGTTTTCTGTTTAACTGCTCAAGGTAGTTTTCAGATAAAGCACTTAAAAATATTTCACTGGATTCTTTGTCCCTGCCACCCGTTATGAACGTTTGAGTCTCCCGGTCTATATCCGGCAAATTAAAATCTCCACCCAGAACTATAACATGGTGGGGAAATCTACTCGAAATATTTTCCAAATTATTCTTCAGGTGCTGAGCCACAACAGCTGCTGAGCCCGGGGGCCTATAGAGACATCCAATTACCATGTCTGAGCCTGCATTAACCGTGACCTTCACCCAAATCATTTCACAATTCGAATCTCCGTCAATTTCCTTCAATACTATTGCACTTCTTATCGCTATAAACACGCCTCCCCCTTCACTGTCTAGCCTATCTCTGCGGTATACATTCCAACCAGAGTTTAGGATTTCATTACTGTTTACGTCTGGTTTCAGCCAACTTTCTGTTCCTAGTACTATATGGGCGTTGTGACCGTTTATTAATGAGAGCAGTTCTGGGACCTTTCTATAGACGCTCCTGCAGTTTACTATTAGCACATTAATATTGTTGTTCCTTGTTGCATTTTGCCTACTCCTGCCTTGCCGCGTCTCAGGAGGCGTCTTGTCGGGCCTAGGGAGGGAATTCTCTAACCTAAAAAAACCCCATGTGCACTCCACACGTACTCCGCTACCCTCGTAGCCGCTTCCGGCGTGTAGTGCACGCCTGACCTATTCAGGGGGACCCTACATTTCTCCACCCGATAGCGGAGGTCGAGAAATTTGCACCCCAGCTCTCCGCAGAATCGTCTGAGCCTCTGGTTTAAGCCTTCCACTCGGCTCCAAACCAGAGGACCGCGATCGGTTCTCGGAACGATACTACAAATAGTTAGCTCTGATTCCACCCCGCGAGCGAGGCTTTCCACCTTCACCAACTCCGCCAACCGCCTGTACGAACTGAGGATGACCTCTGAACCCAGACGGCAAGAGTCATTGGTGCCGACATGAGCAACAATTTGCAGTCGGGTGCACCCAGTGCTCTCTATCGCCGCCGGTAGGGCCTCCTCCACATCTCGGATGAGACCCCCCGGCAAGCAGACAGAGTGAACACTGGCCTTCTTCCCCGACCTTTCCGCTATTTCCCTAAGGGGCTCCATCACCCGCCTAACGTTGGAGCTCCCAATAACTAATAAACCCCTCCCCCCGTGTGCCTGCTCAGACCTTGCTGAAGGAGCAGCCACATGTCCACTCACAGGCAGAGCGGGCGATGCCACACGGCCAGCCTCCACATTGACCCTCCGCCTCGTGCGCCGCGAACGCCGCTGAACCCGCCACTCCCCTTGGGGAGAGGGTGGCCCAACCGCGCCCGGTACCCGCGAAGATGTCTCGACAGCAGGGACAGTGGGTGAAGCATCTAACACCTGGGGTGTACCATGCGACGCACCAGACTCCCCACTGCCGCTACACTCCGAGGCAGCAGCCTGAAGACGGCTGACCGCGGCCATCAACACGCTCAGCTGTTCGCGAAGAGTGGCCAGTTCCTCCTGCGTCCGTACACAGCAGCCACACATCCTAGCCATCCTAAGAAATCAATTTACTATAGAGTGTTAATCAGCTTTTAACTTGACTGCTAATTCACTAAAGGCGGTTGATTATTGACTAAACTGTGATTGCTAACCACTTCCTGTAGAAACAAGGAAAATAGCACTACCTGTCTCTGGACGGTATTGAAAACAAACACTAGCACTACTAGCACTATGGCTGACTAAAGGGACTCTCTGACTGTATTCAAAACAAACATGAGATCTATGGAACACTTAATAGCACTCTAATATTAAAGCTTCCTAAAAGCAAAAACACGCAGAAGAAGAAGTGACAAGTAAGAAAAATACAGATAATACTTAAATTAAGGTAGCGCGCTGCACAGCAGACGTGAAGCAGACGGCGGTTAGGGCGACACTGACACTACTGGCACTATGGCTGACTAAAGGGACTCTCTCTGACTGTATTCAAAACAAACACGAGATCTATGGAACACTTAATAGCACTCGACTATTAAAGCTTCCTAAAAGCAAAAACACGCAGAAGAAGAAGTGACAAGTAAGAAAAATACAGATAATACTTAAATTAAGGTAGCTCGCTGCACAGCAGACGTGAAGCAGACGGCGGTTCAGAGAAGCATTCCTGAGCTTCTTCCCTAATCCCACAACGTTCCAACTTATACAGTAGTAATATATGATTCACACAATCAAATGACTTTATTAAATGAAATAAAATACCTGCCACCATCAAACTGTTGTTTATCTCACTTAGTGCAGGACACAGAAAAGAATAAATAGTACTTTTTATGGATACTGACTTTTTAGCGACATGCCGAGAGGCTGACAATGAATTATGCCTACTGAGACGTGTTAGTACTCTCCAAAACATGGCATTCCCAAAAACCTTTACAAATGCTAGCGGCAAACAAACTAGCCGGTAATTGTTAACGTTTCCTCCTGCTCTTTTCTCGAAATGTGGTTACACAAAGGGGTTTTTCAATCTGTCAGGAATCCGAGCGCCATGAAAACGTGTTATACATGTGACAGAGTACAAAGGTGATCGGTAGCGCACTGATCTCCATAAACCTACTACAAAATTTCATCACTACTTAGGACGAAGCAAGTCATTAGAAGCCTGTCTCTCTAAATCTGGAACAGAATATTTTTAACATGACACTACTTAGGTGTACATCGTAAGCCTCTTAGATGAAATGAACTTCTACAGTGGTCTACTGTTATCTCACTTGGCGATATAATTCTGGCACAACGCTTTCCCCTCTCAGACCAGAACAAGAGGTCACACACGAGGTCTGAGTTTAATATTTAACTATCCCAAAAAGACAGAAGTTTTGTAATGTTTTCCTGACAATTCTGAATTAAACAGAACATTATAAAATTTTTATTTGTGTCAGACATAAATAATGCTTAAAAAAGGAACAAACAAAAACAAACGTGAAGTAACAAAGCGAACATAAATTAGCAACAAGATTTTAATGCCCACCGTTTCAGGAGCCGGCCGGAGTGG
Source organism: Schistocerca gregaria (assembly GCF_023897955.1). Taxonomy (NCBI): domain Eukaryota; kingdom Metazoa; phylum Arthropoda; class Insecta; order Orthoptera; family Acrididae; genus Schistocerca; species Schistocerca gregaria. The sequence continues at coordinate 294,853,832 of NC_064926.1, read as the reverse complement.
ACGAGCGGTTCTAGGCGCTACAGTCTAGAACCACGAGAGCGCTACGGTCGCAGGTTCGAATCACGCTTCGGGCATGGATGTGTGTGATGTCCTTAGTTTAGTTAGGTTTAAGTAGTTCAAAGTTCTCGGGGACTGATGACCTCAGAAGTTAAGTCCCGTAGTGATCAGAGCCATTTGAACCGTATCAGAACAAATTAATAATGCTGCCTGCCTTATAACAAAAACGAAATCTTACTGCCTAGTTAGCAAACTTTTTCGTTTCTTATTGTCTTAAAATTTCCAAGTGCGTAACTAGTGAGGTATGATCGGCCTTTGTACTTAGTCTATCTCCATATAATATCCCATTTAGTTTCTGTCATAGCTACACTGACTTTTTCGCTATTCCTCCAATCAGTACCGTTGGAAATGTACCACCGTTAACTTTACTGGAACAGAATCACTTGCTACAAATTCGGTAAGGGTTTTGAGTTTGGCGCATAGCCGGAAGTACTGCCTGGTTTCAAGTACTGTCCCTTCTTCGTGATTGTACGGAGGCTCATCTCATTCTTTATCATATCTTTCTTATTCGTCCGCGTAATTTTCAGTATTCTATATGTAGCATCACATTTGAAAGATTTAGATTCTCCTTCGTTTCGGTTTTTCCATAGTCCGTAGCTCACTACCATACAATGACGTGCTTGAGACGTAGATTCTCCGAAATTTATTCCTCAAATTAAGACCTATGTCTGATACTTCTTTTTGACAAGTATACACTCTTGGCCTGTGAGAATCTACTTTTTATGTTCTTCTTGCTTTGTCTATCTTGGGTTAATTTGCTTCCCAGGTAGCATAACTCCATAATATTATCTGATGCCTGAATTTTGATGTTAAGCTTATCGCTTTACTCATTTCAGCTACTTCTAATGACTTATATATTTTCCATTTTACCGTCAATCCACGTTATATATTCATTAGATACTATAATTCTTCTTACCCTTCACCTAGGATAACATCGTAATATACGATTCTTATCATTAACATCCTTTTGCTCCGAATTTTAGTCTCACTATCCAACCTTCCTTTTATTTCCGTTATTGCTTCTTCCATATGTAGAACGAACACTAGGGGTGGAAGTTTGCATCCCTTTCTTGCTTCCGTTTTTAATCCTTCTTCTTCTTTCAATCTTAATTTCCCCACCTGGATCTTATACATGATGTATATTACCTGTCGTCTCCTATAGTTTACTTCTATTTTCCTCATAATTTCGAACATCGTGCCCCATTTCACATTATCGAGCCATTTTTAAAGGTTGGCAAAACCCAAGAACATGTCTTGATTTATGTTCCTTCCATTAAGTAGCGCAACTCGAGGACTCTCTGTCTGATGCCTCCGCCTTCCATAAAGTTAAACTGAAAGTCACACATTCACATTTCTCTTTTCCACTCTTATGTATCTTATCTTTCTCCGTAACCTCGAATCATGAGCCGATAAGCTAAATATGCGATAATTCGTGCACTTATCCGCTCGTATCTGGGAAAACGGAAAATAGTGCAAGTCAGTAAACAGTGTAAGTAATTCAGCCAGAATCATAGATCAAGCTGCTAGTGTAGGTCTTCAACAAGAGAGTAGCTGCATCATGGATAAGCGTGTAGAATTGGTACGTCATTGGCTGTGCGGGCACATTACTTCATCCCCAGACACAATGGGCTCGCCGTATGTAACATTACGTGCAAAGGAGGGCGCGTCTCCCAACAGTTGCAATAAGCTGCTTGTATGTTGTGCCGCCGGCTGTCGGCGGGATCAATGTCTGGTTCTGCGACTACGGAAAGCTTCACATATTGCCTCAAAAGGATTCGCATACAAGGAGCTTCAAGAAGTGTTTCAAATTTTATAACATCAAATGGCTCTGAGCACTATGGGACTTAACATCTGAGGTCATCAGTCCCCTAGAACTTGGAACTACTTAAACCTAACTAACCTAAGGACGTCACACACATCCATGTCCGAGGCAGGATTAGAACCTGCGACCGTAGCAGTCGCGCGGCTCCAGACTGAAGCACCTAGAACCGCTTGGCTACACCGACCGGCTTTATAACATCAATAGAGGTGAAGCCACATTGGCAATTTGATCCTTAACTGTTGGGAAAATAAATTATCCTCATAGCCATAATACCGTCGTTACACGTTCCTCCACTCAAGTGGAGGACATCCCACCCCTAAGGGAATACATTATTTTCAGCGTACCAGATTTGGTTAGATAAATGTTCTTTTGTAATTATTCAATACTGTTACCCAAGTCAAGCACTTCAGCTGTAAAGGGAGATGACAAAAGTCGTAGCTAACCTCATCATAGGATGCGGATCTTCATTTGCACGGGCTAGTGCTAGTGCAGCAACTCAGCGTGGGATGGACTCAGTGGAAGCCATCTGCTAAAATATTGAGCCTCTCTGTCACTAAAGGCAACCATAACTGCGAAAGTGTCACCGGTGCAGGATGCTGTGCACGAACTGATCTCTTAATTATGTCGCATAAATGTTCGATGAGAGTCAAGTCGGATGGAACAATCATTCGCTCGAACTGTCCAGAAAGTTCTTCCCACCAATCGCTAAAAGCTGTGGCACCGCTCCATGGGGTCATTGTTGTCCATACAAATTCCATCGGTGTCTGGGAATATGAATTCCATACATATCTGAAAATGGTATTAAAGTAGCCGAACATAGCCGTTTCCAGTCAATAATTGACTCTCTTGGATCACAGGAACCAGGAAATTCCGTGCAGACACAGCGTACACCACTGTGGAGCCACAACCAGCACAGTGGCTTACTGACCACTTGGGTCCATGGCTTCGTGGGGCCTGCGCCACACTCTAATGCGACTATCAGCTATTATCAAATGACATCGGGGCTCATGTGTTTCCAGTCGCCTAGGGTCCAACCGACATGGCCACGAGCTCAGGAAAGGCAATGCAGGAGATATCGTGCTGTTAGCAAAGACACTCGCGTCGGTCGTCTATTTTCATAACCCGTCAACGCCAAATTTAGTCGCACTGTCTTATGAAGTGTTACTTGTCTTTTTATGACTGATGATTCTACACAAACGCCGCTGCTCTCGGTCGTTAAGTGAAGGCCGTGGTCCCCTGCGATGTCTGTGGTGAGAGGCGATGCCTGGTATTCTCGGGATATTGTCGACGCTGTGAATCTCTGAATACTGATTTTCCTAACGATTTCTGAAATGAAATGCCCTGTGCATCTGACTGCTATTACCATTCTCCTTTCAAAGTTTCATCCCTGTTTACGCGATACTGCCGCCATATGTATATGTGCCTATCGCTGTGCCATGGATTTTGTCACCTCGCTCTATAATGTTTAGTAAGGTAGCAAACAGAGCGTTTCCAGAAGTACAATCATCGGTACTGTCAGCCCTCTCAGTCAGTTAGGAGTGTAGAGTAGTGCATTGTCTTGTCATCTGTAGAGCGGTCAATCTAACTGAGGGATGGACAGTAGGATTCTGTATCGTGAAAGATAGTGGCAGATATTCCATAAGACCCATTTCGCAGCATCCTTCAAACGGGAATCACATTCCCATTTCTCTGAACGGTACCCTGTTGCAAGCTAACTGCAGCGTTTCGTAACATTCCTTCAGTTTTTAGTGTCTGTTCCTTTGAATCATCACTACAAGCGACCTTATTCGATGGTTTAAGCGTTCAGACATGATATTCATGTACTGAACTCAATCTCGGCAGCCTGAAATTTTATGGGGAGCAGAGGAATTTGTTCATGACAGAAGTTTTGCACACGCGCTGAGGAGGCTGTGTCGAATAGTAAGTGTGTTGAGATCTCGTTGATGTCCAGTTTTGACTTGGCAAGGGATTTTTCAATGTGGGTCGTCTTTCTAGTGTAGCAGTCCGTGACCGTCGATGGAGAAATACACCGCCGTTGTTTTCCTGATATATGCGTTTTTTAGTGAATGATTTCTACAGTTCTGCCGTTGACTATCATCATTATTTACTTTTGATAACGAAATATTTCTTTTTTTTTTCAAAAAAACATACATTTACTGTGTCGTTGTAACAGATTATTTTCGGAAATATTACTGAAATAAGAAGCTGTGTTTGTTAGATTGACGGATCCCGTGCGTCTAATCGCCAGTGAATAATGCAGAGTCTGTATTTTGGTTAGACCTGGAACTCGAAGAGACCACCGCTTTCTCTCTCCCGAAGTAGCAGATTCGAGTTGTCGGCACTTCTGTGGGCAGCGCAGCAGATTGAGAAAGTTCTCGTGAACTCGCCTTCTCTTCCGGCACGCCGCCTCTGTACCAGGGTCGATGGCCCATCTCTCTCCATCTAGTCTGCTGGCAGCCGTAACGTGACGTTCAGTCTACCGTGGCCAATAAGTGCACAACAAAGGAACATAATTCCTTGCTGCATGTTCTTACATTTTCCTTCCACGTCACGTAGCGCCTAAGTTCACACATACTTTGGGTGACCTACGAGTATATCCGTACACAACAATGCCATATGGCCGATTACATACGCGAAATACAAAAGTTTTAAATCCTGTACATTTCTTGTTACAAAATATACTTGTTCGTAAGTTATTCAATCATTTATGAGGCACAATAAGAGCGAGTACCGCCCTAATGCATGAATTTCCGTCACCAAATTTGTAACTATATTCTTCTATTGTACTGATATTTACGATCGCCAGTAAGTAGCATCCACGGCCTCTTTCATAAATTCTGACTAGAATATGTATATGTATATGTATATGTTTCAACAGTATAACCATTTTCACAAGTATTTCTTGGTTTTACTGCTGCATTTTTAATTTACAGTTGTTATCACTTCTGTCTTAACTGTCATTAAGATTCTTGCAGTGAAAAATAGATTTATTTGTTCGTCATTGCTTCTAATAGCAGCGTTTGTTACCGATCCAGTACTTTCAAATGAATCAGGAAACAGAACTATAACAAAGAAAAGCCAAGAATGCTATAAAAGTCCAGTCTGTGAATTAACCAGGTGGCTAACATAATGTCGCCATTAACGCGGCATAACGATTATTTTACTGCATGGATGACTTTTATATGGTAAATATTTAAGCAGGAAGAACCGGATCGCCACCGATAATATTTTGGAAGCGCTTCATAGATACTTTCACGTCTATTTTGGTATATGTGACCCATGCAACATGGTGGCACTCTACTGAGTAATTATAAACTCCTGAAAATTGAAATAAGAACACCGTGAATTCATTGTCCCAGGTAGGGGAAACTTTATTGACACATTCCTGGGGTCAGATACATCACATGATCACACTGACAGAATCACAGGCACATAGACACAGGCAACAGAGCATGCACAATGTCGGCACTAGTACAGTGTATATCCACCTTCCGCAGCAATGCAGGCTGCTATTCTCCCATGGAGACGATCGTAGAGATGCTGGATGTAGTCCTGTGGAACGGCTTGCCATGCCATTTCCACCTGGCGCTTCAGTTGGACCAGCGTTCGTGCTGGACGTGCAGACCGCGTGAGACGACGCTTCATACAGTCCCAAACATGCTCAATGGGGGACAGATCCGGAGATCTTGCTGGCCAGGGTAGTTGACTTACACCTTCTAGAGCACGTTGGGTGGCACGGGATACATGCGGACGTGCATTGTCCAGTTGGAACAGCAAGTTCCCTTGCCGGTCTAGGAATGGTAGAACGATGGGTTCGATGACGGTTTAGATGTACCGTGCACTACTCAGTGTCCCCTCGACGATCACCAGATGTGTACGGGTGTTGGCCCTGTGTGCCTCGGTCGTATGCAGTCCTGATTGTGGCGCTCACCTGCACGGCGCCAAACACGCATACTACCATCATTGGCACCAAGGCAGGAGCGACTCTCATCGCTGAAGACGACACGTCTCCATTCGTCCCTCCATTCATGCCTGTCGCGACATCACTGGAGGCGGGCTGCACGATGTTGGGGCGTGAGCGGAAGACGGCCTAACGGTGTGCGGGACCGTAGCCCAGCTTCATGGAGACGGTTGCGAATGGTCCTCGCTGATACCCCAGGAGTAACAGTGTCCCTAATTTGCTGGAAAGTGGCGGTGCGGTCCCCTACGGCACTGCGTAGGATCCTACGGTCTTAGCGTGCATCCGTGCGTCGTTGCGGTCCGATCCCAGGTCGACGGGCACGTGCACCTTCCGCCGACCACTGGCGACAACATCGATGTACTGTGGAGACCCCACGCCCCACGTGTTGAGCAATTCGGCGGTACGTCCACCCGGCCTCCCGCATGCCCACTATACGCCCTCGCTCAAAGTCCGTCAACTGCACATACGGTTCACGTCCACGCTGTCGCGGCATGCTACCAGTGTTAAAGACTGCGATGGAGCTCCGTATGCCACGCCAAACTGGCTGACACTGACGGCGGCGGTGCACAAATGCTGCGCAGCTAGCGCCATTCGACGGCCAACACCGCGGTTCCTGGTGTGTCCGCTGTGCCGTGCGTTTGATCATTGCTTGTACAGCCCTCTCGCAGAGTCCGGAGCAAGTATGGTGGGTCTGACACACCGGTATCAATGTGTTCTTTTTTCCATTTCCAGGAGTGTATAATTATGATGCGTGCTACGGACTGCTACAGAACTTATATTTGTTTCGCAGGAATACCTTGACAACAATAAATAATCCAGTAACACACAATCGTAAATATCTGTCACACAAAACACAATGTGAAGTACGAAACCTCACACGCCTAAAAAGTATCGTGATGAGGTTGCTGTAACCTCTGGAACACGAGCTTTGTTGTACTGCTCTTCTGTTGTGTATGTTGAACCTCTATACGATACTCATATCGGATAGCTTTTCATCGGGGAAACTTATGCATACTGCTTAGCAAGCATAGGTTTTTTTTAGGGTGGGGGGGGGGGGGAGGTGGGACCCCACCATTTTGACTGGTATACGATGCTGACCGCAACGACTTTCTTTCAGGTGCCAACGACATCGTCTCACTAACTAACACCCAACGTCCTCCATTATTTGTTGGGTGTAATCCCGTCTCTGTCTTCCCGTGTATCATATTCCCCTCTACATCTGCTTCTATTACTAAGGAGGTTATTTCCTGATCACTTCACACGTCTCTGATCATCCTGTCCCTCCTCCTTTCCAATGTTTTCCTCATGTTTTATGGACATAATTAATGTGGAGAACCTTTAATTTCTTATCTTATCTGTCTATCTAATTTTCAGCATCCGTCTATTCAGTACCACATCACAAACCCCATCTCTTCTTTTCCGATTTTCCAACAGCCTGCGATTCACTTCGATACAATGTCCTGCTCAAAGCGTACGTCCTCATACTTCATCAAGTTAAGGCCGATGCCTGATTTAGGTCACGAATACCTTCTTCACCTGTACTAGTCTGCTTTCTTGTGCCCTCCTCGCCTCCATGCTTCCAACCTACCGGAGTCCCTTCACATCATATACTTCGTCGTTCTCTTTTTCTGTAGAAATTTTCCCAGTATCCCCTTTTTGCTCTTCCTCGCTTTCGTCTCTCTTCGGCTGATTCTCACCTCATATTCTATGCTTATTAAACTGTTTATTCCATTCGACGTGTCCTGTAATTCATCCTTACTTTCACTGAAAATAGTATATCATCAGCGAATCTTATTGTTGATATTCTTTCACTCGGAATTTTTATCCCCGTACCGAAGCTCAACGATGCTGGTGTCAGTGGTCACGTTAACATTCTCGCATCCATAGAGGAAGTTCTGGACGTCCACGCAGCACTGACCCCTCTTGGATCGTCGTGCTGTTAAGGGCAGCAGTGGAAGACCGTACAGCTACCGCAGCACATATAAGAGAGCTTGTGAGCACAGACGTGTCAACACGAATTGTTGCGAACTGGTTATTAACAGTGGACTGCAGGCACACTCAACTATAGCCTTTCTTCCAATCACGCCAACAGTACTCGCATGCACGGATGGACTGGTGCCGTCAGAGGAGCACTTGGAAGATCAAATGGCGGGCCGAAGTCTTCAGCGATGAAAACATTTTCTGCCTGCACGGAAGGGACATTCGTTTGCCTGTACGACGTAGACCAGTTGAGGGCTTGTGGTCTGGGGTGCGGTAAGATACAACTCTCGTTCACCCTATGTGTTTCTGGAGGTGACGCTAACCTACGCTCGGTACGTGCAGAACGTTGTTAGACCCCTTCTTTTTCCGTTTTTGTCAAAGCAAGATGATGTGTTTCTGCATAGCAGGATAATATTCGCCCACACACTGCCCATGTAACTCAACGTGCTTTGCAAGGTGTGCAGCAACTTCTTATCACCACGATGGCTGACTTGTCTCCAATAGAGTATGTGTAGGAGGAGGTATACTTGGAAAACGCCGGGAGATACGGGAAGATTTCAATTAGATTACATCATGGTCAGACAGAGATTCCGAAATCAGATACTGGATTGTAAGGCGTACCCAGGAGCACATATAGACTCAGATCACAATATAGTAGTGATGAAGAGTAGGCTAAAGTTCAAAACATTAGTCAGGAAGAATCAATACGCAAAGAAGTGGGATATGGAAGTTCTAAGGAATGACAAGATACGTTTGAAGTTCTCTAACGCTATAGATACAGCAATAAGGAATAGCGCAGTAGGCAGCAGAGTTGACGAGGAATGGACATCTCCAAAAAGGGCCATCACAGAAGTTGGGAAAGAAAACGTAGGTACAAAGAAGGTAGCTGCGAAGAAACCATGGGTAACAGAAGAAATACTTCAGTAGATTGATGAAAGGAGGAAGTACGAACGGGTTCCAGGAAAATCAGGAATACAGAAATACAAGTCGCTGAGGAATGAAATAAATAGTAAGTGCAGGGAACCTAAGACGAAACGGCTGCAGGAAAAATGTGAAGACATCGAAAAAGATATGATTGTCGGAAGGACAGACTCAGCATACAGGAAAGTCAAAACAACCTTTGGTGACCTTAAAAGCAACGGTGGTAACATTAAGAGTGCAACGGGAATTTCACTGTTAATTGCAGAGGAGAGAGCAGATAGGTGGAATGAATACTTTGAAAGCATGTTGAGGGTAAAGATTTGTCTGATGTGATAGAAGAAGAAACAGGAGTCGATTTAGAAGAGATAGGGGATCTAGTATTAGAATCGGAATTTTAAACAGCTTTGGAGGACTTACGGTCAAATAAGGCAGAAGGGATGGATAACATTCCATCAGAATTTCTAAAATCATTAGGGGAAGTGGCAACAAAACGAATATTCACGTTGGTGTGTAGAATATATGAGTCTGGCGACATACCATCTGACTTTCGGAAAAGCATCATCCACACAATTCCGATGAGAGCAAGAGATGAAAAGTGCGAGAATTATCGCAAAATCAGCTTAACAACTCATGCATCGAAGCTGCTTACAAGTATAATATACAGAAGAATGAAAAGAAAATTGAGAATGTGCTAGATGACGATCAGTTTGGCTTTAGGACAAGTAAAGGCACGAGAAAGGCAATTCTGATGTTACGGCTAATAATGGAAGCAAGGTTAAAGAAAAATCAAGACACGTTCATAGGATTTATCGACCTGGAAAAAGCGTTCGACAATATTAAATGGTGCAAGCTGTTCGAGATTCTAAAGAAAGTAGGGGTAAGCTATAGGGAGAGACGGATCATATACAATAAGTACAACAACAAAGAGTGGACGATCAAAAACAAAGTGCTCGTATTAAGAAGGGTGTAAGACAAGGCGGTAGCTTTTCGCCCCTACTCTTCAATCTGAACATCGAGGAAGCAATGATGGAAATAAACGAAAGGTTCAGGAGTGGAATTAAAATAGAAGGTGAAAGGATATCAATGATATGATTCGCTGATGACATTGCTAACCTGAGTGAAAGTGAAGAAGAATTAAATGATCTGCTGAACGGAAAGAACAGTCTAATGAGTACACAGTATTGCTTGAGAGTAAATCGGAGAAAGACGAAGGTAGTGAGAAGTAGTAGAAATGAGAACAGCGAGAAACTTAAGAACCGGATTGATGGTCACGAAGTCAATGAAGTTAAGGAATTCTGCTACCTAGGCAGTAAAATAACCAATGACGGACGGAGCAAGGAGGACATCAAAAGCCGACTCGATATGGCAAAAAAGGCATTTCTAGCCAAGAGAAATCTACTAATATCAAACACCGGCCTTAATTTGAGGAAGAAATTTCTGAGGATGTACGTCTCGAGTAAAGCAATGTTTGGTAGTGAAACATGGACTGTGGGAAAACCGAAACATAAGAGAATCGAATCATTTGAGATATGGTGCTTTAGACGAATGTTGATAATTAGGTGGACTGATAAGGTAAGGAATGAGGAGGTTCTACGCAGAATCGGAAAGGAAAGGAATATGTGGAAAACCCTGATGAGGAGAAGGTACAGGATGGTAGCACATCTGTTAAGACATGGAATGACTTCCATGGTACTAGAGGGAGCTGTAGTGGGCAAAAACTGTAGAGGAAGACAGATATTGGAATACGTCAAGCAAACAATTGAGGACGTAGGTTGCAAGTGCTACTCTGAGATGAAGAGGTTAGCACAGGAAAGGAATTCGTGGCGGGCCACATCAAACCAGTCAGTAGACTAATGACAAAGAAAAGAGGATATAATGGTACAAGTGGCTCGTGGAACTCGTCAACCTACAACTCGTACAGAATTGAGCTGCTCGGGGGAACACAATGGAAAGCGATATCGCCGTGTCATTTGCGGTAGATGGCTAATGACACCACCTGTGGGATGCACAAAGCAATAAACTGACTAGTATTTCCAAATGAATTCAACAGATGTCAGGGAGGAGCTTAATGGTAAGCGCCACTGTCCATCTGTTGCGGAAACATAATGGTAAGTGACAGAGAGAAGGGCGGCAAGTAAAAACATCTCTGAGATTATGGCAACAGTGAACATGGCAGAAGTCGAGGAATATACTTCCAATGATACTAATATATTCGAGAGGGATCCAGAATACATTCCTCACGATTCAGATGACTAAGAGGTATGTTATTTTCTAAATATACTGTCTTTAGTTCGTTTCACGAAGATAATGGTAAGTGCATCTACATACTATCATGTTCTTGAAGTACAATTGAAAATTACGTTCGCCGAAAAGTACAGTCCTGATCGGTGGTGCGAGATCATCGAGAAGTCGGCTGGTATACAATATGAAAAGAGAGGATTTCTATCAAATACGACACTCTAAAGAAGCGTTTGTCTTCAGAAAGAAGACAGTTGATGATCGAGATGTCAACGTAAGGAAAATATGTAGGTGGAAGGTGACCTCCGAATATCCATCATCTTTATTCATCAGCGAGACATTTTGTCATGACATTTGGCATGAAACAAACTTCAGGAAACGTGGAAGGCAAGGACCAGTTCCTACACTTTGACTTAAGTACAAGGGGCTGACCTCTTGTCGCTCCTTAATTACATATCACCTGTCCACAATGTATTTTTCCTGTCACTAAAGCCAACAATTTTAGATGAAAAAGACATTAGTAATGAGAGTGACGAATTATTTTGCAGTTTCCGTTCAAGTGATGAAGACTTACTATAAAATTAAATATGTAATGTTCTATCACTATGTGTTGCTAATGGTGTACAGTAATGTAATAATTTTTGTATATTTCTTTTGTTTTAATCAATTCTGAGTTTCATTTATGTCTGTATAGTAGAAGATAGATGTTAGAATCACTACAGAATAAAAGGACTGTTCAAAAAAAATTATTCAGATTTGCAGATCAATTGAAACTTTAGAAGCGCTGTATCTCGAAACTGTGATTTTGGCGCTTGCGATTTTGTTCCCCCGAGCAGCTCAATTAAGTGAACAGCTCGAGCAGCAACCCAGGATAGTATTCACCATCTTTGCGATAAACTGGATTCCAGGCTTGGGGCCATGCACTGCAGCATGTGGGGACTACACGTGCTAATATGGGTATTTCGGCAAGGGTCGATATCTGGTACCTAAGAACCACCTGTGCTATTATTCTGTGAACACTATTTTTGTTCCAGCGCTGAATTTGTAATTCGTGTAATTGTGGAGGGACGTGTGTACAAGTTCGGTATTAATCTAATTGTCTGTGGAAAATCAAGGCTGACCGGCACACTGGACCTCGTTGTTAATATACGAGGCCGATTAGATTCGGGACCAGCGTTCCTCCGCGAATGTCGTAAGCGCGGCAATCCGGGTGGATATCAGACTAAGAAAATTACGTCTGAAAATATGTCACATATGGCTAAGAAATCATCAATGGCCGAACAGTACTGCGCACAAACTGAAAGTTACTGCCCGACGAAATAGTGAAGCATTCGGTAGGCGAGGAGGAAACGAAATGGTACTTCTTCAGTTACAACGATATATGACATTTCAGTGATTACAAGATCGAATCATATTTAATGGAATTCGTGAAACTTTTATTACCTTACCTACTAATATATCGTTGCGCCTTCTCCGGCCTGGATACAGCACTAACTCGACTAATTAGGGTGTCATAAAGCCGATGTACCCTTTCCTGGGACAAAGTGGTCCAAAACGATTGTAGCCAGTACTTTGCTCCAAAAATACTGGCTCTGGGATGGATCTGATTTACGAGGTGGTCCTAGAAATGTTCAACCGATGAGGAAGTTTCTAGCTGTGGTAGTACTTCCACATCAAATAGAGAGTTCATAGAGACACGTGTAAGTGAGTCGGAGCATTTTTCTGGCGATCAACGACATCATGATGCTGTCACATAAGAGGTTGCACACGAGAACTCAGGATGACCGAGGGTACCACTACGACATCAGAGTTCACCCATCCTTAGCGTGAAGCGATCCCCCGTGGCTGCCTACACCAAGATGCCAAGAGTAACACTACTACCTATCCGGATCAGTTGAAACTTTCCCCAGGCAGCCACTACACTCACTGACGATGGTCATCCGAGGTAATGCAGATTTCCGATTCATCCCTGAAAATGCGACTCCATTCATCGGCAGTCCATGTTACACCGGTCATTGCACCATGGTGGTGATAACTACAACCTGTACAGTGCGCAAGTGACGGTAATTCTATAGACCGGCAGCTGTTGCTCCCCAGCCGCTTGCGCTGGATGATTAATCTCTATCGAAGGGAGTCCATTACAGGTACTAGCGTGATGATTTTAAGGTGCACTTGGTGCACAGAAAGGCGATTCTTCTTTGTGGTGATCGTAGGCGGTCGGCTACAAACTTAGTGACAAATTTGCCTGCCCTTAGCTTTCCATGCAGCTATGTTCTGAACAATCAATAAAATGAGATCTGTGTCTAATTACAAGATTGGATGAAAAATCATTGTCAGTATTGTGAGTAGACACTGCTTTCTATTAATTTATCTGAAGGTTGGTAATTGCTTAGCCCAAACTAGTAAACGCTGATTGTCAAAATACTGCGATCTGGACTATTAAAAGATTTTATATACAAAATTCTTTAACGTTTAACATTTTCATAGATCGCTTATTTTCATCCTTACCTTGTCAGAAAAGTAAAACAAATATTTTTATATGGATGAGTAATCTTTTCTGTGGTAATTGTGAATTTCCATATTTCTGTTTCGTTTTTGATCCTGGAACATGTCAGTATTCTAGGTTGACATTAGGCTCAGCCTCCATTCTTATATATGTAAATTTGGTTCTACTTCATCCTGTGATCCATATCTTCAGTTTTCTCCTTTACATTGCCCCTCAAGTATTTATTGTGACAGATGATATCCGAATAAGACGTTGTTGTATCTTCAATCTCTCTTTTCCCAACTTCACCATTGGAATGTCGTTGAAAGCTCTTTGTTTTTATCGTTTTTCCACTATTGGTTGCTCTTCGACTTGTTCTTTTCGACTTTACATGCAAAACCTGGGCCGGTCGTGGTGGCCGAGCGGTTCTAGGCGCTTCAGTCCGGAACCGCGGGACTGCTACGGTAGCAGGTTCTAATTCTGCCTCGGGCATGGACGTGTCTGTTGTCCTCAGGTTAGTTAGGTTTAAGTAGTTCTAAGTTGTAGAGGACTGATGACCTCAGATGTTAAGTCCCATAGTGCTCAGAACCATTGGATTCATTTGTCAATTTTTTGCAAAACTTGACTCTGCTTTACTGCGTCTGAAGTCTAAGTTGTCTCACACTGTGATTGTTCTGTCATTTCAGGCAGTGGCTCCTCAGATGCTTCGACTGCGTGTACCACTGGTTTAATCTTAAGAGCTGCTTACGAAGTAGAGTCCATGGCGTCACCTTGAACGGTTTCCATCGTGGACTTTTCTAAGTAGTAAACGGTCCGACCGCGGTTGCAATGTCAACTTGATGGTCTGGTCTTATATCATTTGTTGATTCACTGTTGCTGCGCGTAGTATCAGCTGTGACTTCCTCTTCAGCTTCACTAATAGCGTGGGCTTGGCTTTTAGCGGGATGGGTGAGTATTTCCCGTTCGTAAATCGTTCTGATCCTCTCCACTTACGACTAAAGGCGGAAATTCACGATCGTTTAGAAGATTCTGAATATCACTAATGTGTTCAGACTTACTGTTTACAGTTTCCAGAGTGTTAACATCAACTGAATTACTTTCATTTCATGTGGTTGCGTCTTACATTGATTCTCTCCTTATTCCTGGGACTATTTCATATGATTAAAGTATAGGTTTGGTTACGAAGCCCTGTTTAACTTAGTATATTTCATTACATCTAAGGCATTCTTGTAGTTGACCCACGTATGTAATGTAAGTTTGATAGCCTTGCATACGCTTTAGTGGACGGGATCGATATTTTTATCTTCCATTTGTTTAGATCTTATTCTTTTTGGGGCGGGAAACACAACTTTCAACATAGACTTCACTCCGAATAGCACGAACGTTTTCTTAATCCGGCGATTTGGGACTTAATATTTCCTTTTAGACATTCCACGGAAATGTTGAGGAAATGCACATTTGCCATGTTGCCTCCGATTGGAATAACAGTAAACTTAGAGACAGTACTGTTGCTAAAGGGCCGTCTGCAGTGGTCGAGCGGTTCTAGGCGGTTCAGTCTGGAACCGCGAAACTGCTACGGTCTCTGGTTTGAATGCTGCCTCGGGAATGGATATGTGTGATGTCCTTAGATTAGTTAAGTTTAAGTAGTTCTGAGTTATAGGGGACTGATGACCTCTGATGTTAAGTCCCACAATGCTCAGAGCCATTTGAACCATTTGTTGCTAAAGTGAACCCAGAGTTACGAGAACATACGTCAGAACAGAGCAAAATTTGAAATAGTCGTTCGACTCTTTAGTGTTAAGCTGATTTCGTGTCAGTTTCATAGTTACCTTGTTCTGAATTTCGGTGATCTTGGCGGACTCCAGTTTCACACTACTGTTGCAGCGCTAACTTTCCACTGTTTTTATACTTTTTGACACAATTAGGAAAGTGTGTAAACTGTCATTTTCCGCTTAACGCATCCGGGTAACAGACGTTAAGGGAGACTGCAGGAATAGCACGATACGAGTAAACATTCGCGAGCAATCCACACAAGTATACAGCCCATGAGCGACAAATACGAACACCGAGGCATAACTGTTGCTAGACCACCATCGCCGTTATCCAACAGTTTACACTGCTGAAAAAACAGACGCGAATCAGAACCAAGTAGTGCTGAAGTTAAGCTTGCGGTCGAACAGCACTTTACTGTTGTCAATGGCAAATACCGTGAGTTAATGCAACAAGTTTGTTTCCGAACAAAACACACAGAGTATCGCTTATCGTCGAAATTTACACTGCTGTGTTGATTTTTCCTGAGTAGTGCCGAAAGTTAAGGGGAATAACCTCGATATTTAGTCGATAGAACTACTGGTTTTTAATTTAAGGCAATATGATTCATCGTTATCAGATATGAGACGTACCTTCATTAACAAGAAATTACGAACGTTTCACAACTAAGAATATCAATCCTGCCCTGAACGAGGGTAGCTTACTTGTCCTTTTTACATCTACCTCTGTATCGACAGTCCGCAAGCCACGTGGTGGAGACTACCCTCTACCATTGCTAGTCAATTCCTTTCCTGTTCCACTCGCAAATAGAGCGAGGGGAAAATGAGATTTACATGCCTCCGTATCAGCCCTAATTTCTAGTATCTTACCTAGGTGGTCCTTACCTGCAAGAAACCTTGGCAGCAGAAGAAGTGTAAGCGAAAATGGAGCACCGATTATCTCAGTAACTGCGAGATCAAATGTTCATCAAATTTTGGTGTGTGTTATCATATTTTTGAAATTTTTTTTTGTTTTCTTAAATTTTGGGTTCTTCGACACTCGGAAGTGAACTTTTGTAAATCGAACAAGTTAGGTCCCAGTTTATAGCCGCTTCGTCGGCAATTAATACAGTGTGGCTAAATTTCATTTTCGGTCATTTCGACACGACAGTGTCTCGTTACTTTTACGTATTGAAGTACTCATCCGAGAGAGTCAAGGTCTCAGACCTGGAGTATATATTTTGACTTTACGGATAATTAGGTCTCTATTGGCACTTAACATAGGAGTCTCTTCTCTTCAGCCTACTGCATCGGTGTCTCAGGTGACGCATTTGATAGAAGTTTAGCAATCCTCGAAAACCACGTACATCATTCCTTCAGCTTTGCGGAACTGCGTCCCCAATACCTTGTCCACCCTCATCCCTCTACAGATACGATACATTTTTTATAACCAATATCCACGTTTCTTACTGCCCCAACAATGTGAGATTCAATATCTACCCAAGAAGTTTTAATTTCAGTCGTTGTGTTGTCACTGATGTCATTTCGTTATTTTACTTATAAAAGCGGCTCATTGGTTCCCTCTATTGGGATTGCCCCCCATCCCAAGGACTTGATGTTATCTGTCTTTCAATAGTTTGATGAAAATTCGGAACTGCGTTTCTGCTTCAAATCCCCAGCAACAACATAACCTCATGGGAACTGTTGAACTTAATTAACGTGGGATTGAAGTACTTCAAGGACTCATATCATTTAGCGACAAAGTCTTCACATGTTATTATGAGAGCGAAAAATCGTATTGCCAAGTTGACTGTGATTTAAGGATAAATTTACCCCACCAATGACAATACAAAAGTCTCAATTAACACTATGTGAGCACTCCTTTATAAACAGGTGGAGCCTGTTCCCTGTTCTCGTGCCCCTTAAGTTTCTATAGAGTTGAAGGTGGAGGGAGGCGAAAGAAAAGGAAAGGGAAGGAACTGATGACAGCACCGACATGAGGTCTTTATGGGGAATCAGCAGCGGTGACGAGTGAAGATCTCGAGGCCATCCACAGCCAGGCTGGTAATACACATGCAGCAGAAAGCAATTACTATACACAATCTTCTGTAATACACTAATAAGTCATGCATTATGACCACATAATCTATAACGTTTTGTTCCACATTTGGATCCAGAGTTCGTGACATCAAAACCTTCGCTTCCAGAAGAACGGCTTCATTAACCGCAAGTATGGCTGTAATGGTGAAACGGGGGGCCGCCAACAAGAAACCAAAACATAGCACTGCCCCCTATGCATCACGTTGCCAGGCCTCATATCCCGCAGAGCTACCACCGGCGTGCAACACGTCCAATGGAGCTCACTTCATTGTAAACGGTCTCTCTAGTCTCGGTGCAGTCCTCTCTATCTCCTACGCCAGCTATGTGACACTGGCGCGTGAAGTCCCTTCTTCCGGTCGTGCCCGACATAACGTAGTAAGGAAAGTGTCTAAACGGAGGAGAAACGAATGGTTAATAACTCAAACGACTACACAGTGCGCATTTGGAGACATCACAGACATAAGCATCTTAGACTAAGACAGGTCGTTGTGGCTCGACGCTTGGGTGCGAAGATCTTGAGAAACTTGTGGAAAACGGTTGAAGGATGGTGAAATCATAAGAAGGCGATGCTTCGTCACAGGATGAGGAGGTCGGAGAGTCGCCCGCTCAGTAAATCAGGCTTTGATGCAATCCGTGGCAGATCCGACGACAGAATGCAGTGCTGCTGCAGGCACGTTTCAGAGTAAACCGTTCAGCACACTTTGTCGAACAGTAGGCAACCCTTAAGTGTTCTTGTGTTGTCCCATTGACATCCTCAATCACGGCTGCATTTGGGACGGGCTCATCGAGAATGGCCCGTCGATCATTGGAAGTGTGTCATCTGGTCGCATGAGTAAGATTCTTTCTTTGGCTGGTCGAAGGTCACGTACCATTACACCATCATCACAGGCGAACAGCTGCTTGAAACATGCACCATGCCACAGACGCAATTCACTGGAGGCAACTGGGAGGCAGTCACTCTGAATTTCATGGGACGTATGGTAGTAATCGAAGTCACCATGACAGCTGTTGGCTACGATAGATGAACATATTGCGCTCCATCGAAACCCCTCTCATGACTGATGTTTTCCCCATCCGCGATGACATCTTCCAACAGGTTAAGTCTTCGTGTCAAAAGGCCAGAACTGTGCAACAGTAGATCGAAGAGAATGGCACTGAACTCACGTTTAAGTCTTGGCCCACTAAACTAGTGTGACGTTAACCTTGCAGAGAACATTTGCATCTAAGCGCTGAGCGTGCAAACCACCTACTCTAGAACTATAAGTACACATCTGCTGCCACATACCTCCGGAAACCTGTTAATAAACTTGTCAAGCAGGGATATGCTGTGTTGCTTTCCAAATGTGGAACAAAATGTTATAGATGATGTGGTCATAATGCATGACTTATTAGTGTATTACAGAAGATTGTGAATTGTTTTTGAAAATTACGCTTTTATTGTCTGTATAGCTGACAGTTGCTCGTCATAAAACACAAACTGTAGGCAAAGACACGGTTTCCAAGGACTGCTCATTGGTGACGTCGTACTGCTTGAAATTTTGTCTTATGACCATTGGTTACTGACGTCAGAACAGTCGGTATATGATCGGGAGTCGTTTGTCACGTTTGAAGCTTCGTGTATCCCCTGATTCATTGACGTATCGATTCTTTAAGACGGTATTTATGTTCTGAAAGATATCACGTTGTTATCATGGTCAGTTTCATCTACCGATATTATTCACTGTAAGCTTTAGGTCATACTATTAACGATTTACCTCCACTTAGTAAATATATTATTATAATCCTATACCATCAAGTTCTCCTCCCTTTAGTACTTAATTCAGTATCAGTAATACTTAATTCAGTAACAGCGTAGATCAAATTTCACACGCACACCAGACAACATCTCCACGTTACGGTATTCCGTTGGGGTTTCTGTATACAGATATGAGAATACCTTCTGCATCGGCGGGTGGTGGACTTTCGTCATTATTTCATAATGAGTGGTACAACAATGTACTGTAACGAACTAGTTCTACCACAGTGCTTTCAACCACGATGTACAGAGGATCATACCTCGAATACAGTAACATGAACTCCCGGATAGTTTGAAATAAATGATCTTTATCCAACCTCAAGAGTGAATCTCATTGTCCCTAAGAGTGAACGTCATTCGTCACTTTGCTTGTTAATAGTAGTTTTGTCTCGAAATGACTCTCCGACGATTCACAGTAAAGTTTTGGTAGTCAATTACCAGTATCGTTTGCCATTCTGAAACTAATGCTATAAAAGTAACCCTCGCTGAAGCAAGCATGTCTTTCCATTCCTTTCCCTAAACTACCCACCCACAACACACTTGCAAAATATTAACTTGTGAGTGATTCATCATGTTACTTGATGTGGCATTTGTAGCTCGATAAATTATTCACAATGAAATTTGGGTCCTAGTTGAGCTGCATACTTGAAAACGATCGGTTAGTTATGCCATCTCATTTCCACACTGAACAGGAATATGAAGTACAACAGTAGGAGCCCTACATGTCAATCTGCACGAAGTAGATGTAACAATTTTCTTCTGTTGAAACGGTACTCCTTCAAGACTCCTTGGAATCCAATCTCTTTTTCGGATACTAAAATCCGCTCCCATCACCCGTAGGACGTTCGAGGTCTCTATGCAGTCGTTACCTGAACCAGTTTTAGATAAAAAAGTATTTCGACCTCATTTTTGTCGAGTTGAATGTGGTGAATGTAAAACTCATGTTATTTTAGTTCGTCAATAATCTGAAAATGTAATAGAGGTATGTTTTTAGTCGTCAATCATATAAAAAACATGTGGCACATCATATCTGAATCGTATTCATCAAATCGACATTCCCATGTTTAACATAAAGCTACTAGTATAGGGACAAGATATCCCTTCCGCAGTGGATATCTGTTCCACATGCCATGGCTAAAGCGCTAAACTTATTAAAGAAATTAATGGCTGGCTATTGGTGTAATACCGCCGAAGACAATAAAGGTAAAATAAAAGTAATTTGTGTCAAATGTAAAATAGTTGCATGATAATGAATAGAGAGGCGATAGAGATTTTTAAACACCACAATAATTTTAACAAGAAAGAAGAAGGTTTGAAGTTAGATAAAATATGGCGATCAACCTTGCATCAAAGATGTGACAATCGATTACCTTCGATCGAGAGTAATGACGCCAGTCAGAGATAGTTTTACTGTTGACATCACGTGACGAGTGGTGGCGCCCTCTACCCGCTCTATATATACAGGACCTCCGCAGCTTGGTAGCCAGTCGTAGACTCGCCTCGGAAGATGTCCGCAGCTGGCAACGAAACGTCAGGGAGAAGAAGTTCTACTGTTCGAGTGTGTTTTTTTTTTTTTTCAAAATTGAGGGAGAGTCCATTTTCTGAAACCACTTAATAATTCTTTGAAAGACATCCTTAACAATATCATCAGCTGTTTTTTCTGGAATGGGATTTATCATAACACTCGTGTCATCTGCAAAAAGTACTAATTCTGCTGGCTGCACGTTAAGTAAGAGGTCATTCACGTGAATAAGGAACAGCAGAGGACCCAAAGTTGAACCCTGTGGGACACTCTTTGTGATAACTCCTCATTCACTAGAATTTACCACGCTCCCAACATTATTTGGGTTATTTAGCTCATCCTTTTGCTTTCAGTATGATACAAACCAGCTGTGTGAATAGCTTTCAATTCCATAAAACCGGAGTTTTTCTAAGAGTGTGACATGATCCACACAGTCAAATGCCTTGGAAAGAACACAAAAAATACCAACTGACGATAATTTGTTGTTTAGGGCTTGTACTATTTGATGGGTAAATGTGTAGATAGCATTTTCTGTCGAGTATCACTTCCGGAATCCGAACTGTGACATACTTTTACGAATGTTTTAGAAAATGAAGTCAGCAGTGAGACTGGTCTATAATTATTTAAGTCACTCTTGTCCCTTTTCTTATGAAGAGGTCTGACAATTGTGTATTTCAATCTCTCTACAAAAATTCCTTGTGCCAGCGAAGCATTACATATATCACTAAGGACTCGACTTATTAAATTACAACAACACTTCCAAATTCTGCTAGAGACTTCATCAACACCACATGAGTTCTTGCTTTTCAGTATATTTATAATTCCCTTAATTTCAGTGGGGGATGTTGGTGCTATTTCTAAAGGCCTAAAGTCCTGGGGACTGACAGTTTTCACATATTTTTTTTGCTTCTTCAGCTGAACCCTTTAACCCAATTTTAGCTGCTACATTCAGAAAGTGATTATCAAAAATACTTGCAACTTTTGAATTATCACTCGCAACATCATCATTTAGCTTTATTGCTATGGTATACTGTGCACTGTCGGGCTGCCCCTCTGTTGTTTGACAATATTCCATATAGTTTTTATCTTATTATCCTCATTATTAATTTCTGTCAGAAGACATAAGCTTCTCGACTTCTTAATGACTTTCCTTAAATATTACAGTATCTTTGTAGTAAGCAAGTAACGTCTGATCCTGACATATTCTCGCCTGTTCATGTATTTCCCTCTTCCTCTTACATGATATCTTAACTGCCTCGGAAATGGCTTACTTGACTTTGTAATGGCCTTTTTGCATAACGTTTCGGGAAAGCAAATTTCCAATATTGAGACCAATTTGCTGTGGAATAAATTGAATTTGGCATCCCCATCATTTTCTGTGTATACTTCATCCCATTCTATTTCTTCTAGGCTGCTCTTTAAACTCTGTACCCTATTCCCATTAGTAAGCCTCCCTGCATTGTATGAACCAGCCTGAAGCCTGTACGGTGCTATATGTGTTATTTCTATTAAGTGTGCATCATCATCAGGTAGCTCATTAATAGCTGAGTGCACATTAATTGTTTCTGCCTTAGTGCTGTCTGTGAAAATGTTGTCGATAAGTGACCTGCTATCGTGCTGTACACGAGTTGGAAAATTCACGACAGATACTAAATTGAAATAGCCAAACAAAGACTCTATCTCATTTTTCCTATCCGTATCTTATAAGAAATCTACATTAAAATCACCACAAACTAATAACTGCTTTTTTTGTCTGACAGGTATCTCAGTAACGCGCCTAAATTTTTCATGAATAGCTGTAAGATACCTTGAGGGAATCTGTAGATTGTTACAATGACTATAGAAGTATATTGCACTAGCAACTAGGAAGCACATGCTTAAAGGATCTGACATACTCAAAAACTATTTGTTCCAATGTTTTGATTTTGGCTCCCGTGTTTATATAAGTAGCACTCCTCCTCTTTCCATGCTGACTCTGCATGAATAAGTTGCTAATCCTTAATCCATTAAATTTAACTTCTTCATCCCTGTGGTTACATGTTGTTCAGAGTGACACACTTCAGCCTGTGTCGCACAGTACACAGGGTGGGCACTATTATAAACGGATGTGGCGTGGTTATTTCGATGGGGTGGCCGGATGCCCTTCCTGCCTCCACCCTCAACCCCCCCCCCCCCCCCCCCCAGACGGAATCAGTGTACTCCAGATGTTTGCGTCTAGTGCAAGTCATGAAGTAGTGCGAACGTGTTACAAATGTCTGCGAGTCGTGTAACTAAGTGGCCAGAACGGAACACCGGCCCTTGTCGTTAATCCGCCATGAGGATTCGATCTGGGGCCGGCACAGAATCCAGGAAGCAGCGCATTAGCGCTCTCGGCTAACGTGGCGGGTCATTACAGAGGATAATGTGCAACCCTTAGTATATCGGGTCAGGGATTCAAACGCACCCTATGGTGTGACATCCTAATCGCTGTAATTGATAGAACCTTGTGAAACGAACTTTAGCCCAGAATCTTGAATGATGGATTCCAGGATCGCCGAGACACAAATGCTAAAGTTTATAAATTATGGAACGAACGGTGTTAGTGTTGAAACAGTGATCATTTTTTGAAAAAGTCTCAAAACTAAAGATTAAAAAAAAAACTGGCACGAGCCCTAAAACCTAAAACCTCCTGGGCAAGATGTTATCCGATGCCATAGGCAAGTGGGATGGTTTGAATTACCATCTTGTTGAGTATCAGAATACCGACAATTTCTTTTAAATGGAGAAACAGTTGTGAATTGAAGAAGAAACAATATGGAACTCATATCCGTAACGCTCTCATGTAGATTTGTGCGACATCTGCTATTTCAACATAGGACAAATTAGTTGGTTTTGACTGGGGGATGGAGTGAACTAATTGGCTGCCTGGTATACTCAGTTATTCTTTACTACTATAGGGTCCGTCCTATATATTGCAATTCCTTGTAAATGTGACGAAAATCTGTCTCAAGATTGCCTGAAGTGTTTATGTAGGAGCAGGTCTAGTTTACCTCACTTGTCGCTAAAATTGATGACTATGTATTTCATTTTCATTTTCAGTTATAGGGGGCCTAGAAAACGTTGGGACATGATGTGACACCAAGATCTTGTGGGATGACTGTAGATATCTTATTTAAGTCCCATACAAACGATAAACATTAGTTACCAACAGTATTGGAACACAGAGAACTCTGTCGGCGATCTGTCTGA
This sequence comes from Schistocerca gregaria, assembly GCF_023897955.1. Taxonomy (NCBI): domain Eukaryota; kingdom Metazoa; phylum Arthropoda; class Insecta; order Orthoptera; family Acrididae; genus Schistocerca; species Schistocerca gregaria. Next base: position 294,829,975 of record NC_064926.1, on the reverse strand, counting down.
TAGATCTGTCATCTCGTGTGGTTTTCGATAGACTCACTGTCTGCTCACACCATGCTAGTGTATCATCACATCAGGATAGCTTACTCATTGCTTCGAGTCTAACTTTTCCATCATCGTGCTAATTACTTTGGCCCATGATACGCGCTAGTCGTGGAGATACTGATTTTTCTACAGAATATAATGAAATGGTACTTCTTCTTTTACCTGTATGTGACTGATGTATGTTATTGACCTTGGCAGTGGTTTATGAGACCGTTGATTAGCCGTTCATTGCAATGAGTTACTTTACAAGGGTGCATATTGCCCAGAAGAACAACAACCGATTTGTCCCAATGAGGATCTCATGTATAATGTTTCCTACTTTCGACGAAAAGTGTAAATGATTGCATTTTGCAGTCTTACTGATGTAGTCGTTGGCAAGTAAAAGTAAACTGAATAATCCCCCACGTGGCAGTGATGTACTGCCATGTCAACACATAATCATAACTTCCATTTCACTAAACAGTGAGATAAAACGCTTGCCGCGGTATCAATCGATTGCACTCAGTAAATTTAAGTCTTTACGTCGTATATAGAAATAAAAAATTAAAATAATCAGCGCTGGTTCGGAGAATTTCTTGACTGACCAATAAACTCCTGTTCTCTTGACTGACAAGAGATTAGAATTTTATCGTTCCAGGCATGACGGTGGGCTGTACTTTGATAACCTAGACGTTGATGCGTCCTTTAAATCCAAACCAATTTACGTCATAGCTGTATTCTATACCGAATAGGTACGTAAACATCATATTTATTTCAGTAATGATTGTATGTACTGAAGCATAAATCGGTAGACTGAAGCGGCAACGGCCTATAGGAGTGTTCGTATGATATTTTTCATTTAAAATTTACAGTTGTCCATTTCAGTAAGTACCGTATATCAAGAGGCATAAATTGGTACGTTGAAGCTACAACTGAGGTAGTCACAAAATTAGCGCTACAGGCATCAGAGATCAAGAATAGTGTTACTAGTAACTGCACTATAGTTCTCTGTAGCAGTTCGTCCAATAAAAACAATTTTGATGTATTCTTTACCACATCCCATTGCAGAAAGTCTCTGTTACGTCTACTTTCAATTGTTTAACTGTAATAGAGCTTTGATTCAGTATCCTGCTTCACACCATAATTCTAAAACCAACTGTAGATTTTATATTCGTCGTATATTAAGTTAGATATTACTCCTCAACACATACAGCATGTATGAAGGTAGTATCTGTTTCCGAAAGAAGATACACCACTGATAACTGCGCGTCTTCTCTAGAATGAAATGATAATTACGTCGAAACGCTAGCTCCAATCAGGCGTTATATACATCATTGGGACATGTTTAAAATGTGTGCCCCGACGGGAACTCGAACCAGGGATCTCCTGCTTACGAATGTAGTGATGCGGACATGTTGGAAATGCGGGTCTCACGGGGTGCGCGCAAGGGAAAAGTCCCTGCAGGCGCACTATCCTCTGTGCCCTCGGTGGCTCAGATGGATAGAGCGACTGCCATGTAAGCATGAGATCCTGGTTTCGAGTCCCGGTCAGGGCACACATTTTCAACATGTCCAGAATTATGTATATCAACGCCTGTTTGCAGCTAGGGTGTCGATTTAATTGACATACAGCAATGGTCGGTGACCGAGGTAGCCAATACTGGGGTAATCGGAGGCAGAGCATCCAATAAAATGCCCACCCTTTTAAAGTTCTTCAGTTTTGGAAGCTACCATCAAACTGATTGTTGATGTAGCAAAGTTTCATACTACTCATCGTAATCGCTTTCAGAAAAAAATGTGACCCAAGAAGACAAACAAGAAATGCTATTTTATGATTCATTTTTAAAAAAAAGTTAATTAAATTCCAGGTCATGGACGGTATTTTAATATAAGAGACAACGGTACGTCCTAATTTGGAATTTCTGAAATTACGAAGTCGAATAAGAAATATTTTCGTGGTATTGCTTGTATTGTGGCGGAAATGAGGAGAAGATAATTACCAGTTTTGTTTACGTGCCGCATCTCTTTCGCTGTAGATTCGGAGCAATTCGAAGAGCGTATTCTGTACCGAAATGAAGAGCGTAATATCTCTCAAAGGCCCTGCAGGCATGAACGGGAGATTGCTACATTGCTCGCTTCGTTTAAAGAAAAGTCTGCACAAGAGGCCCCGAGATTTTCATTACGCCACTCCTGATGGCAGCGAGCAGCGAGACATTATATTTCCATTGTTTACGAAAGTAGTAGCGGTGGAGAATAATCGCACAGTTCTATCACCTGAGGGTCAAGCTATTTGTTATTGTAAAGTAACACATATTCGGCATTATTCACGTTTTCGGTAGTAAGACGAACTTTAATCTACACAGTCTAGTCACGCTACTGTGACCACCGCCTATGTTCGACGTCGAAGTGGAACCATCTCTCACAGACAGGTAATGGCAGCAGAAGCGGTGGAGGGAACATAAGCGAGTCTGGAGGGGGAAGGGGGACGCAGAAAACAGTGCAAATATTGTCGTAATGCGGAAACGGAGCGATATATCTACCGTCTAAAGGGGTGTGGTCATTGGCTTTCGGCCTAAGGGTGGGATTGTCGTAGAAACGTCTAAATCTGTGAACTTTTAGCGTGCAGCCATGGTTAAAGTACTTCGCACATGACAAAATGGCGCGATCCTGAACCGGTGCCAAGGCCGTCACGGTGCGTCATGGGCCTTACATGACAAGGATGAGAGTTGTTACCATAGTTATGGTTTAATTACTTGATGCATGATGCTGCAGTGGAGCGTTTGCTCCAACAAGTTCATCTCTTCCATGTTTATAACTAGATGACAGTGCACTACATACAGCGACACAATATTTGATGTATATAGATGAGCTGAAGAGGGCATTTAAAATTAGACAAAATAGGCACTCTATATATATATATATAGTTACCGCGAACAGGGCAATTAAAGGTTCTCTAACAATATTAAACTTTTCTTAATAAGTGATGCTC